>NC_063163.1:83701570-84019570 GCF_023159225.1 Perognathus longimembris pacificus
AGTTTACTTTAATGTAGCTTCATGTTTGTGTATGTGAAGTCAATAACATAGTGAGAAACTAATGGGAACATAGTGAGAAGACCCTAGACATGGGAGCCAGGCTACAGTGTCATAGGATTTATATTCATGCCTTCTCAGAGTTGCCTGTGTAACATTTAATGATCTGAAGAATAATCCTGTTCTTCTTCCCACTCCCAGAACTTTTGAAAGCCTCTAGAGCTAATGGCGTATTGAGATGTCATGAAAATAACTGCATAAACAGTAGGAAGGAATGTGCTCAGAAGCACTGTGCTGTGAGTGCCTGGCATGGGGTGCTGTTGCACTCCACAGGTACTCTAGTTAACTCACTTAGTTTAGGTCCTCTGCATCAGGCCAGCATTCCCAGCCGCTGAAGGAAACTTAAGGAAACACATCCAGAGGTTTAGTCTCTCACCTTCCCACAGGCTTCCCCTGTGTAATAGTTACTGTATGATAGCTTATGATGTATGGTTACTCTTTACATCTATTACATCTGTCTTTTGCCATCCAAAGAATTTTTTTGTGTGTTCTAGATGGGCAGTGTGAATAACTTTCCAATGTGGCAGTCACTGGCCTTGTGTGGTAGCTAGTGAGACCAAGTCTGAGTTTGAGTTCTACTTAATTCAAGCCCATCATAGTTCTAGATGGTCCTACTGTTGTGGTCTCATCTCCACAACCCCAGACTTCCTCTCTGTCACACTCAGTGTGCCCATGGTCAGTTTTCTGTTGCACTTTTTCTGTTGCACTTTTCTGTTTCATTCTTGAATATCCAGCTTTCTAACAAAAGGTTGATGTTCAGCTCAGTTTTATTAAATGTGCAAAAACAGATTACTATATCAATCTATTCTTACTACCTAGGGGACAATTTAAATATTTACATTTTTAGACAGTAGTTATATAGTTATTTATCTAATCTGAACTACATAAATATTTCAGGGTTTTGTTGAATAGGTAAACTTGAAAGGAATCCAATTAGAGTGAAGATCATTGTTACACACTTACTGTTTTGTTCTGAGACAATAGTAATTGTCAGCCAAATTTTTTGGATCATTTTAATTTATAGTCAGGGATACCACTGTGCCTCAGATTTGAAATGTTTTTATAATGCATGATTTGGGTTTTGAGGCTAGTAGTAAAGGGATTAAAAATCACAAGAACATTGACAAAGCATTTCTTTATTGTTTTTATTCTACATTGTGAATGAATACATATTTCATTTATTGGAAGGACATGAGTTTAACTATAGTATTTGTATGTAGGAGAATCAAGACTGAAAAAAACTTGATTTAGAAGTGTAGAGAATAGGCTCGTGTGCTATTTACAGGTACATCAAAAAGTATATCAAGAAAGTATCTTATAATAAAACAGCTGTAGACACTATTTGCTGTTTGGTTATTCTTCCAAATTTTTACTGCTTACGAGAAAACAGATCGACAGTCTAGTCAGTCTTAGGAAACAAAAATAGCTCTACAATATGTAATATACAACATATTTAAAAATAAGAGGTGGAATAAGAGTGCATACCACTCCACAGATATGTTTTTTAAGAAGCTAGAAACCAAGACACAGTATTTGTCCTTCTGCATGCACACCTCCCTAATTACTACTGAAGCCTGTTATGGCATGTGCAGTATTTCTGGTAATTAAGTGCAGCACTGGCAAGGGGCTAGAATCCCCTCCTGGTCACTTATTACAACGAAAATGTGAGTCTAGAAAGGGTTGCAACTGGAAAGTTAGAAAAGCATTAAATTTTCATATGTATTTGATTATAACTATTCCGGTATCATATATAGATCGAGACTCTGGAAGCAAATATACTGGCAGAGTTTCAGGTTCAAAAATAACAAAAACATAATTGCAAGTTAGATGGAATTTCCATCCTGTAGTCCTCTAGCTAATTTAGCATCCAGGGTCATGTGCCTGAATTCCAGTTAGTAGTTACAACTTTATAAACTCAGATTTAGTAAACCCATTGTTATGTATTCTTACAGAAATATTGGTTTTCTTCAAAAGATTGATATGAGGATGATTTACATGTGAAATATGTAGAAAGCAAGTGTACTGTGGAATTCTTCTTGTCTTGGTTTTCTGTGTACTTCACCGACTGCTTTGTAGTCTTCCCCCCCTTTTTAAGGGAGGGGATAATGGGGACTGAACTTGAGAGCCTTGAGCTCTTGCTCAGCCTTTTACTCATGGCTCATGCACTACATCTTGAGTCATGCCTCCAGTTTCAGCTTTTTGCTGAGTAATTGGGGATAAATATGCATGTCATGGACGTTTCTGCCTTGACTAGCTTTGAACTGGGATTCTCAGATCTCAGCCTTCTGAGTAGCCTGTAAGACACCCAGCTTTTTTTTTTTTTTTTTAATAAATGAACCAAATGATGAATAATGTGCAGTAGGGGTTGGGGTGATGTGTAGGCTCTGGCATCTGGACCTGCTGCTCATCCTTATGTGATGATGCCTTCTCTCTCTTGCAGTAATGTGCCTAGTGTTGGGAGCCTAGCAGATCCAGACTATCTGAACACACCACAGATGAACACACCAGTGACACTGAACAGCGCTGCCCCAGCCAGCAACAGTGGAGCAGGAGTCCTCCCATCTCCAGCAACACCTCGTTTCTCTGTTCCCACACCGAGAACCCCCAGGACTCCAAGAACTCCCAGAGGTGGGGGCACTGCCAGTGGTCAAGGGTCTGTTAAATATGACAGCACTGATCAGGGCTCACCAGCCTCAACCCCCTCTACCACGCGGCCCCTTAACTCTGTGGAGCCTGCCACCATGCAGCCAATTCCTGAAGCCCATAGTCTGTATGTCACCCTGATTCTCTCAGATTCTGTGATGAATATTTTTAAGGACCGGAACTTTGACAGTTGTTGCATCTGTGCCTGCAACATGAACATCAAAGGGGCAGATGTTGGGCTTTACATCCCAGATTCTTCCAATGAGGACCAGTACCGCTGCACCTGTGGGTTTAGTGCCATCATGAACCGCAAACTTGGCTATAATTCGGGACTCTTCCTTGAAGATGAGTTGGATATTTTTGGGAAGAATTCTGACATTGGCCAAGCTGCGGAGAGGCGCTTAATGATGTGTCAGTCCACCTTTCTTCCTCAGATGGAGGGAGCTAGGAAGTCTCTGGAGCCACCCATAAGCCTTCTCCTCCTCCTGCAGAATCAGCACACACAACCTTTTGCTTCTCTGAGCTTCCTGGACTACATTTCCTCTAACAGTCGCCAAACAATTCCCTGTGTGAGCTGGAGTTATGACCGGGTGCAGGCAGATAATAATGACTACTGGACAGAATGCTTTAATGCCCTGGAGCAGGGGCGGCAGTATGTGGATAATCTCACAGGTGGAAAAATAGACGAAGCTCTGGTGAGAAGCGCCACTGTGCACTCATGGCCTCATAGCAATGGTAAGTGGCCCAGAAAGCAGATACACATTTTTAATTATCTTGGTGTGATGACAACTGAAGGTTTTCTTTATCGTGTGACAAAAATGTTAATTTTCATGTCTTCAAAAACAAAAGTCACCAAAGTGAGGACTCCATTGATTTCATCCTAGCTGTAAGGAATGAGGAAATATTTTCTATTGAAACACCTCTTGAGAAGAATAATTGTTTTGTGAAAATTTCCTCTTGCATTAATCACAAGTAGACAACTCTTATTGGCAATTTATGGCTCCTCTATCTCAAAGTCATCATGACTGTGTAAACTGGTAGTTTCCATACCCTGTTGCCTACATCCATCCGTTCTTTAAGGCCAGGTCTCCATAAAATCACTTTCTTGAGACTGACTGTTCACTAGACATTTTCGCTTTCTCTGGTTTCCCAGTGGGTTGTGTCACTACAGTGTTGAGGTTCCTGGAGTATATCCCAGGGTGCTCTAGCATTAGTGCTCCAAGTGGACTGGGATCATCGCTATTTGGCTTACATGAGGCACAGAGTACAATCCCCAGCACTGTGGCAGTGGGGGAGATAAAAAACTCCAGGTGGGGCTGGGGATATGGCCTAGTGGCAAGAGTGCTCACCTCGTATACATGAAGCCCTGGGTTCGATTCCCCAGCACCACATATACAGAAAATGGCCAGAAGTGGCGCTGTGGCTCAAGTGGCAGAATGCTAGCCTTGAGCAAAAAGAAGCCAGGGACAGTGCTCAGACCCTGAGACCAAGCCCCAGGACTGGCAAAAAAAAAAAACAAAAAAAAAAAAAACAAAAAAACTCCAGGTAACAAAAACCTTGGGGGGTTGACTCTTAAGGGTGCCTTGCCTCCACTGTGATGTATCCTCAGAGATAAATGGTAACTGAGAGGAGGCACCTGCCTTCATGAGCTCTCTAATTTATGTGGGAAAATGAACAGTTGGACATTAATCAGTTACATGGGTCAGCTCATTGAAACAAAGCATTGTAAGAGATGAGAGTATGCCTTGCACACAAGGTCAGGAACGACTCCATTGAAAGAGTGGTAGCATTTGCCCAGAGATCTTCTCACTGAGGAAGATGAGAAAGTAGATCATGTGTCCCAGACAGGCGAGATTAGTGTGAAGGCCCAGTGTTAGATTGAAGTTGTACCCTCAGCGGACTGAAGGAAGGTTAGGAGTTAGCAGGAACTGAGTCGTAAAGAGCCCTTGAGACATGGTGGAGTCAGGTCTTCAGAGTGTAATGATGGGTTTTAGGAAAATGTGAGAACATCCTATTTGTGTGATGGGAGGGGGGAACAAGATTCTGATATTGGTTAGAAATTAATCTGGAAAGATAGTGGACACATTGTAGAGGTGCTTTGAAGTGTTATGAGATGATTAAAGATCCCAGTTTGTAACTTGTGTCCTTGAGTAGACAGTGTTATCATTCATAGATCTGCAGCTGTGAGGAAGACATAGTCTGGGGAGAAAGATCATAAATGGAGTTTTTAAGATGCCTTTTGAGACCTCTGGGTAGAGACTGGGCCTGGAGCTCAGAAGATAAGTATTTGTCATGTGATTGGTAATTCCAGCACCCAGAGCTCACTGAGGAGGAAAGGATGTGTGCAATAAGCCAGGGCAGAGCTGAGTGGAATGTGAACAGGGAGAGAAAGGGGTCTGTGAAGGGCGCATAGAAGGAAGGATGAAGCTGAGTGGGGCCTGTCTTAGGAAGAAATGAGAACCTGTGTTCTAAAGAGAGAAGGTGGTCATCACTCGAAACAGTACAGGTGAGGATGGGCTAGTCCCATCCTCTAGAGTACAGCAGTGTGGGGATAAGCACTGACTCTTCCTTCCTCAACTCCTAGTTCTTGCTGAGGAGAGAGTAATAGGCATATCTTAAATTAGACTAAAAAGGGGAATGATAAAAGTATGTTCATTGTGCAGAGGTCATCCAGTAACAAGGAGGTTAAGACTCCTAAGGAAGTGTTAAAGGGTTATCTTCGGTTTTATAACTGCTTAGTGTCAGACAATGTTCTGTGCTTGGCAGGTCCTTAGTGTCTTCTGAATGAGTAGTTGAAGTAAAGAGACCTTCTTTTCTCCTAAAGAAAACTGTGGAGGATCAGCTTGAGTGGTTCCTTTCTCTGGATTGTCTGGCTGTCATGGGATAGAAAAGCTGTCTGCATGCATCAGTGGTATCAACTTGCCCTGTGAGGAACTGCACTTACAGGAGAGCAAATCTGAAAAAATATGAACATGCTTAAAAGTAGCAAATATTACTGTAAATGAATGAGGTGCCTGCTATTTTGTATGTATAGGAATAGAACTTACCAGAAATACTTGCAGTTTTATTTTTCAGAAAGTTGTAATCCTCTTGTTTTCCACTTTTGGTAGTGGCAGAGTTAGAGAGAAACAATTTCATTGTTTTTTTTTTTATTGGTTACGTGTGTGTGTACACACACAGACACACACACATATAAAACAAAGAACCCAGCCTGAAAATAAAAGGTGATTAGCAACACTTTAGTTGAGGGAGAAGTACCTGTGGGATAGCTGCCTGCAGCTCCCCAAGTAGAGCTTTATGCAGGAACACAGAGCTTAGCCCCAGGCTGATACAAACCTACATTTGTACAATTTTTTGGAGTTTTGTCCCCAAAGTTGAAAAAAAAAATTCTAGGGATCACCAGTACAGGTTAATAGAAGCCATGTTGTATCTCGTTAGGAGCACATCTGTAAGGGTCTTAAAAATCCTTGGGCACCTGTGTCTCAGATTTACTTGGTAGACATCTCTCACATGTTTCTCCATGTCTTTTTCTTAATCATCTAGAAAAGCCGGTGTGAGGAAAGGTCTCCAGGAGCCCAGTCAGGCAGATTCATAGCATATCACTTCAAGTCTGTTTCCATGGACCTTTTGAGAATGTGTTACGTGTTATGGGCTTTCCACCCAGAGACACACACACACACACACACACACACACACACACACACTCACACATGTACACTTTCTAGAGGTTAACAACCTGTCCCAGGGTGGCTGTTGGAAGAAGGAATATTTACCTACACAGCCAGCCCCTCCCTTTGTGTGTGCTCAAGATGACTAGATCCTGTCATGGTTCTGCCTTGTTTCCATATGCTTCAGGCTGTCTTGAGTATTACTTTTCCTCCTTATACATTCCTTATTTGGTGGGAAAATACTTGATATTAAGAGCATTCAAAAAGCTTTTTTTAAGCTTCTATTTCTTTTGCCCCGACTCACCATGTAACCAAAGCACTTTTATTTGTAAGTGAAAGTAATATGATAATCAAGGAACTTTTGCAGAGCTCTTAGGAAAACCTTGAAAACAAATTTCCCTCTTGTCAAACCATTTTTTTAGTTAAACTCTCTTGTATGTACCAACTCATTTCCCTTTTATTTATTTATATTACCAAGTTTTCAGTTGTTTTCTAACTGGGAAGAAGATCCTTTAACTTCTAGATCAAGAATCCTAGACTCTACTGCAGCTCAGAATGTGTGTTGTAAGTTAACACAGATGCAAGATGATGACATGTCCTCTCTACTGTCTTGTCTCTTCCAGTGCTGGACATCAGCATGCTCTCCTCCCAGGATGTGGTGCGCATGCTTTTGTCTCTGCAGCCCTTTCTCCAAGATGCCATCCAGAAGAAGCGCACGGGCAGGACCTGGGAGAACATCCAGCACGTCCAGGGGCCACTAACCTGGCAGCAATTCCATAAGATGGCAGGACGTGGAACCTACGGTAGAGTCCCATGCCTCTAAGCTTCTCTTTGCTGACAACCAAGGCCTTGCTTCACTGATGAAATGGAACATTTTCCCTTATTATTACTATTGTTTCCTGAGTTTTTATTTCCTTAAGGTTATTTTCGGAGTCAAGTTTTCTAAACATTCTTGGGATAATCTGAGTGAGGAAAATAGTCCCTGGCAGGCGTAACTATTAACAGTTACTCTCACCTTCCCTGTTCTCAGCTGTGGCTC
Source organism: Perognathus longimembris pacificus (assembly GCF_023159225.1). Classification (NCBI taxonomy): domain Eukaryota; kingdom Metazoa; phylum Chordata; class Mammalia; order Rodentia; family Heteromyidae; genus Perognathus; species Perognathus longimembris. Next base: position 83,708,978 of record NC_063163.1, read on the forward strand.
TGACTGATGTTTCTGTAGTCACCATCAGAATGCTGCTCTGAAAAGAAATGAAGTAGTGCTGCTTTCCTGAGTTCCAGTTTGCACTCTTATCCTTTGGAACCTTTATAAGCGAGTTCTGATTCATTTAATTAAGGGTCTTCTCCAGGGACCGTGTAAATAGATGATCTGGGAAATACTTTGCAGAGTGTGGTATCAGTAGTTTGTGACATTTCACATGGCAAGATTGGGAGTGGTTGCACCAAGGGCTTGTACAGTGCCTTGGTTGTAAACAGCAGGCCGTGAGGTGCCTTCCTAATGCTGCTGCTGTTTTAGGTTCAGAAGAGTCCCCTGAGCCGCTGCCCATCCCTACTCTGCTGGTGGGCTATGACAAGGACTTCCTGACCGTCTCACCATTCTCCTTGCCCTTCTGGGAGAGGCTGCTGCTTGACCCATATGGGGGCCGCCGTGATGTCGCCTACATTGTGGTGTGTCCTGAAAATGAGGCCTTGCTCGAAGGAGCCAAAACTTTCTTCAGGGACTTGAGTGCTGTGTACGAGGTGAGAGCACCCTTTTTATGAGGGCACCACTGTGCTCCTGACTGGACTGAGTTTGAAAGAACAAGCTTGTCTGTTGAAACTAGGTCTCCAAGAACACTTGCAGATGGAAGTGAGTTAACTCAAAGAGATTTTTCTGGAAATGAACTGTTTTCCTCTTGTAGATATGTATTTTATTAGATTAATAAGTCATCCCTGTAACCGACTTACATGTCTGAAAATTCTGCCCACTGTTTCCCCAATTCTGAGCTCAGAGTTTCTAAGTATTACTCATGAGGGAAAGTGGTCACTATGTAGCTGAACTTCACATAAAGCATGCCTGCTCTTTTGGTTTATTTTGGGGAGTAGGTAGAGGGGCAAGAGTACCTGAAAATGGAAAATAGTTTAGCTAAAAAAATTTGGAACTAAAAGATGTACAATGAATCATATGCCTATTGTGATTTAGCACTAAATTGATCTTTATACTAAAATTTTGATTCAGATAAAAAAGTAATAGCCAGATATAAGCACCACATAGATAATCTTTTATCTTTACTGTATAAATTCCTGTTAGTTTTGAAAAGTTAGACTCATCTGTCTTTAAAGAATGTTCTATTCCTTCTGCAAGTATATAAAATCCATAAAGGTCTTTGTCACTTATACATTGAATATCTTCATATTTAGCAAGGTTAGTTGAAGTTAATATCTGTATGAATGTATATAACTGTGTTAGGCACATGATAAGCATTTTACTTTATTTTTATTTTTTTGCTGGCCCTGGAGCTTTGAACTCTGGGCCTGGGTGCTGTCCCATAGCTTTTTCTTTGCTCAAGATGAATGCTCTACCACTTGAGCCATAGTGCCACTTACAGCCTCTTTTTGAGTAGTTTATTGGAGATAAGACTCTCATGGACTTTCCTGCCTGGGTTGGCAGAAGGTAGCAAGAATGGAATGAGGGGGCTCTGGTCAGTAACCATCTTGTTTGTGGTCTCAGATGTGTAAGCTTGGGCAGCATAAGCCCATCTGCAAAGTGCTGCGCGATGGAATCATGCGTGTGGGGAAGACTGTGGCCCAGAAGCTGACAGATGAACTTGTGAGCGAGTGGTTCAACCAGCCCTGGAGTGGAGAGGAGAATGACAATCATTCCAGACTCAAACTTTATGCGCAAGTTTGCCGCCATCACCTAGGTAAATAACAAAGTAGAATTTGGGAGTAAACATAGTAAATCCTTTCTCTCCTATATGAGTGCAACATTGTATTTCTTTCCTTTCAAGTTAGGTAAGCATTCCATTTTTGTACCTAAGTCTTAGTCGTGTTCTAGATAGTGAAATCTTAATTATATGTGGTTATATAGTCTTTAAAAACTGCATAAAGTTGCTTAGAGAGGTTATACCTATTAACACCATATTTTGAAAACGCAGCATCACAACTTGGTATTAATTAACCTGCTAATAATATGCAAGAAAGCCATGAGCTTATGAAGCCATTTGAACAAAAGGCATTGTGATGGCTGTGAAGTACATGGTTTTTCATTTTTCAGTAAATGCATATAGAATCTGTTTGAAAGGAAATATTAGAAGTGATTAATTTTCTATTTCTTTTCAAGTAAGCCTCTTTTTAAAATTTGGTGGTACAGTATTTTTGAACTCAGGTCTATACACTTGAAAGGCAGGTGCTCTACCATCTGAGCTACATTCCTAGTACTTTTTGTTTTGGTTATTGCTGCTATTACTGTTTTTGTTATTATTATTAATATTGGTGGTCCTAGTGATTGAACTCATGACCTAGATCTTGCTAGGCTCTACCAGTTGAGCCACGCCTCTAGGCCCTTTTTGCATTGGTTATTTTTGAGGTAGGATCTTGTCTTATGATCTGTCTGGCCTGGGCTGTGATCCTTCTATTTGCACTTCCTGGTATCTCTGGGAATGACAAGACAGGCACCACCAGGCACCCTCTGCTGTGCCCAGCCATTCATTGAGATGAAGTATTGTGACCTTCTTTTTCCTTGGGCTGGTGCCAAATTGTGATCTCCAGATTTTTGCCTTCCAAGTAGCTACTGTACTCAGCAGGTGTGTGTCATTAATTCAGCTTTATATTGTTCAAAATGCAGGCCCATGAGTTTTTTGCCCAGTCTAACTTTAAACCATAATCCTCCCGATCTCTACCTCCTAGGTAGCTAGGATGACCGGTGTAAGCCACTGTGTCTGGCTCTCATCCAGGATGTATAATAGCTGCTTTCTGTGTGTATCAATGTTGGCAAAATATATAAGCATATATACAGTGTGCTGAGTTTAAGGTATCATGATCAATGTTGCATCCTGAAAGCATCATTTTTTTAAAGTGCTTATTCTGAATTTCTGACTCTCTCTGACACTGCTGAGCTCACTAAAGATGGTTGTCTGCATGGACTCTTACAGCACCTTACTTAGCTACTCTGCAACTTGACAGCAGCCTGTTGACACCACCCAAGTACCAGCCTCCACCAGCAGCAGCCCAGGGACAAGCTATGCCTGGGACTGCTGGGCCTTTAGCTCCAAATTCAGGCTCAGCAGCTCCCCCAGCTGGCAGTGCATTCAATCCCACCTCTAACAGCAACTCTGCAAACCCTGCAGCAAGTACTTCCTCAGCTGGCTCCTCTGGGCCTCCCGTCTCCTCCGCTGCCTCTGCCCCTGGGATTAACCAGATGAGCACTACCTCGTCTTCAGGCTTCAGCAGTGGTGTGGGAGGGCAGAACCCCAGCAGTGGGGGTGGCTCTATGGATAGAACACAAGGGAACATTGCCTGTGGCGGAGACCCTGAACAGGGGCAGAGCTCCACCCAGCCCTACCAGGATGGACAAGACAGGTATGTTACTTCATTGAGCCAGAGAAGTGGCTTCTGATTGGACCTCTCTCTTCCCCCCTGCAACCTCATAAATCTCTAGCTCCAGTAGAATGCTTTGTTTCTCTTCTTTGTGACAACTGTCAATCTGTAGCTACAGTAAGAAATTGGAGGCTTGTAACTTATTCTAACTGAAAAACTTACTATGAAGCATATTAACTTACTGTTTACTTGTTATATAACCTCTTTGTACAGTATTACCACAGAAAATAAAGAGGAGTTGAAAAAAGAAATCTCCCTTTTTAGAGGACTATGCAGGCTGAGTATCCCTTCTTCTGAAATGCTTGTGACCTGAAGTGTTTCAGATTTTGGCCATTTTTGAATTTTGAAATGTTTGCATGTGCTCTTTTGACTGAGAATTCCTCATCTGAAAACCTGAAATTCCAAATCCAGGTTTTTTTGTGCTTTATGTCAGTTTTTTGAATTAGGAATGATGGATGTATATTGTTATTTCCCATCTGGCCTGGCTAACTCGGTGTGTGTGAAACAACCTGTCCCATTGAATCTGGAGTCATCATCCAGGCAGTCAGCATGGTCTAGGAATGACTTGTTCTGTGGCATTGACACTTATTTTGGGCACCTTACAAATGACTCTCTCTGCAGTGTTACCGAAAGGGAGAGAATAGGAATTCCCACGGAGCCGGACTCCGCAGACAGCCAAGCCTACCCTCCAGCTGTCGTCATTTACATGGTGGATCCGTTCACGTACACTGCAGAGGAAGACTCTACATCTGGAAACTTTTGGCTGTTGAGCTTGATGCGCTGCTATACAGAAATGCTGGATAATTTACCCGAGCATATGAGAAACTCTTTCATTCTCCAGGTTAATCTTTGCAAGTTTATTCTTTACATTAGTTGTTGTTAGGAAAGTTAATACAGGTTCATGTGGTGTTTTTTTCTTTTTTAAATTGGGAGAATATATAAGTTTAAAAGGAAAAAGACACATTTATAATTGGGCCTTTTTAGAGTCAGTATTTCCATTTTGGTGTATTTCTAGCATTTTTGTCCATTTTTATGTGATCAGGATTGTTAATTTAGATATAAATCTTGGTCTTTTATTTGTTTTGTTTTTGTTGCCAGTCCTGGGGCATGGACTCGGCCTGAGCACTGTCCCTGGCTTCTTTCTCTCTTTCTCTTTCTTTTCCTTTCCTTTCCTTTCCTTTCTTCCTTCCTTCCTTCCTTCCTTCCTTCCTTCCTTCCTTCCTTCCTTCCTTCCTTCCTTCCTTCCTTCCTTCCTTCCTTCCTTCCTTCCTTCCTTCCTTCCTTCCTTCCCTCCCTCCCTCCTTCCCTCCCTCCCTCCCTCCCTCCCTCCCTCCCTCCCTCCCTCCTTCCTCTCTCTCTCTCTCTCTCTCTCTCTTTCTTTCTTTCTTTCTTTCTTTCTTTTTTTCTTTCTTTCCCGTCCTGGGGCCTGGACTCAGGGCCTGAGCAGTGTCCCTGGCTTCTTTTTGCTCAAGGCTAGCACTCTACCACTTGAGCCACAGCTCCACTTCCAGCCTTTTCTGTATATGTGGTGCTGAGGAATCGAACCCAGGGCTTCATGTATACAAGGTGAGCACTTTACCACTAGGTCATATTCCCAGCCCAATCTTGGTCTTTTCTAGTTAATGTTATTCATGAATACTTTTTCATTTTACTTAAAATTCTCACAATTAACATTTTTAATGACTATTTTTCATATGTACCTGTTCCTGTATAGGTGGCCATCTCATTTTCACTACTATAAGTAGTCAGAACAAAATTATGCTTGTGCTTTCTTTTTTTTCACGTTGTTTTCTAAGTGGCTTCTCGAATATAGCTACTTACACATATCACCAAATTCCTTTCCAAAAAGATTATACATCTGTCCATTACTTTTTGGCAGTGGATGAGCAAACTGGTCTTCACTGTACCTTTGCTAGCTTTATAGTAGAATGATGTCAAGCTTTAACTAGCTTGAAAGGGATGCCTTGGCTATTTTGGTCTTGTTTTGCTGTCTCTCCAGTGAAAGTAGTAGAGTAGATTGTTGTTGGTTTCTCATCATTTGCAGTCTGTGTTTGAAATGGTTACACAGTAATTCCTATGTATTCTATGTATATCGTGCCCACAAGGAATGTAGTCAAATGTACCTTTACAACTTTGAGGCCATATAGTAACAGTAACTTGAGAATTACTAGTACTGAATTTTACATCATTGGAAGCAGGATTTAATTACAGTCCACTTGGCATTTACATATTTTAAAGCTAAAGCTTTCTTTTACCACTCATTCAAGAAGTGCATACTATTTTATTTTCCAGCTGTCTTACAAGGCATTGTCACTCTATTTTGAGGGGTTTAAAAATGATTATTGTTTGTGTTTCTAGATTGTGCCTTGCCAGTACATGCTGCAGACAATGAAGGATGAGCAAGTGGTCTACATCCAGTACTTGAAGTCCATGGCATTTTCCGTGTATTGCCAGTGCAGGCGGCCACTGCCTACACAGATACACATTAAGTCCCTCACAGGATTTGGGCCTGCAGCCAGCATTGAGATGACCCTCAAGAACCCAGAGGTCAGCACTGGAGGGCAGAAACTTGATAAAAGAGTACTTTTAAAGCACTAAAATGAAAACCATGAGCATGTTTTTCTAACTCCCAGATTGGTTGGTAGCTTGGTCAATCTTCTGCTCTTACAGAAGACTTGGCAGGTTTCTCTAATCCTCCTCCTCTCAACTTTGAGAAAATAAGCCAATAAACTCTTCCTTATTTTCTTCTGATGTAGGATTTAAGGCAACAGCCTACATTTACTTTGTTCTTTATTTTTCTGGACATTTGAATCCTAAAATGCAAACTCTGTCCATTGCGCTCTAGTTTTTATCCTGACAGAGTAGTGTTGTATGTCTACCACTCTTTCGCATGCTTCGGTTTCTCATTCATGCTCTCCCCAGCGCTGCTTGCTCATTCATCTCAGTGTTACTGTGTACATGTGAATGCCTTTCCCTTCCATCTTCGTGAACCTGCTTCTGGCAGTGAATGTACCTCAGAGGAAACTTTAAATGGCCAAACAAAAGTTTTACATTTTCCTTGTATTTTTAATAATCTTATCTTAAACAGAAGTGGTACAGGGCATTGCTTACAGTTTTCAAAGCTTTCCAAAATCAGACCCATCACTTCACTGCATGAAAGATGACCATGACCCATTCTCAGAAGTCAGCAAACACCTCTTCAAGAGACCTTTTCTAAACACTAGCTCCTGAAGAGTGTAGTTGGCAATGTGCTTCTCTACAAAAAACATTTACGCTTTCCTAAGTAAAAGTAGGGAGGTGAGAAGTGAAGGAAGTAGTTGATAGTAGGTTTGTTGGAACTTGGTTGTAGTTCCCTCTAGTACCAAGGAAGAAAGCTGCTCAACTGATGACCTACATTTACTCTGGTGTTAAATATACTTTCTGTTTTTGACAAAACTGTGGGCAGTCTTCAGATACCCCTAAAATGCCCCTTTCAGACTTGTACCAACGTGACCTTCTTCATGTCAGTAGGGAGTCACTCCTTAATTGCTTGTTTAATATTCAGATTGTGTGACTATCACAATTTACTGTCCTCTTTACTAATTAAAATGGAGGCTATTTTCAACTTGGAACTGTTATGGTTAATACTAGTATGAATGCACTTGTATCTGTTTGGGGGGAAATGTGGGTATGTAGTTTGTGTGTGTGTGTGTGTGTGTGTGTGTGTGTGTGTGTGTGTGTGTGTGTGTGTGTGTGTTCAGATTAAGCCAATATTGTCAAATACTCTTCCAAAGATATTATACTACAAGCAGTATTGGAAAGTTCTAGTAACTCTATGTTCTCACCAGAATGGATTTTCTGCTGTTACTTTATGTATTCTGATGGATGTTTATAGCGTTATTCCATTGTGGCTTCAGTTTCTGCTTTTCTAATGTCTAATGAAATTGGCCTAAACAGGTTTATTTTTTCTAAAACAATAAATTTTAATAAGCAAACATTGGGTTCATTGGATTTCCTAGCTTACATCAATTAAGTTGTATTTATTTTATTTAGGTGTACTAAGGCTTGAAACTCAGGGCCTTGTACTTGCTAGCTGCTGTACCACTTGATCCATGCCCTCAGCCCTTTTCTTTATTTTAGTTATTTTTCTGGTAGGGTCTTCCTACCAGAAGTCTTCCTACTTAGGGTCTTCTGCATTGCTGGGATCAAAGGTGCTACCATGCACATTATATTGTTTTGAGATGAAGGTTTCACTAACTTTTTTCTTTTTTTAAGCTGGGTCATCCTCCCAATCTCTGCCTCCAGAATGGCTGGGATTGCAGAGGAGAGCCAGTGTTCCTAGCCCTTGGCCCTCTTTTTGTTATCTGTGTTTGTCACTAGTATTTATATAAACACTGGAGGGTGGACATGGTTGGGACCCTGCTTTTTAATCTCTCTCTATTGGTTCCCCTCAGTGTTGTTTTGGGTCCTATTATAAACACTTAAGTTGGATGCTTTGTGTTGATTTTGCTTTTCCTTTTGATTTCAGCGGCCCAGCCCAATCCAGCTTTACTCCCCCCCTTTTATATTGGCCCCAATCAAAGAGAAGCAGACTGAGCAGGGAGAGACCCTTGGTGAAGCAAGCCAGAAATACAATGTGCTCTTTGTGGGCTACTGTCTATCTCATGACCAGCGCTGGCTCTTGGCTTCCTGCACTGACCTCCATGGGGAGTTATTAGAGACCTGCATTGTAAATATTGCTTTACCGAACAGGTGAGAGGCCCTTGATGCTTGTGGTGTGTGTAAACTGATGCTACCCTTTCCTCCACATGGGACTCTGTAACCCTCCTATCTAAATGCAATGGAGACCCATGTGTGTGCATGCTCTTTGAATGTTATTTGTCTCACTGAGTGAGTGGTAGCTGTGATTCATGGAGGGACTGCTTCCTCACTTCTTCTCATTAGGTCACGGAAGAGCAAAGTGTCTGCCCGGAAGATTGGACTGCAGAAGTTATGGGAGTGGTGTATTGGGATTGTCCAAATGACATCTCTACCCTGGAGAGTTGTCATCGGACGTCTTGGTCGGCTGGGCCATGGGGAACTTAAAGGTGAGAAATCTTGAAGCAATGTGTGCAGGAGGCAGAAAAAACAATGGTCGAGTAATGTCATTGGCTGAGCAGAGCAGGGAAAAGTGTTCAATTTGGTAGTAAGACTAAAGCAGTTATTTTCTGATTGTGTTTTACAGGTACAGAATAAACCAAGTTTTTTCTTGAGCAACAAAACCCATTTCCCAAACAAATTTTAGATACAAAACAGAAAAGTGTGTTTTATTAGTATAAAAGTGATACTTAGTAAGTTTCAGACACTAACACATTGGCATGTGTGTATTAATGTATACATTATGTGCATGTATACATATATGTGTATATATATATAGTAGATAGAGATAATTGAAGTTGTACTTGTTTGGTGATTGGTGATGAGTTTTGAATTTCTCTTAATTTGGCATCACAATAGCAAAACAATCTTACTCCTTATTCACAAGGACAAGCTGTTACATGTTAGACATTGCCAGTTACTTTTCAGTCAAGAACAGAGTTTTAAATTGTATCTCCAAGTGTATCTGCCACTGCTTCAATTTCTTGCAAACATAATGATCAACCAAGAAGCTTGGAAAGTAACTGACCACCACCAGCTGCTGTGCCTGGCACAATGCCCAGCCTAGCTACTGGCCTCATGTAGCTACTTCACAGTTTCCACATGAGTAATAGGAACACAGTTAGAGCCTTATTAATTGTACACACGCACACACACACACACACACACACACACACGAATGGGAGGTTTCTAAGGTCTGTACAAAATAAAGCTATGTCACAAATTACTTTGCGGACTTCCTGCATGCATAGACATTAACATCAGCAAAGTTTCTCACAGGCCAGAGAGTAAATAGTTCCCCTTTGCAGGCCAGATGGACGCCACTGCAGCTACTCAACTCTGCTTTGCAATGTGAAGGCAACTGTGAGGATGGCTTTGTTAATAAAACTTTATACAAAAATGTGGTGGACAAGATTTGGTTTGTGTTAGGTTGTGTGATTGTATCTTTACTGGACATCAAAAGTTTATGGAGATCCTGAAATAAATCCCCTGATTCAGACGGGCCTGCATGTCATGTCCCTCCCTTCTGACAGTGCAAGTGAATTCTCCACATGATATTTTTACATGTACCTCCCTCTGACAGTGCAAGTGAGTTCTCCCCATGATATTTTTTACAAGTATTACATCATAGGTTTGAAATAAAGGTTTTTTTTTTAACATCTGCTCCAAACAAAGTGTTTTGTTTTGTTTTTTGGCCAGTCCTGGGTGCTCAGGACTGAGCACTGTCCCTGGCTTCTTTTTGCTCAAGGCTAGCACTCTGCTACTTGAGCCACAGAGCAACTTTTGGCAGTTTTCTGTATATGTGGTGCTGGGGAATCGAACCCAGTGCTTCGTGTATACGAAGCAAGCACTCTTGTGACTAGGCCATATTCCCAGCCCCCACAAGGATTTTTTTAAAGGAATATCATACTTACTTTTTTTTTGGTCAGTCCTGGGGCGTGGACTCGGGGCCTAAACACTCTCCCTGAGCTTCTTTTTGCTCAAGGCTAGTGCTCTACTGCTTGAGCCACAGCGCCACTTCCACCCTTTTCTATTTATGTGGTGCTGAGGAATTGAACCCTGGTCTTCATGCATGCTAGGCAAGCAATCCACCAGCTAAGTCACATTCCCAGTCCCACACTTACATTTTGTATCAGTAGCCTGGAGCTTAATGCATTAGGGGATTCATCACTTCATTTCTGTAAGACTTCCTATCTTTCTCCCTACTCTACTTTTTAGTCAATCTTCTTTTTTTAAAGACTTTCAGCTACTCATAACCCATGGGGCTGGAGGTTGGTTAGAGTGTAATAGGAAAGAAAAAAAGGAGGAGGGATGTAGTCTGATGTCTAGCACCAAGTATGCCAGTAGAAAGGGCCCAGTCCCTCCTTATCTCCTTCAGAATAGGGGTGTAAGTATGGAGACAGGGTGTCCTCTGGGTAGCTGTGGCACCTTGCAGGTCTGCAGGGCAGGGCAGACAGGAGCCATTAGACTTGGGAAGTAGCTTCTGAATTTCTGTTCTTTGTCCAGAGTACTTGTGATGAGATGTACTCCCACTGTTTTTACTTACTTGTTTGGTTGAAATAGGTGACTCATATATCTGTTTGACCTTTTTTTTTTTTCAGTTTAAAAATACCTATCTGTCATGTTTCTGGCCACTTTTAATTTAACTTATTTTAGCTTGAGGTTCATTAGGAGTCTGAAAACACTTTTCTATTTTCTTGCTCCTGAAGGGAAGAAACATTTTGTTTGACAAAACGTGCCAGTACAGTGACATTTAATCAGTATGGTGTGACAGGACAGCAGTTTGCTTCATCATACAGTGCATACCTAGGGGTCAGCCAGGCAAGAGAGGAACAAGTGCTTTTCCTCTTCCCAGAGCACTATCCTTCCACAGTGCTCAGGTTTTATGTTTCTGTTTGGAGACAGCAAATGGATGTTAGAAAGGCAAAGAGTCATGCCCCCCCCCCCCAAAAAAAAGTCTAAACCATGGGTGTAGCATCCTTTTAGAGGATTGCACTCTTGTTTTTGACACATTTGGACACAGGAAGAACCAGTTCCTGCCTTTTTGCTGCTGCTTGACACTTGTGGAAGTAAATCCCCTGCAGCAGTAAACAGAGCTCATTGGCAATTTAAGTGCCTACATCTACCAATGTCTGTCCAGGCCTCTCAAAGATCAGCCTGGATGGGATTGTAAGCCTTTCTTTCTGGGTTAATAATGGGTATGGGGCTCAAGGATCACTGTCTTTATAATGAAGAGAAAAGGTAGGGAGCAATATTCCCTTCAGGGTCCCATCACAGCAGTGAGGGTTGTAAAGACTGTGTGTGTGCTTTCTGATTTTAGATTGGAGTATCCTCCTTGGAGAATGTTCACTACAGACAATCAGCAAACAGCTCAAGGACGTGTGCCGAATGTGTGGGATCTCTGCCGCAGACTCTCCCTCTATCCTCAGTGCCTGCCTGGTGGCCATGGAGCCCCAGGGGTCCTTCGTAGTGATGCCAGGTAAACCTCTCAGCTTCACTACTAGATAAAGAGAAGGGTAGACCGCATCAATATTATTGCCTCTTAAGAGAAGATTGCATTTTGATTTATAAAATGGAAACTATTTGATCTCTTCAGTGGGACGGGTTTGTGATTTTCTTTTGTGATATATTTGTGCCAGTCCTGGGGCTTGAACTCAGGGTCTGAGTGATGTTCCTGAGCTTTTGTGCTCAAAGCTGGTGCTCTACCACTTGAGTCACAGCTCCACTTCAGGCTTTTTGGTAGCTAATTGGAGATAAGAGTCTCACGGACTTTCCTGCCTGGGCTGGCTTTGAACTGCAATCCTCATATCTCAGCCTCCTGAGTAGTTACAGGCATGAGCCACCAGTACCTGGGTGGTTTGTGATTTTTTTAAAATTATTTTTGCTGACCACAGGTTGGTGAGAGACAGTTGTGGTGTGAGTGAAAGCTCAGAGCCATGGCTGATGACTCTCCCCTGCTGATCTCCAAACCACTACATAGCCACATGGCACATATTTGAATGTCAAGACAGATACTGCCCTGAAGGAGATTTCTAGCCCCTCTAGTGAGGATAGGGCTAGAGCAAAGGAGAAAAAGCCATTCAGCACCAGGCCTGGCACATAGGAGGCTCTCAGTAGTATATAGTCAGCACTCAGAGCTGTGGAAAGTTTGTAAATTCTGACAGGCTTTTGATGAACAGCAGCTAAGGTATATACGGTTTTGTTCCCTGTGCACACTCCCTGTGAGAAAACTAAGTGGAGTTGTTGTGTGAGCTAGATGGGCTCTTTGGTCTGTGCACCACATATCAGGCTACCTCGGTGCCTGTGCCTCTTGGGAAGTCATATGACTTCTACTTTGTTGACCCTTCCAAGATAAAGGTCTTAAAAGTGGGTGGGGGTGATAGATGCTGCCTCAGGGTAGCCACATGACAAGTAAATGGATGGCATGGATAAGGGGGTTATTTAGCACAATAGCCGACATGTAATCATTTTAGTTATACAGTTGAATGGTACCATTTTTGTAGGATTATTACTATTGAAGTTGTAAGTGACCATGGGAGGAAAGAACAAGGGCAGAGGGGCAGATCTTTAGAAATACTTATTTAAGTAATTTTTTAAAATGCTTGATAGAGTTCAAGTACATTTCAAGATTTCCAGTGTGAAGTTTAGGTTCTCATGCTATATGCCTGAGTCAGGGTCCCTGGATATATTTAAACAATTGGACATTAGATGTAGACCACTCCCATTCAGGCTCTCTGGAAATCCCATTCTTGAGCTGGTCCCTGTTGTGCTGGAGAAGTTGACAGAGGTTCTGTCTTTAAAGATGCTGTCACGATGGGCTCGGTGTTTGGCCGAAGTACTGCACTGAACATGCAGTCCTCTCAGCTGAACACCCCTCAAGATGCCTCGTGTACACACATATTGGTGTTTCCCACATCGTCAACCATCCAGGTAGCTCCAGCCAACTATCCCAATGAGGATGGGTTCAGCCCCAACAACGGTGAGTAGAGGACCTCTTTGTGAACAGGCCACATGAGAGAGCACATGAACCATGTGGAGGGGTGGAGATCTGAGAATCCTGGGGATTTGAAAGCTTCAAGTGGTCCCCACTATTACTGTATTCTTTTTCCTCACTATGGCAAAGTACCTATGAAGAACTTAAGGGAGGAAAGATTTATTTTAGCTCACATTTTAGAGGTTTCAGTATGTCATGGTGGAGTGCGGCCGTGCAGAGAAGTTTGCATCAACACGGTGGCTAGGAAGCAGAAAGAGAAATCCTATGCTATAGATGGGCTTCCCCTCCCCCCCTCACCCTGTCCTTCCCCTCTCCATTTGGATTCTGAGCTTCTGGGATGCTGTTGTCCACATTCAGAGTGGGTGTCCCCCCAGCCCCCAGCTTAATCCTTCTGGAAATGCCCTTCCACCCAGTGTGCTTTGCTAATCTCCTAGATGCTTCTCAGGTTGGCAATCAAGATTTTCCATCACAGTTACCAAGCCCCAATGATTAACATTCCTCTGTTTTTCATTAAAGGCAAAGTAATGATTGATTGCTTGATATAATCTTGCAAGTATCTGAGTAAATCTGTTGATCTGGTTTGAATGTGTGAATTATATGGGAATATAGTTTGCCATAGAACCATTTTTATTTGATTATTCTTAGTGGATTCCTTTGTTAAACAGCAAATGTTCAATTTTACTCACCCATTTGCATTGTTTGTGAGAAATTTTCAGCAGGTACTGACTGTTAAACAGGGAGGAAAAAATAATACCAAATTTTATATATAATATAGAAATACAGTATACAGAAGGAAAGCATGCAAAAATGTTAATGATGAGTGGGTTGTGGGTTTTTCAATCTTGCCATTTTTTTTTTCCAAATTCTTCTGCTGTGAGTGTGCCCTACTTTAGAAGTCTGGGGGAGACGTTTTGAAGGAGCCCATTGTGTTTGATCTGCCCTGGCATAGGCCTTCTTTCTTGTTAGGGCAGGTTCACCCCTTTGAGAATGGAGTTGACTTTCTTCTCAGATGCTGTCAACTTGAAATGTGTGTACTAGTCTAGTTGTTCTTAGCTGTTTGCCATCTTCTTAAGTAGTTAGACCATGTTGGTAGTAGTCATAGTGTTGGTGAGGGTGGACCTGTGGATTCTCTTTTTAATTCTTATGTTTTTTTCCTCTCCTTTAGATGATATGTTTGTGGACCTCCCATTCCCAGATGATATGGACAATGACATTGGCATATTAATAACTGGGAATCTTCACTCCTCTCCCAACTCCTCCCCGGCGCCCTCCCCGGGCTCTCCCTCTGGAATTGGTGTGGGCTCTCACTTCCAGCACAGTCGGGTAAGGATGGTGGGAAGTCTTCAGGAGAATAATCCTTTACTCTGTGCACCCTCTTCCTCATGTCCAGGGCTTTCCACTGCTATCATGCATAGAAGGTAGCCCTCCAAAAGAAATGTGTTATTCGTTCATTCATTCATCCCTCATGAGTAGTTTTACGGTAGACATGAGATATTGTGTGTATGTGTACACATGTGTCACTACTGGGACTTGAACTCAGGGTCTGGACACTGCCCCTGAACTTTTTTTACTCAAGGTTAGCACTCCATCACATGAGCCAGTTTTTGCTGCTTAATTGGGAACAAAATTCCTGCGCAGACTGGCTGTAAAACTGTGATCTCAGCCTCCTGAGTAGTTAGGAGCACAGGCTTAGACAGATTTTTCTTCTCTTCCTTTATAGCCTGGAAATCTAACCCAAAGAGGTTTTTTGCTATTGTTTTTGTTGTTTGTTTTGCTTGTTTTTTTGCCAGTCCTGGGGCTTGAACTCAGGGCCTGTGCACTGTCCCAGAGCTTCTTTTTGCCCAAGGCTAGCACTCTGCCATTTGAGCCACAGTACCCCTCCTGGCCTTTTCTGTTTATGTGGTGCTGAGGAATCAAACCGAGGGCTTTATGAATGCTAGGCAGGCACTGTACCACTAAGCCACATTCCCAGCTCCCAAAGAGTTTTATGAGATTGTTTTCCTTGCAAAACCTTTTTCTGGTTGCCTTTTTTTTTTTTTTTTTGTCAAAATAGTGGTTTTAGTATCTAGTTCAGTAGCCCCACTTATCCAACATGTACAGAACTTAGTTGCGGACATGGGCTTATTTGGCAAAGAACCTGACTGAGTTGTTTTGGCATTGGATGCCTTCGCTTACACAATCTTGGTCTTGTCTGTAGCCAAACTGCAGGAGTGTCAAGAGTCATCAGGAGGTGGATTTTATAGAAATGCCCAGGTTTGTGCCAGAGTATTAAGGGAAATCCAGCACTCACAACTACTTTCATCAGCAAGTGTCCCAGGGATCTTGGCAGGGGATTAGCGGGAGATTTAACCGCTGAATGGTTCTGTCACAGCACGCGTTAGCCTGGCCTCACAGCTAGGCGAGTCATGCCTCCTCGCTGTAGTGTACATTTTATTCAAAATGCTTTGAGATTATGGGATCAAGTTATAGAAAACTAACTTTGTAGTATCTTAGGCTGCTTGTGTAAAAGCAACTACATTTCTTTAGGCACAAACATGGATTTAACTGTAGGTTTCTGTCCTGTGGCACTTGTATTGCCAGCACTGAGTTCATTACAGGGCAGTCTAAAGAACGGACATTTAAAGCTTAACTTCGTCACAACATACATGAAAGTAGGAATGGGGAACGTATATCACCCCCATCTTACTGCCTGCCCCCATTGCCCTTTCCTGTGAGGCAGGGATTTTAGGTGTATTTCCTTTATAGTTGGTGCCAAGTAAGGACAACTGATGTGTTCACTGGAACCAAAAGCACAAGTTGTACAGTGGATTGTTTTATAGTAGGACTTCTGCAGAGGAAGAAGGGCATAGCTGCTAAGGCTGCGTGCCTGCGCCTGTGCCTGCAGCTGCGTTGTGCTGGTCTGCCTGCTGCCCTTAGGACCCCGGGCAGCCTCATTACTCTCTGTGAACTGGAAATGACAGTGCCTGTCGCTGTGACTATTGTGTCTCCTACCACAGCATTATTGCTTGTTTGAAGTGTGCTATTAGTTCTATAAGAAACTGGTGTACTGCATTTTCTCCCTATGTGGGAGCCTCAGCCCCTCAAGCCTTGAACTGACTCTCACAGTTTACAGGGCACTGCTCAGCTGGCCTTTTCATCCTGTGTCCCTGAATCCAGGTGACCAAAAAGCTTGTTTAGCTTTGCCTTTTTTAACCATTAATTATTCTTTGATACCCAATTAAGACATTACAGAAGGTGAAACAGCTAGGTGCTGGTGGCTCATGCTTGTTATTCTGGTTACGTAGAAGACTGAGATCTAAGGATCACAACTTGAAGTCAGCCCAGGCAATAATGCCAGTGAGACTCTTATGTCCAGTTAACCATCCCCACCCCACCCCCTCAAAAAAATGCTGGAAGTGGAACTGTGGCTCAGAGTGGTAGATCACAAGCCTTGAGTGCAAAAGCTCAGGGACATGTCCAGGCCCTGAGTTCAAGCCCCAGGACTGGCATTTTTTTTTTTTAAAAAAGGAGAAACGGTATGCTCAAGGTACAAGTTTTGTTTTTTTGTAAACCTACTTACAATGTGTGTGATATAGTAATGGAAGATGATTTTCTCCCTCTAAACCCAAGGTTTTTAAAGACAAAGGATTACTGAAGAAAGTGTGGTTTACAGAGAGTGAGATGGACAGGAGGCTCTCCTGGGGGCATTGTGCAGATTAACAGCTTTGCCCTGAGCAGCTCTTAAGATCAGTGCCATGTATGGACAAGCAGCCTCATGGCCATTCCCCTTCAAAGTCAGGGATGGTGGAAGCCAGTTCACTCCTCTGTTGCCAGCAGAAGCCTCAGTCTGTCCACCTGGCTTTACATTGTATACTAGCTGGAATGGTGTGTTTTGCTCATGTCTTTTGTGGAGCTGTAGTTCTCCCACTGTCCCTGTGCTGCAGAGACAGGCCCTTTCCAGTTTACCTTTCTCAGGCCCTGTGGCTTTTGTGCCAGGCAGGAGTTGGTCACTGCAGTTCATGCTGACTGTGCTTCGGGTCTTGTTTTTCAGAGCCAGGGTGAGCGTCTGCTCTCCAGAGAGGCTCCAGAAGAGCTCAAGCAGCAGCCTTTGGCCCTTGGGTACTTTGTATCGACTGCCAAAGCTGAGAAGTTGCCCCAGTGGTTTTGGTCATCATGTCCCCAGGCACAGAACCAGTGTCCTCTCTTCCTAAAGGTTGGTGTAGCGTCATCATTGACATTTATGAGGTGTGAGTGGAACATATCAATAACTAGGTATCCATTTTCCCCTGCCCTAGTTTGTCAACACACTTCATTAGAGAAGGTGAAGAGTTGTTTAAAAATCACACATATTACAGCTGGTTAGGGTGCTACATGCATATAATCTTAGCTAAGTGAGAGGTCCAGGAAATGCTTTGCCAGCCTGAAAAAAAAGGATTAGACCCTGTCTGAAAGTTAAAAAGGGCTGGAGATATGACTGAATTAGTAGAGCACTTGCCTAACAAGCAAGAGACCCAGATTTTACACTCCACACTCAGATCCTATATTCTCACTTGGAACCTTTAAATTCAAATTTTAAGGGCTAAAAACAAAGGATTTCCTTCCTATAGCATCTGTGAGATAGCTAAGGATGAAGCCACTCCAAGTGCATGTCGTGTACACATCAGCAGAGAAAGATTTGACCCAACGCTCTGGTGGCATGGCAGGAGAGAAGGCCTGGTGTGTGTGTCTGGGGCACCCATCCCTGTGACACAGCAGACCTGCCTCCCTAAGAAATGAGCACCCCAGTGTTCAGGAGACTGAGGCACAAATATTACTTGGGTCTTAAAACAGTACAGATTCAAGACCAGCCTTGGTAGTATAGCAAGACCCCCAGTTAAAATATCCACTCCCCTCCCCCCCAAATGACTTCTGTGAAATTCGACTAGAATGACCCTTAAATTTCCATCAACAAGGGGTTGATGGAATGGTCTGTGTGCACCCATAGAGTCGGGTGCTAGCTACCCAGCACCGCTTTATGAGTCTCTGGTACATAGATGACCTCAAAGTGACTTCAAAGTATGCACGTGGGCCTGCATGGCCAGAAGCACCAGCAGGATGCGCTGTGTCTAGATGGCATCCGTAGACTCCATCCTTACACAGCACATACACCAGGCTGCCTCGAGACTCTCAAGGACACTTGGAAATTATCAGGAAAAATTATTAATAGATTACTGGCCAATGATACTAAGGAAGCATTGTGAATTTTTTTATTGCATATGATATTTGTTACGGCTTTTGATGGTCTTTATTTACAAGTTTTATATTTACAGTATTACTTATAACAATTATTTTTGTTTTAAAATAATCCACAAAGGAAAAACTACTCAACAAATAATGGTGGTAGTTCAGCTTGGAGAGTGGGTACATGGGACTGTTTTTCTGTATATTTGATCATTTCTAGCAAAGGAAAAGTAGTGGGCTGGAAAAAGGACTACAAGTCTCAAAGCTTGCTGTGTTTTCAGCTCTAGCTGTGAGGTTGTGTTCTCACGAAGTCGCTCCCCACCACATAGGGCCCCTCCTCCTCTGCACGTGGAGGCTAACAAGCTTTGTTCTTTCCCCAGGCGTCACTCCATCACCACATCTCTGTAGCACAGACAGACGAACTTCTCCCTGCCAGGAACTCCCAGCGGGTCCCGCACCCTCTGGACTCCAAGACCACCTCTGATGTTTTAAGGTAGATCCACAGCAGTTTCGTTGGAACTGTTTCTTTGCTTGGGTTTTTCCCATGTCTTAAAGCAGATGAGATGCAGTGCAGGGGAGGCAGCTGCCAGGCTGAGCGGGAGTATCCGGTCAGGCGCAGGACCTCCGCTTCCTGGCGGGTGAGGGCTGGGCCACACTGATCGGGTCTCTGCGTGTGCCTGTTGAGAATGGGTTAGGATGGGGTGGGCAGGGCAGTGAGATGACAGGCCTGGAACCTGCACTGCTTGGCTTCCATCAACACTGGTCAGAGATTACACCATTAAACCCACTGGAATTCTGCACTTGTGAAATCTACCCGCAAAGTGTGAATTCATCCTCAAAGTGTGAATTCATCCTCCTGCACTGTCTCAAGCAGGCCATTAAGAATTCTATGCTTGAAAAAATACATAAGCTTTTCCTACTGTTCTCTTATTTTTTCAATGAAACAAAACCCCAAGCAACTTATATTTGGCTTCTGGCACCTGTCTTAACAAAAAGGCAATACGAGTCTCATTTCTAACTAAAAGTTTTTAAGCTGGGCTTGGTGGCAAAGGCCTATAATCTCAGCAATCAGGAGACTGAGGCAAGAGGATCTCAAGTTTGAAGCCAGCCTGTGCTTCATAAAGGCAAGACTCTTCTAGTAGCCACAGTAAAATAGCAGAAATAAAGTGAAGTTTGTTTTTGGTGAAGCTGTGTTAATATGTGTTATTAGATTCACTACATCCAAAGTATTACCATTTCAGCATATAATCAGTGTAAAACATTTCTCAGACATAATGTTTGCTTTAGACTATCAAGTCATTTAATATCATAATTGGTGCTCAGAGTCAGTCTCACTTACCCCATCTTACAGTTCAGTAGCCACCAGAGGGGCCAGAATGTTCCTCAAGGGTGGAGGCCGAGTTGGGCCTCTGCCTGCCACCATGTGCATTGGCACTCCCTGTCCTGAGCGTGCACTCATCTGTGTGTTCTCTGGCAGGTTTGTGTTGGAGCAGTACAACGCGCTGTCCTGGCTCACGTGCAACCCGGCCACCCAGGACCGCACTTCCTGCCTTCCCGTCCACTTCGTGGTGCTCACTCAGTTGTACAACGCCATCATGAATATACTTTAATGGAAAGCACTTGTTCTCTCTGGCTCAGTTCCTTCTCTCCTAGCCTCACTCCGAGGAACCTGTGACACTGCAAAATGCCCCACCCTTTTCTCCAGACCACTCTCCACAGTCCTGCACTGTGCCGAGTCTCAGCAGGCCGGGGTCCATTCTGCAGTGTTCATCGCCACAGTGACTCCTTGATAACGTTTCATGGACCTGGAAACTTCCATAAGCAGTGGCTTTTAGCCAGCATGTAGTGTGCAGCCCACAGGAAGTGGTGGCTGTTGGTGGCTTTGAAGAGGAAAACAGAAGAGGAGGCAGTGTCCTTTTGCACAAGAGTCTGTTGTCAGCTCTACCCAGCCCTTTGGATGATGTCCTCTGGCTATTGATGTGTGGCCTGTGGGTTACCTGAACTCGGATTTTTAAAACAGTGAGCCAGCTCTAGTATGCAGCTCAGCGCTGGGGTTCGCTCTCCCTTGTGTTCCCACCCCAATGGCGTGAGTGCTTTGCTTGCGCTCATACCTGTGTGTGTACATACGAAAGGTCTGGGGACAGCTTCATTTTGTTTATTTATTTTGTTTTGTCCTTTTTTGTGATTTTCATTGGATTTTTTTAATTCTTGAGGATCAGGTACAGTAGCTGAAACCCATCTAATGTCCACTGTAGGTTTCTCTGACTACATACCTCTGTCCTAGAAGCCAGAAAAGGAGTGACAGTGACGGCGATCATATGAGAAGTGACATTGCCGCAGCCACCCAGCAGCAGGTTTTGTTAAGGACAAACCGGGTTTTCAAAGTTGGTGCTGTGCCACGTGGCAAGCATTTTGTAAGGGGTGACACTTTTATACCCAGGGTGGTCAAGCTCGGCCCACCACTGAGGAGGCAGTTACTTCAATCAGCTTTATGTACAGTCACATGGAAATGTCTTTTCTAGAGAATTCTTACTGAAAGCCAGGTCTCTCCTCTCATTAGATCACAGGGACTTGTGCATACCACAGTCCAAGGTGTTTGCTAATCAAATCAGCTACATATATGGTGAATTTTTTCTGGACCATAGGAATATTATTTCAAAGAAATATTACAACTTAACCATTAAATTAGTACTTGAAGTTAAGCCTTCATGGTGTGGACTTTTATAAAAATACCTTTTTAAAGCATTACTGGCTAATTGAAGTATTTTGTGACTCCTCATTCCAGGCCCAGAGGGTTGGGTTTGCCACCCTGTTTCTACCTGGCTGGGGGCAGGGGGTAGGGGGTAGGGGGTAGGGGGCAGGCCCCGGCCCCCCGGAGCCCTCGCCAGGCCGCCCGGCATTGAGCTCTTGTTCGCTGTGGAGAGAATCATGCAAATTGTAAACGTTCTTCCAAGAGACTTTTATGTCCTGGTTATTAACAAAAGAGGAAAATGTAATAATTGATATGATTTTGTAAAAGTATTTTTCTTGAAATAATCTAACGTTTAAAACATTATATTGAAAAGGTTGTTCGGTGGGAAGGTGAAAGCAGAGAAACAACTTGTAAATGATAATTGTGTTCTCTGCACCACCAAGTGAAGGGGGGTGGGGCGACTTTCGCAATGTATAGATTAAAAAATCCGATATATCAAAACCATTTGTATCTAATGTGTACAGTGTAAAATTGACTTTAAAAATATTGCAGTGCTATTTTTTCTTAATCAGAAAGGAAAATTCTCAAGGCCTTTTGAAGAGCATAAGATGGTGAAGATTGTAAACTTGTATAAAATTATCCTGGGGAGAAGACAAACTGTAAAGTAGATATTTGTAATCTTTTACCACTTTGGGGTTGCTTTTTTCCCAGAATTCATCATAACTTTGAATTTTTTTTTAAATGGGCTGTTTTTAATGCAGGGGCTTTTCTTCTCTAGAAATGCAATTCTAAGCAGAAAAAAAAAATAAAAAACAAAAAACCCTACAAAAATTTAAAAAAAAAAAGGCAGCAAAGGGTAGTTTTCATCTGGTGTCTTATTTAAGTTTTTTAAGTTAAGAAAAGCTGGTGACATATTTATACGTTTTTGTGCAAAAATAAATGAATGGCAATAGATTTTAAAAAATCTTATTATGTACTTCTGTGTGAAAAAGTCTGTATAATATTTCCCTTAAATATGCATTATTTTACTTGTGAGTTTTTTACTGAATTAATCTGAAATGTACAAGCCCTGGATTTGCTACAGAGTGAGAAGTTATTTTATTTTTTTTTATTTTCAATTTTGGAAATTCTGCAGAAATCAGAACTCTTACCATGGTTTGAACTAAAAAGGGGAGATGGGGGGCGGGGAGGGTGGGATTGTCCAGCATGCTTGTATGTATATTTCAGAACCTTTTTAAAATGTAAAAGCTGTACATTTCTGGGAAGTTCTGAATTTCTTTTGTTTCCTTTTTTCTTCCAGCATTTTGCAGTGAGTTTCTTTTATATACAGCAAACAATTTGAGAGAATACAAAAACATGTGAAGTTCATTTAAAAAAAAAAACTACAGTACAGCGCTGGTACAGTACACTAAGACTTTGATAAAAGAAACAATAATAAAAGGCCTCCATTTTAAATGTCATTCATATATACCTTGTGGATGAGAGCTATATACTTTTACACTTTTTTAGAGGAATAAATTATTGAATTACTGAAATTTGTGAGTGGCTTTTTTCCCCTCCCATCCTGCCTTTGTGATGAAATCATCATCTTCTGTTCATAAGGTGCAGTGTGTGCATCTGAGTGTGTGCTTGTGTAAGAGGTACAAGCCTCAGCCTGCAGCTTGTGTCCTCACTCATCACAGATGCACTCCTAGAACTAGGCTGCTGGTCTGACCTCAACATTGTCGCCAATCCTTGGATAAGCCAATTCTCTTTATATTCTACCCTTTTGATGTTCTTTAGAAATAATGGCTATGGCCCCCTTGCTGTTTTCCTGATTCTCAGGCTGGAGAGGTACCTTGCCATGTGGCGCAACCCATGCAAGCACATCCCTAGCTGACAGGCCACCACTCACTGTACTGTTGGGTCCCTCAGGGAAAGCCCTCCCTCGGCTCTCCAGGAAGTCTCAGGAAGGAATCCTAGGAGAGATGGCCACCCCCAGGACTTTACCAATGCTTGTAGTTAAAGCTTGAATAACTTGAAAGCCCAGTGCTTTTCATTATGTCTCTGTCCATCATTTAGAAACATCCCTTTGTGTGAATTTGCCATAAAAGTGCTAGGAGCTCAGCCCCAGTGTTTCATCTGCCGTTGAGCGGAGGGGTAAATCCTTTGGAAAGTCATGTAGGTGTTGTGTCAGCAGTTTGTGTCAGTGCTGGTTGTAGTGTGAAGAAAGGCCACAGTGTGAGTTCAGAGATGGTTCTGGTCCCTTGGCCTGTCTCCACTTCCTTGTGTGTCCCTCACAGTTCCTGTGTGGGCTGTGGGCTGGTCAGCCCTGTGCCAGGTATATGAGCTAAATTAGGTGATGGTTCGCAGGTATTTCAGGTGGCGCTTTCTCCAGCCATCAGTACTGGTTGTCATTCATAGTGGGAAGGTTTTCCTCAGTGCCACTGTCTGTACCAATTCAGCAGGTGTGGGGCTCACTCTCAGCGCAAAAATTACTTGTTGAGTGCATATAAACATTTGAGGACTGGCCCACCTGGGGCCATCACCATTGCTGCATCAACTATTCCATTTGTAGTTCTCTGTCTCTGCTGTTCAGGATGCCAAGGCAAGGGATTTTCTTACCAACTGATATCAAAGATCCAATAAAAAGCTGTTTTGAAAAGTGCAGTTTGTCAGTGGAGGTTTGAAAAGGAAACTTCTGCAAAGACCTGCTGCTGATGTGTGGGATACATACTGCACAGTGTTTTCTGTGTTACTTATGCAGCTCCATCTACTGTGAAAGGAGATTCATTTGGCTCCATTTACCTCATGCTAGACTCATCAAGATGCAATTTTAATACATTACTGTGTTATCTTGGTGTTAAAATGATTCTCATTTATGTCCTCTTGAAAAGGTCACTCTAATGGTAATTATTCCTTGCCAGTAATACCTGGTTAATGAGACACACTGCTGGACAGTTCTGTTGTGTGGGGTAATTAGAAGGATGTAGTTTGCCCTTGGCTTTGAACTGTGTGTGCAACCAGATTTACCAGTTTTCCTTTTTGCTTTACATCCCCAGGTCAAATTTTAAAGGATTTTTTTAACCTTTACTGTTTTTACCTAACTACAAAGTAACAAGACAGGTAAGCAGAGTGGGTGAGGAAGTGGTTCTGTCTCCAGGAAGGAGGAAGGAGGAGCCAGGAGCCTGAGTGTTCTCTGGAAAGGGGATTTCCTCCATGAGTGTAACCATATGACAATGGGAAGTCCCAATGTGGAGACAGCCCTGGAAGCAGGTCGTGTGTGTGTGTGTGTGTCTGTCTGTCTGTCTGTCTGTCTGTCTTGGGGCTTGAACTTGGGGCCTCTTGCTCTTAGCCTTTTCTATGAAAGCTGGCGTTCTATCATTGGAGCCATATCTCCATTCTGGCTTTTTGCTTGTTAGTTGGAGGTAAGGGTTCGATTTTTTTTCTTTTTTTTTTGCCAGTCCTGAGCCTTGAATTCAGGGCCTGAGCACTGTCCCTGGCTTCTTTTTGCTCAAGACTAGCACGGTGCCACTTGAGCCACAGTGCCACTTCTGGCCATTTTCTATATATGTGGTGCTGGGGAATCAAACCCAGGGCTTCATGTATAGGAAGCAAGCACTCTTGCCATTAGGCCATATTCCCAGCCCCTGTAAAGGTTGGATTTGTCTGCCCAAGTTGATTTCAAGCCTCCTGAGTAGCTAGGCTCACAGGCATGAGCCACTTAGTGGAGTGCCAGCCTTTTTTTTAAACTTGCAGGGAATTGAGAAATGCACATATCAGGTTTTAAAAATTGGATAGAGGTTCTCCATTTTTTTTTTTTTTTTTTGGCCAGTCCTGGGCCTTGGACTCAGGGCCTGAGCACTGTCCCTGGCTTCTTTTTGCTCAAGGCTAGCACTCTGCCACTTGAGCCACAGCGCCGCTTCTGGCCGTTTTCTGTATATGTGGTGCTGGGGAATCGAACCTAGGGCCTCGTGTATCCGAGGCAGGCACTCTTGCCACTAGGCTATATCCCCAGCCCGAGGTTCTCCATTTTTTAAAATTATTACCTTTAAATGTTAGTTCTTTAAACAGGTTTAAAGAATCTTGGCTGATCACATATGGTAGCCCAGGACTCAGATGGGCCAAGCTGACATGGACACTGTGTCTGAAGCCTTTGTCATGCTGTCCAGAGACTGGCTGTGATTCCATCCACCTGTTCATAAACCCACATAATATTTTGGAGAACCGCCCACCCTTGGCTAAGATCAGCTTGGAGGGAAAACAAAACAGGAAGTGTTCATGTGAATAATTTAACATGTAAAAGATGGCACTGTTGTCTGGCTTGGTCTTGAATGAGAATTTTCAGGTTGGCTCCTCTTTCAGATATTAGTTTGTTGCTTAGGGCTCTCCTAAAGTTCTTATGAATTTATGTGCATCATTGATGATCTTCTTAAATGGGACTTTTCCATTGTGAGGGAGCCGGTGTTTATGGTGTTATACAGGCCGACTCCTTGGCTTGCTTGTCTTACTTCACTGCAAAGCTTGTTTCTTGAAGATCCAGACCTGGTTTGCTTCTCTGGGCGGACTCTGGTGTTCTTTGTCGCTGGAGGGCTGCACTGACATGACAGTGACCTTATCTTGCTCAGGACTACATAATGGGGCTGAGTAGGCACCCAGAAAATACATGAGAATCACTTGCACCTCAAAACTCCAATATAATTGATCTTCGAAATCCTAAGATTTTGGTGCTTTTGGAGGACACAGTTCAGCCTAGATGTGTATTTTCTATTTGCTTAAGCTTTTGGGGCTTTTTGCTCTTAGAATTTTACAGGGGAAAAGACCTAAATTTCCAAATGTATCACTATGCAGTTTGGTTGGACAATCCCTTAATTTTGACACAGTAGTTTGGGTCTAACTGCATTTTCTTGAGTTTTCTAGTACTTGGCTATTTAAGTTCTCCAGTTTTTCCAAAGAACAGCTGATAGATCCAACAATCTCTCTCTCTCTCTCTCTCTCTCTCTCTCTCTCTCTCTCTCTCTCTCTCTCTCTCTCTCTCTCTCTCTCTCTCTCTGTTATGAGGCTTGAACTCAGGGCACTGTCCCTAAGCCTTTACACTCAGGGCCA
The DNA here is from genome assembly GCF_023159225.1 of Perognathus longimembris pacificus. Taxonomy (NCBI): domain Eukaryota; kingdom Metazoa; phylum Chordata; class Mammalia; order Rodentia; family Heteromyidae; genus Perognathus; species Perognathus longimembris. Next base: position 83,734,938 of record NC_063163.1, read on the forward strand.
CAGCTCCACTTCTGGTTTTCTGCTGGTTAATGGGAGATAAGAGTCTCATGGGCTTTCCTGCCTGGGCTGGCTTTGAACCATGATCCTCAGATCTCAGACTCCTGAGTAGCTAGGATGCAGGTGTGAGCCACCAGCACCTAGCAACAATTCTGTTTTCATCCTGGTTTTTTGCCTTACTATTCCCTTTCTTGAGAGTTTTACTTCATGTTTTCTGAATTTTAATTGCCTGCTTAATTTATTTTACTTTTGGTAATACAGACATTGATAGCCTAGGTGAAAGGAAAAGTATCCCAGAAAACCACAGACCATAGATGAAGTCACGTAGAGCAAAAGAGTTTATTGCCAGCAGGGCCGGCAAGGCCAAGTTCCCACAGAGGAGTAAAGGAAAATGGTGTGGGAACTCTCTCTCTCTCTCAGGGAACTCTCTCTCTCTCTTACCTCCATGCAACTAAGGTGGAAGGTGTTCTGCCTGCCCCTCAGGTATCATCAGCCAAGGGTGGAGTCACATTGGCCAAAGGGCAGATCTTATGTCTGGGCTGGGGGCATCCTATAAGCTTACACTAGGGAGTTGTGGAAGTGTGAGGCCCTCCTCAAGTTATATGCAGAATTCTTCATGTATATGCAGTTTTTGTGTCAGCTTCTCACATGCTAGTCATAAAGGGTATAAACATTACTGAGATGGCCCTATGTTTAGTTTGGTTACAGCCTTCAAGTTTTGATGTTTAATGTCTCTATTTCTGTGTTTATATTCTTTTGGTCCACACCTTTTTAAGGAAGGTTTCTTTGGGTTGTGAGTATAGGGTCTGTCATATTGCAATCCCTTCTTGCGATATAATATAACCTAGTAGTGAGTGTTTTTTTGAAACATGCTTTGAGAGCTTCAAAACCAAGTGTGTTCAAGGCCAGGTATGGTGAAAGATGCCTGTGACCCCAGCACTCAGGAGGCTGTGCGCCACTGTCAGAGGGCACAGGTGCACCCTATGTCCAGTTCTGTCCATGGCTGCCCATCACTTCAGCCAGTGTCTTGCTTGCACCACCAAGTCCTCACCCATCCTTTATCCTCCACACTCCCCTTGGCAAAGCTTCTGTCCTGGGTCAGCATTCAGACTCCTATCGCTCCTCCAGACCCGGATCCAGGCAGCAGACCAGGTTTTGGGGGTCGCACCCAATGCCCTCCTAGCCTCCAAGTGGGCTGAGTAATTACCCAACTGTGAGAAGCTTAATTTCGGTTAGGGCAGCATGGTCAAGCAGGCCGGGGAGACCCCAAGACTTCCATCACCAGAGCAGGTGAACACACGGGGCGACCCCTGGCTCTCAGGTAAACCTGGCCTTCCCTGGCTTGAGCTCAACTTCCTACAAGATGGGCCTCCCAGGAGTCCCTCTTCACTCCCCATCCTCCTTGACCTATCTACATCCTGAAGAACAGTAGGTTGACACTGCTATGGCAGGGCATGGGCAGCCTGAGTTTATGTTCTAGAAAAGTCTGTTGCAGTGATGCTTCCTTGAGATCTATAGGATCCATGGAGATGACTGTCTTAGGTGAGGTGAGGCTGGAGGTCTGTTCCCCGACTGGGCTACACGTGCAGATATCTGGAGATGAGAAGTGACTGCGAGTCCCTCTGGTCACTAGGACACGGGGTGGAGGTAAAGCATGCCGCCATGTGGGGCCGCAAGGGTCAGCAAATTAGAACATTATGGGAAAAGCAAGGGCTCACTAAGGAGTGCCGAGGGCATGGATCACACAGATGGTGATTATGTGGCCAGGGGAGGATGATTAGAAGGCAGAGCCATACTGGCCCCTGGGGCCACGGTGTGTGCTGTGTGGGGAGGGAGAGAGGCTGACAGGCTAGAGGATCACTGAAGAACAATCAGCGGAACATGATACCTGGCCAGGTGGGATGAGGATGGGTGAAGGGCATTGGGGGCCAGCTGGGAAGGGTGGACTACTGAAAGGAGGGGCCAGAGTCCTCAGGGTGGGCGCTTAATGGTTCCGTTTGCTTTCTCACGTTGAAGGGGTTGGGAGTGTTGGGGTGTGCAGGGCTGGTTTGAGATGCTGGCCACCTTGGTACGGATGAGCACATGAACAGTCTGACAGCACACGCTGCATGGCTGGGAAACTGCCCTGCCCCAGGGCGTTCCCAGTCCTCCTTCTGCTCCCATCACCCCAGGTTTGAGAGCACTCAATCAGACATCCAGAGAGAGGCCCTGATTCTGCAGCAAGAAACACCTTTTCCAGCCCTTATCCTGTGACTTAGAATCCCTTTTGCCAGCTCAGCTCTGGGGCCTAAAGCTGCTGTGAGCAGCTTTCCAGCTTCAGGATGGCAGGGCTCACAGAGAAGGAACAAAGGCAGATGGGTTTTACCAGGCTGTCCTGTCCTTATCCTGTCCTGGGCATGGACTGGGGTTTTGTCCCCGAGCCTTAGGGACTCAGGACCCCAAGCACTCTTGCATGATTCCAGTTGCCACAGTGCTAGCGTCATTAACCCCCCCCCCCTCAAGACAGCGACATCTTCGTCACTAGATGCCAACTCATAAAACTTGCTTCTAGTCTACCCCCTTCCCTGGGCCTGGAGAACAATGGCTGGACCGCATGGTGGCCCCAGATCTTGCCATAGCCTCTAGATATTGCAATATCCCTGGGACCCCAAAGATGCTCTCAGGACAACGGTTTGGATCTCCTGATGACCTTCTTGCCATAGCCTGCAGATGGCCCCCATACCCGTGGGATGACGAAGAGTTCCAGGCTTGCAGGCAAGACTGGAAGGTGATTTGGGGAGTGGGGTGTTGCGCTCTTGCACAGGGTGACCATTTGAGGTTCTGGGGGCACAGAATGGAAAGCAAGTTGTCCAAGGTGACAAAGGTCAGGGCAAGGATAGAATTGGATCCAGGGCCCCCTGGTTTACAACAATGCTTGTGTTTTCAGGGGCAGGGCCAAGGGGCTCCCAAGGGAGGCAGATCTCAGAAAGCCTACTTCACAGACCCAACTCCAGCGTGCAATAGGCCTGTATCTAAAAAGTTCTCCCTGCTCAAAGCATTTCTTGCCTGGTCGACCCAGGTTAAGCTTGGCTTTCTGGTCTTTGCCGACTCTGGAGAGCATCCCTAGCTTTAGACTGGCCTTCCACCCCTCCGTCCCCATCAAAGCACTGACCACCATAGTCCAGAAGACTGCCCTGTACATGAGGCCTGCCTTCATCAGAAAATGGGCTAGGAGAGGGGTTATGCTGTTTGGCTCCATTTCTGGGGCTGTGATGAGCCACAGGCCCCCATCCCATTTGCAGGGTTATCCCATGATGCTACTGAGAAACCTTCTCTGTCCCATTCTGAACCAAGCATCACAGGGATTCACCTCAGTGCTACTCAGTGTTATTTCTGTCCCCAAGCACGTGGGCAGTGGCAAGCTGTCAGTGTGGTTGTGGATGAATTGGAGAGTCACGTAATGTAAGAGATCCCCACTACCTCGTCATCCCCACAGAGGAAGTCCTCAACCCCATGTCTTCCAGCCCGGCCCTCCTTTTGTTTCTCAGCCCTTTGTGCAATACAGACAGACCTGTTTGGTTTGTATGCGAACGCCCCTGTGCAAGTGGGCCCATGTGGGTCGGGGACAGTGTCCCCAGCATGCAGACCAAGGTCTTCTCCTTTGGAAGATTTAGGAATATCTCCTTAGGAATATTTTTTTTTCCCCAAAGTAGTTCTAGATTCACAGACAAGTCACCACAGGAGTAGTGGAGTCCTGCTTGCCTTCCCCTCCCATCAGCCTCTGCTCACCAAGCGAGTTCTTTGTGCTGACCCAGTGTCTGTTGTATTCTGGGGAGTGACAAGAGCACTGTTAAAGGTGACAAATGAGTTTTATTAGTCAGTTTGCAACTGCCTTGCCCCGGGCTATCCCAGAGCTAGGAGCAGGTGCAGCCTCCAGGGGGCGAGTTTCTTTCCTTTTTTCCTTTCCACAGGCTTCTCCTGTCCACAGGCCTCTTGTTCTTCATAGGCCTCTCCCCTCTCTGAAGGACCCCACTTTCCATGTGGTTCTCCGTGGGCCTCTGGTCTCCTCAGGCCTCCACAGGCCTCTGCTCAGGCTTCGACAGGCACCAGGCTTTGCACTTTCCCACAGGCCTCAGGCTCTTCTGGGCTCGGCTCTGCTCTGCTTCTCTCGGTCTGCTCTCCTTGGGCCTCTGGCTCTCTGCAGGCCTCGGCTCTGCAGGCCAATCCTCCCTTCCAGCCCAGAGCTAGGCCGCTCCGGCCTCCATTCTCTGCAGGCCCAGACTCGGGCCTCCTCCATCCACAGGCCAGGGCTCCCCTCAGGCCTAAGGGGAATCTGGGCACTGCTCAGCTCCAAGAGGCAGCTCCAAGAGGCACCTCCTAGCGCCTTGCTTTCTTTGCGCCTCTTTTCCTTCTCCTGGAAATCCCGCCCTCCTATGTCCCCAGGCTGCATGCAGGCTGGGGGGGGGGGAGGGGGAGGGTAGGCTCCAGTCCCCGCAAAGTAGGGTGGGACAGGATCCCCCCCTCCACGCCCCCCCCCGCCCCCTCCCCCCCAGGTTATTACAGTGGCCAGCCCAAGACCTCACACGTTCCCTGGTTTGTGTTGTCTCTCCGGTTTCCCTTTTGTGTCTTGGGACAATGGCCAGTTGTTTTTAGTTTAATCATAATTTGGTCCCTCCACTTGGGTTGGTCTGATACTTTCTCACGATCACGTTGCATTTATACATTTTAGGCCACACCAGCACAAGGTACCTTTCTCAGCATGTCACTCTGGATTATGCAGCGTTGCTATCTCTCTCCCCATCGGGTCCCACCTGGAATAGCTTCTATCCAATACCACAGAAAAGCATCCGGGTTTGTGCTATGTGCCAGACTTTCCACCAGGGGGCAATCTTCACCGACAAATCTGCCCCGGGAAAGTCAGGGTATCTGAAGGCAAGTGGAGGCCCTGGGGAGAGTGGATCCACCCTGGGGAGTCCTGGTTTGGGGGCGCTGGGGCGGTTGTAGCGTGGTGGCCTTGAAGGCAATCTAACCTGGCAGAGTGGTCGCGCGTGGATGATGGAGCACGGGGGTGGGGGATGGGGGCAGCAGCTCTCTCCGTGTGCTTGGCACATGCGAAGTTTAATGTTGCTTCCAATTCCTGGGCAACTGGTTAGAAATGACGGCACCCCCACCGACACCCAGGGAAGGAAGGTCTGTGGGCCCGGGTGAGAAGCTGCTCCGGCAGCCACAGAGACGGTGAGCCTGGAGGAGGGCTGGGGGGGAGGGACGGGAGAACACGTGGGTACCCTGCGAGGGGCGCGTCCCTCGGCGCCATCGCCTCTCCTTCCAGCAGGAAGCTGCGCCATCTGGACCCCGTCCACCCAGGAGACCTGCTCTGTCACCACGGCCCAGGCACGCAGCCTACAGACTGCTGGTGGCCGAGGGCTGGCGCTGAGGCGGCTTCCGGTCTGGCCGTCCGTCCCTCCCGCCGGGTGTGACGCCATGCGTCGGACGTCAGGTGACGCTGGCGACGGGGAGTCCAGTTGTGCGGCCATCACAGTCGTTGGAACTTCTTCCCCCGCCGATTAGAGCACGGCCCCATCGTGCCCGTGTCTGTGTCCGCGACCTCGTGGGCCGAGGCCTCCGATGCTGCTCCCGCGCTTGCGCTGTGCAGCTGTGCATGCCGGGAACGGGTGTGCCTTCTAGATCCCAGAGTATCTCGCGAGGCTTCGCTCAGAGGCCTTGACAGCCGGGGCCTTGGGGCCAGGTCGGGCGCGGAGGCCGATGGCGCCTCGGCTTCTAGTTCCGGCCTCGTTGTGGTCCCCAGGAGGCTGCTGAGGACGGGGGCATTTTTTTAATGGAAGCAGTCTCCACGGACCTGCGTTTGCCCTTTATTTTATTCTTATTTTAGGTTTTGCGCTCGTCCTGGGGCCTGCTTCACACGCGTAGAATGTGACTGCAGAGTCCACCTTGGGGAGGGCCGGGGCTCGAACCCCCAACCTACACCGTGGCTGGGTGCAACAGGACCCACCTGTGATCCCGGCCTGCCTGCCCCCCGGACGGCTGCACAGGCGAAGGTGAGTGAGGGTCGCCATCGGAGGCTAGCCCTCGGAGGAAAGCACCAGATTGTCTGAAGGGAGGACGGCCAGGGCGTGGGGTTGAGGTCCGGCCTGCTTGGCCGGGTGGTGGCCCTGCCAACACTGAGAACCATCGGGCACCGAGCACAGCGGCTCGGGTCGCATGAACCATGCCCTTCTCGATCAGGTTGTCGGTTCCCCAATCCCATGGCCTCCCTGGCGGTCTGTGGACGCGGGATCTCCTCCCAGACAGCACCTGGGGAACGGACTGGATTGCGACGCCAGCAAGAACGTCAAACCGAGAGGAAGCAGCAGACCCAAGGGAAGAGCGCGCCACAGGAACATCCAGAGACAGAAAACAGAAAGAAGGATCCAGAAGGTCGGGCACGACCCCCTCCCACCCACCTCCCTTAGGTATTCCAGCAGGAGAAGGGCAGAGGAAATGGGACAGAGGCCTTACTCAAAGGAGTATTTTTCACAACCAAAGACCTAAATCCTCAGCTCCAAGGCACACAGCTAACCCCACGTGGGATAAGTGAACACAATGCAGCTCCTGAACACCAAGAAAATAGTCGCCACCCAGAGAGATCTCCATTCTAAGAGGAAGATCACCCATGAAAACCTCATCAGCAACAACAGAAGATAAAGGTCGCCCTCTGCCACTTGCAGAGGACAGACACGGTACTGACAACCCAGAATCCTATACCCAGTGACCCTGTCAGCCAACCACTCATGGTCTGCCTTAGGGAAAAAGGAACGCAAGTCTTGGGGGAAGAGGAGGATGAGGAGAGGAGTGGCAAGAAGAACCTGGTACCCAGTGCACAGAGGGGAAAAATCTGTGCCCGCTCATTGGGAAGAACATCAGCCAGGAGCACTTCTGAGGTTATAAACCACACAGCAGGAACTCCTGCCATGGGCTGAGGGAAAGAAAAATGTGCTAAGTTTTCAGATTGCCGGCTAAAGTCAAGGGGACATATTCTAATCTTGGATGTCAGAAGCAGAGTGTATGGCTCCTGACCACACCAGAAAGATATTGGGGAAACAAAACTCAGCCAGTCTTGCACAAAGCCCTAGAACCTTAGATTCTGTTCTGAGACAAGTGATGCAAAAAAAACCAAAAAAAAAAAACCAACAAGATATCAGAAATAGATCCAAATATGTCAGCAGCCATAATGCATCTAAGTAGGACAGTTATGTCAATAAGATTGCTTTATTGGCTGAAAAGCAAAAATAAAACAGCCACCAGCTACGCATTGTTTATAAAAGAAATAGCTTAAGCAGTAAACGTACAGGAAGATTTGAAGTACAAGGATTAACAGAAAAAAATCATAAGCTGGGCAAATTCTGAGAGTAAGCTTGTATGATATATTATTATCAGGCACAAAAGACTTGAAGGTGAATAGCACTTTCAGGAATAAAGAGGCTTACACCATAATGTTAAAAGATTTAACTCACAGGGGAGTTAGAATAATTTTAAACTTGTAGGCACTTAACATATCCTCAAACCCACAATTACAGTGGAATATTTGAACATGCCTCCCTCAGTAATTGAGAGATGAAACAGATAGAAAAGGAAATAAGATGGGAGCACGCAATTAACAACGGAGAGCTAATGGGCACACACAGAACCCACAATTACAGATAGCATGCCCTCCTTGACAAAGCCAGCCCAAACGGTTCCCTGGGGACAGGCGGCAGCAGGGGACAGCAAGTGGGTTCCGGGAAGGTGGCGGCTTCACACTGACTTCATGTTCTCAGCCCCAACTCCAGCCTCTGCTTTTTTCCAGAGCAGAAGTGGCTGCTTGTAACATCCGACGGGTGTGACCAGGGCCTGGCTCCCATTAGAGGCTGGTGGACAGGTGGCTGGGAGGGGGGCCGAGAATCCCCAGAATCCTCCAGGGGAGCCCACCGCGTGCCAGCCCTCCAGAACCCACGAGACACAGCGGGGTGCTGCCTGGGCCCTGTGGCAGGCTTGCATGTGCTTCTAGAAAGTCCTCGTTTTAGGTTTTAGGCTTACAGCAAAATTGTCAGGAAGGCCCAGAGATCTCCCCTGTCCTCCCCTGGTCCAACTGCTACAGTGGCCTACCCACCTGTGGCTGTCACCCCAAGTCTGTGCCCGGCCCCGGGGCCCACTCCTGGCTTTCTGCGCTCTGTGGGTTTGGATATAATGGCATGCCACCCCACACGTGGGGTCACAGGATGGTTTCAGTGTCGGAGGCGGGCACACGCATGTGTGCCTGCGTGGGCTTGCAAGAGCTCAAGGGCCCCAGGCTTGCCTGGGAGGTGCTCTACTACTCAAGCCACCCCTCCTTACTACATCATGCTCTTGCCTTTTCCAGAATGCCAGAGAGGTGGAGTCACACACTGTGCAGCCTTTGCTCACCGGCTTGTTTCACTTAGTGATGTATTTAACGTTCCTCTTGACACTTTTTGTGGCTTGCTTCTCATTTCTCTTCAGTGCTGAATAGTATTCCATGGGCATACTTTGAATGTTGCCTTTTTTTCCTTTCCTACCTGAGCCGATGGCTTGTATGTGGAAGGAAGTTCCTTTCCACTGGGGGCGGTGGGGCGGGCAGAGCAGGTGTGACGGAGAGGAGGGTGTGGGGGCCCCTCCAGGGTACCATCTCTGTCCCTACCAAATTCCTGTAAATTGAAGACTTGTCTCCTTTGCAGCACCGGGAATGGAACCAGGCAGCACTGCACCACGGAGCCAGCCTCTAAAACAAGAGTTTTGTGCCCTGTTTTATTTACTTACACACATTTATGGAGAAACTGCAGTGTCCGGCACTTGGCTAGCCATGGGGAATTGCCACAGGACTGGTTCCTCAACAGAGCCACTCAGTGCCCTGCATCCAGCCCTGGGGGCCTGGGGGGGCGGGGAAGGGGCTCTACTCCAGATCTCCCCAACCCTACCTCCCGGCAGGGACTGCAGAGTGGAGCCGCCATGCCCAGTGGCAGGTGTGTTTTGATGATCTCCTGTGGAACTGGGATGGATCATCCTGACCTGTGGCCTCCAAGCTTTTCACCGGCAGGGACCCCCAGGCAGCCTGGCAAGAGGTCTGAGCTCAGTATTGTCTTAATCCCTCAGTGACTTCTTTCTTCCTTTCTACCCCAAATCAGGTTCAGCATGTTAAAACCAGTCTCCCCGATGGGTGCCCTGCACAGACTGATGTGGGTCACCCAAGGCCACTCCATGTCCCGCATCCCTGCCATTGCAGGTTCTCTGGGCGTGCCTCGGGCAGATGGGGTGGGAAGATGGGCCAGATCCCCAAGTCTCCCTGTCTTCCCGGATGTCCCAGCCTCGGCAAACAGCCGTTCGGTGTGCAGCACAGCTCCTGCGCAGACAGCTGCCCCGGAAACGCTTGTTGCATGGACGGACCGATGGACGGATGGATGGCTCCCGGGTACTCACAGCAGGAACCTTGATAGGTTGTTATCACCTCATTCTGTAAGGAGGCAAAGCCCTGCCCATACAGGCCTCAGTTCTCTGTAGCTGGGCAAATAGACGGAAGCCTTGTCTCTCCACTTAGTCGACTTCATGCCACACACTGTTCTCATTTCCCTCCTTCCTCTCCCTCCCTCCATTCCTTCCTTCCAGATACCCCCCCCCACACACACCCCACCCCACCCCAGGGCCTTTGCACATGGTGTTTCTGTTGTTTGAATTTGCCCAACTCCCTTTCTGTGAAGAGTTTCTTTGCTTCTTCTAAGTCCTGACATGCCTGGGCCTCTAAACAGGAATGAGGCAGACATCTTGAATCTTCCTCGTAGGCCAGGCGCTCTTGTCACCTGTGAGCTCCCAGAGAGCCGGGCAGGGCCAGCCCACCTGGCACTCAACAGGTGATTCTCAGAAAGGGCTTGCTTGGGAACCAGGTCATGGCTGGGCATGTCCTTCTGCAGGTGGCCAGCAGGTGTCGCCACAGACCGGGAAAGGGTGGGGTGGATGGGAGAGAAGGCGGTGGGGCAGAGGTGGCCCAGTTGCCAGGATCCATGGGATCCTGGCCTCCCCGGTCCACCGCTGGAGAAGCCCTGAGGGCCCTGGCAGGAGCAGAGCCCAGACCAGAGCTTTGTTTGTCTCCATGTGGAGAGGGGCCAGAGAGGCGAGGGCCTTGCTCCCTGAGGCGCGCCCAGCCAGCAACACCCAGCCTCTCCCAGGGGTCCTGCGTGCGGCACCCCAGCCTCCTCCACGAGGGGTAAAGAGACCCAACCCCCCTTGACCTGGCGCCCCGGAGTTCTGAACTGGGCTGGGTGTCAGGTTTGGGGTGGCCCTGTAGTAGGCCTCTGCTTCACTCCTGAGGTGAGCTTGACCTCCGCTCCTGGGGCCCAGGGATGGGTCCTCCCTGTGCTCCCCAGGGAGGAAAATCAGGGGGGCCCAGGACCCTCTCCTTGGCTCTGGGTAAGAGGAGTGGGCCCAGCCCCCTGCCCTGGGCAGGCGGCCCCCCAGGGCGGGGGTGAGGGCGGGGCTCCCCACTGCTGGGGCTCAGGGCAGCTCCAATGGGGGATTCAGGATGGTGAGGCCCCAGCTCATGTGCTGAGGTTAAGGGAAGTGCTGGACTTGAACCCAGGTCCCTGAGCCTGTCTTGCTCATCATCTTTCCTAGGTATGTGCTGTCGCGCCTGCTGGTGAGCCACCCGTCCCTCTGCACGCGTGTGTGCACGTGTGTTACTCCTGATGAGCCACCCTCTGCCTGTCCCTCTGCACGTGTGTGCATGTGTGCGCATGTGTTACTCCTGGTGCACCACCGGCTACCCGTCCCTCTGCACGTGTGTGCATGTGTGCGCATGTTCGCGGGTGTGTGTGACTGCATGCACACATATGTGTGCTTGGGGGCGGAGGTGGAGAACACGTCCCGTGTTTAGTACAGTAGAGCCATGTACCAAGTAAAGCCATTCCTGCCCTGGGGTCCTAGGTAGGTCATGCCTACCTCACGCTGTTGCACCCTGTGATGTGCACACAGCCACAGTCACCCCGCTCCCTAGCTCCTTGGCCTTCAAGGTTGGATAAAGCCGGTCTGTGCAGTGGCCAGCCCCGCGCCCCTCCTTGTGGGCAGCTGGTATGGCCGGCTGGAAGGGATCCGGGCTGGTTGGAAATGATCATCTCAGACAAACATAGACAAAGGAACTTATTCCCATCCTCAGGCCATCTGGGAGCATGACTTAGGTTAGAAGAGGAAAGAAAAAGGCAAGTGGCGTGTAGCACTGCAGATGGAAGCTTTCAGGGCTTGGATGGCAATAAGATTATTTTTGGAAAGTCATTTGGATGTCCATGGGCGCACACCGACCTGAGCAAGACTTGCACATGCTGAGCCGGCCACAGATCAGAGCCGGGGTGTCTCAGGCTCTAGCAGTCGCCATTTGGCTGGGCTACAGTGTCTCAGCTTGGCAAGCGCCCCAGGAAAGGCCTGGGGTGAGCCAAGGAGGGCTGGGGACCAGCCTGTGTCCGGGGCAGGAAGGGGCCGCCATGATGTCCATACTGCATACGCACTGTTGGCTTTGTTCAACTCCGGTGGCTTGGTCCCAACCCAGGTGACCCGCTTGGCGTGGCTCAGTGAGAGAGGAACCAAACCACATCCAGCGTGGCTGAGCCTCCCCCGCCCCATTGCTACCTGCAGATATGCCACACAAAAGCGTCCTCTACGGCTAACAGACCTAAGATCCAGCAACAAGCCAAACTAAGAGTGTTGGAACTTAGGATTGGAGTGTGGTGGTACATACCTGTAATCCCAGCCCACCGAGAGGGTGGAAACAGGGATCTGGAGTTCAAGGCCAGCATGGATAAAGTCAAGAAGACCCTGTCTCCAAAGACAAACGGGCTTCTGGGGTGTAGCCCCAAGCAGTGGAGCTCTTAACTAGCAAGGATAAGGCCCTGAGTTCAATCCCCACTACTGTTAAAAATAAATGAATTCATTGAAAACCCAAGCACTCCGGTTGGACAGAGGGTCAGCTTTGGGAAGGAGGAGGATGGTGGTGGGAGTGGTTGGGGCGGTGGCGGCTGGTGCTCTATTTTGTGACCTGGTTGTTTCCATAAGTCATTGCCTGCTCAGAGTCTGTGTACATGACAGGAAATTGGGAGAGCCTGGGAAGGGGAGGTGGTGATTGTAGCCAAGTAGAGCGGCCGTGGGCCCAGGTCCAGGCCAGGGTGGGCTGGGTGCTCAGCCTGCAACCACCTTCCCCAGACAGCCTGTCCCCAGCCCACCCCCTCTCCTGCGCCGCTGGCCGCCCTTGGCGAGGCCGCACGGAAGTGCCTGGCTCAGGAGGGGGCTTGGCCTCTGGGGCCTGTCGGGGGGGGGGCTCCTTGGACAGCGTGGCTATGGGGTTGGTGAGCACAGGGTACCTGTTAATGTCATCCGAGGGGCCCAGCCCCCCCCAGCGATGGCAGCAGCCTGGGTGGGGCCAGGGGCCCTAAGCAGAGTGGCACCTTACGTTTTTCCCCTACCAGGTCTCTCCCACCTCACCCTGTTCCCAGCCTCCACCTCTACCTAGCAGCCAGGCTGACCCTGTGTCTCCTCTCTGGGAGAAATCTTCCTGTCTCCCTTCCCACTCAGAGTCCTTCCATATCCGGATCCCACCAGCCCCAGCTTGCTTACATTTGTATTTCCTTTGCATCTCTCTGCATTTGCCCTTGGCCTGTTCCCTCACCTCCTGCTTGTCTTTGCTCAGTTATCACCTTCCCTTGGCCACCCGCTTGCATCCCCCTAACCTCTCACACTTTCTACTCTCCTTGCTTTGTTATGCCCACATAATATTCCCTGTATTAGTATTTCCTGCCATGCCTCCTCTCATGTCATGTAAACGGAAAGGGCCCCCGGGAGGAGCAGTAGCACTTTCCGTCCGTGGCTAGACAGAGTCAGAAGTAAGGAATGACCAGGGCAGGCTGCGTCTGGGGGTGGGGCGGGGCTCAGGCCCGTGTCCAGTTCCTGGGAGGCACCTCCTGGCCATCCCGGTGTGGGTCAGTGTGATTAAAGGTGCATCTTAATTTGCCCTCTCTGCCCTGAGTCCTCGTGGCCATTTCTCTTTTCCTCTCTGCTTCCCGCTCCCGGGTACTCGATGAAATCACATTAGCCCTAATAAGCCTTTGATGACTTGATTGCGGCTGCAGCCGCGCCCGCCGAGAGCGGCTTGTTTTGATTCTCCGTGGACTTTGGCGCTGCACTTCTGAACACTCGCTTTTATCTCTCGCTTGCCACTTGAGCCCTCCCCTCCCCGCCCCCACTTTAAAAAGGATGAAAAGCTTAGAAAAACATCAGAAATATCCTTTTATTTTTTTTCCCAGCAATTGATTTGGGCGCTTTGTTTTGATTCTCCTCTGGGAGAGGTGGTGTTAAGAAGGAGTCACACGTGTCTATAAAGTGGCCACCAGGCCGAGGTGGGACATGGAGGGACATGGTTCCTATTGTTGGGACTCTGAGTACACGGTGCCAAAGGGAAAGTTTGGGGTCCCTGAGCGGTGGATGGGGCTGACGCCAAGTTAGGCTTTGGTGCTGCTCATGGGGTGTGCGTGGACAATGCTCTTCTGGGGGGAAGTACCGGAGTTTACATTCACGGCTTTGCACTTGCCCGATGGGCGCTCTACCACTTGAGCCCCACCTCCGGCCCTTCTGGCTTTAGTTATTTATCAGACAGAGTCTCTTCTTTTCCTGGGCCAACTAGATTGTGGCCTTCCTGCTGGGCTTCCTGTATAGCTGGGATGACAGGCATGTGCCCCTGCACCTAGCTTTTTTATTTTTGTTCCAGTCCTGGGGCTTAAACTCTTGGTGCTCAAGCCCAGTGCTGTATCCCTTGAGCTACAGTGACACATCTGGCCTTTTTTGAGTAGTTTATTGGAGATAAGAGTCTCATGGACTTTCCTGCCCAGGCTGGCTTTGAACCGCGATCCTCAGATCTCAGCCTCTGGAGTAGCTGGGATGACAGGCGTGAGCCACTGGCCCCAGGCATGTACCCAGCTTTTTCTAATTGATGGAGATGGGATCCTGCAAACTTTTTGCCTGCGATGGCTTTGAATCGTGAGCCTCAGAATTCCTTGTTTTTGTTTGTGTACTTGAGGGGTGATGGGGGCTGTGGGGCTGTGAATTTAACACAGGGCTTCACACTTGCCAAGCAAGTGTTCTCTTTCTACCATACTCTGTCTCTTTTGCTTTTAGTTTCTTATTTACTTATTTTTATGCCAGTCCTGGGGCTTGAGCTCAGGCCCTGGGCGCTGGCCCCTAGTACTTTTATTTATTCATTCATTTTAAATTTTAAACAGTGGTTACTCAGAGAAGGAAGAGTTTATTTTGGCTTCTGTCTGGGTGGCTCTGTTGCTTTGGGTCTGAGGTGAGGCCCAGCCTCATGGCAGAAGGTAGGAAAGGCTGCTCCCCTCATGGCTGCCAGGAAGCAGAGAGAGAGGAGATAGGGGAGAAAGAGAGAGAGAAAGAGAGAGAGAGAGGAGAAAGAGAGAGGAGAGAGGAAAGAGGAGAAAGAGAGAGGGGAGAGAGAGGAAAAAGGGAAAGGAAAAGAAAGCAAAGGTACGGTAGAGTTGAGCTAAGGGAAAGAGCCCAGGAACTTCAGGATCCTGGCTGTTCACTCTTCCCTATTCACAGTGGTGTCAAGAACAGGTCGATAAAGTCAGGCCCTCCATGCCCTGGGCTGTGATCCCCCACCCAACCCTCCTGCATAGACGGGATTGCAGGCGCCTGCCAATGGGCCTGGCTTGTTTGTTGTGATGCGGGTCTCCATAGCATTTTGTCCAGACCAGCCTCAAACTGTAATCCTCTTAAAACCCTTGCCCTCTAGATGTAGGTGGAATTGTAGTCAGAGGCCAACATGCTCGGCCTATTTTCATTCTTCTTCTTCTTCTTTTTTTTTTTTCATCAGTTGTGGTGCTTGAACTTGGGGCTTGGGTGCTGTCCCTGAGCTGCTTTGCTCAAGGCTAGTAGTGCTCTACCATTTGAACCACAGCTCTACTTCTGGTTTTCTGGTGGCTGATTGGAGATGAGTCTCACAGACTTTCTACGTGGGCTGGCTTTAAACTGTGATCCTCAGATCTAAGCTTCCTGCATAGCTAGCTAGGATTGCAGTTATGAGCCACTGGCACCGGACTTCATTTTTCTTATCAGTGTAAGTGGAACTATAGACTCTTCTAATGACAAAGAACTATGGCCAGCCTTTCCTAGCCAGTCAGTGCTAGAAGAGTAAAGCTTGCCCTGCATTTGTTGAATGAGTAAATGAATTTCTTCAGCTGGGGACACCTCTGCGTTTCACTGTTGGACTGGGGAACTCATGGGAGGTCAGGAGGCTTCTCTCCCTGGACACACTGTCAGGTCTGCCAGAATTGGGGGATTGGTATTCAAAGGGCTTGCATGTCAAGAGTCCTGGGGACATGCTCCCCCAAGTAACCAATGCCCCCAGAAGCCTAGACCAGCCCAGGAGGAAGAAGCCAGTCCCTCTCCATTCTACCCCAGAATCCCCAAGATTAACAAGCATGAACAAAATGACCTGGCAGGCCCAACCAGGGAGGTCCAGACTGGGCATTGCACGTTGTACCGGGAGATAATTTCCAAGGCTCTAGACTGTCCGGAAGGCTATTATGGCCAATGGCTGTTACTCGGAGCCCCAGGCTGTGGAGGCTGTGCGGGAGGGGACAGGCACACACAAAGGTGTGCACGGAAACCGCGGCGCCCTGGCCTGCGCGGCCCCAGGTGCAGAGCGGGGCCCATCTTCCGCCACTGGCCCACAGTGAGCGCAGCAGGCAGGAAATGAGAGGAAATTAATTTCCCCTCCCTCTTCTCTCCCCTCCCCTTGCCATCCCCCTGTTTTTACACAAGGGCCTTTAAAATGTCGCAATGGATGTATGCAAGGGCCTCTTCTGGGCTCAACTCCTGCCTTTAGCCAGAACGCCGGGCCTGTTGCCTTGGTAATGGGGCGCCTTTGCTGCTGCGGGCCAGGCAGGATTACGGAGGGTTTCTGGGTACTGGTCCTCTTAGTGCCTTTTCTTAGAAGTTCACAACAAATGAGACAAAGGATTCCTAATAGATTTTATTGCTCTGGCTCCTTTTAGTACTGGGAGCCGAGTCATAGGAGCTGTGAGTGCCGTTTAAATTGGAGAGAGAGCAAGGCCGGGTTGTACGAGCAGGAGGGCCGGGGCGGGCCAGCCCATGGGCCCTCATGGCTAATGGAAACCCTCCTTGGGCATCGCCAGTGGCATCTGGGCGGAGGGCTGGGGCACTTAACCTTTCCCGAGAGTGGAAGGAAATGGCTGCATAACTGCTCTCTTGAAACTCCGGCGTGATTCAGGTTCCAGGCGGGAGCTGTGGGTTGTTGCAGTACCCGGGCGGGGTGGGCAGAGGCGGATTGCTGCCCTTTCCAGAGAGGCAGGGCTCCATTAGCTGGGGTTAATGGAGGAAGACGAGATGATGATGATGATGATGACGGGTGTAATCGCCATCCCCATCGTCTTAATGCATCTGGAGAGGGCGCGCGATGCCCGCCACCATTCTTGGAGCCTCTTCTTGTGAGAGCAGTTTTCTTATACTTGGGGAAACTGAGGCACAGGACGATGAGGGCACATTCATTCAAGTTGGAAGTTGGCCAAGCTGGTGTTGAGAGAGACACGAAGACATCTGGCTTCCATTAGTGTCCTTGTGCACGCTCTCCCCCCCCCCCCCCCCGCCCCAGACAGAGGCAGACACAGGCAGGCCCAGCTGTGGCCGGAGAGGAGCCGAGAGGCCTGTGGGCCGGGCACAGTCCCTTCAGGAGTCCGGAAGGTGAAGCGCTCCTTAGGGAGAGGCCAGGGCAGCTCTGCTGCAGGTAGTACAACTCAGAAGGATCCTTGGTCTGGGCCTGTGCTTGCTGAGAAATGGCGGCAGGTTGGGTAGTTGTGCTTGGCACTGGGTTGCGCCATGTACACCTCTTCTGCACCAAAGGATGCAGAGCGGCGAATCCCTCCTCCCTGCCTCCCTCCCTTTCTTCCCTCTCTCCCTCCTTCCTTCCTCTTCTCTTTTCATTCTTCCTCCTTCTTTCTCTCCCTCTTTCTTTCCTCCCTCCTCCCCCTCTTCCTTTCTTCTTTCCCTCCCTTCCTTCCCTTCCTCTCTTTCCTTTATCCCTCCCTCTCCCTTTCTCCCAGCTTCCTCTTTTTTTTTTTTTTTGGCCAGTCCTGGGGCTTGAACTCAGGGCCTGGGCACTGTCCCTGGTTTCTTTTTGTTCAAGGCTAGCACTCTACCACTTGATACACGGCGCCACTTCCGGCCTTTTCTGTCTATGTGGTGCTGAGGAATCGAACCCAGGGCTTCATGTATATGAGGCGAGCACTCTTGCCACTAGGCCACATTCCCAGCCCCTCAGCTTCCTCTTTTCTTGCTTCCTTCCCTTGCTTTTTGGAGATCGGGTCGATCCTTGTGCTTCAGCTGCCCAAGAGCCGGGATTATAGCTGTGCACTGCCACACCTGGCCAGATGGCTTTTCCCGAGTAACTACTGCACAAAACCTATAGCACTATTGCGGCTCCAGATTCACATGACAATCTTCAAAAACAGGTTTTATTTGGAGATAAGTCCCAACATAGTGAAGTGTTAAGAAGGAAGAATAGTATAAAGAATGCCCCTCCGTCTGGCATTAGACACCACCAGTACTAGGTGGGTGGGCGGAGCCTCTGGATGACTGGCAGCTCCTGGCTCCGCCTCTAGGAGCCCTCTCCCCTGCCCTCCCCAGCTGTCTCTGCAGAAGCTGTGTTGAGTCATGTTTGGCCCTTGCCTGCTCCTGGCCTGACGGCTGAATCTGGTGCTTGACAAGGGGCGGTGACACGGGGGAGGGGGTGACGCCTGCAGGTGGACGAGGGCCAGGGGAGAACTGGCCGAGTTCAGGGAAGGGCGCCCGGTGGGTGTCATCTGCAGGAATGCTCAGCTGTGCGCGGGTCACGGTGACCCTCATCCGGGCTGGGTCACACACATGCTTCTCCAGATGCTGGGTGCCAGCAGAAATCAGACACCAGCCATAGCCAGGTCAAGGCCAAGTCCCCTTCCCAGGAGGCGTGTGTCCCCGCCCTCGAGACCGCGGCCTTGCATGTGGCGTGCAGGGCTCTCAATCTGGACGCGGGGTCCCCACCTGCCTGGAGTGAACATTCCCACGCAGGCAGCTGCCCCAAGGCCTTGCCCAGGTTCGTTTCCGTGGGAACATGGGTGCCGCAGCTCCTTCCTTGCCGGTGACCCTTGCTCACCAGCCTGAGAACAACAGGGACATGGAGGGTGGGGGCTGAGTCTGGGCTCCTCCTGGGCTGGTCCAGGGGGCTGGCCAGGGGGCCTTCATGTGTCCACCTCTTTCCTTCCTCCCCTGTGTTGGGGTGCTGGCGGCTGCCATGGAGTGGATGAGCCCTATTCCTTGCGTGTGTCCTGCCGGGGCAGTTAGTGGGAGCCCGGGAGGCTGGGTCAGGGGGGGCCGGGCATTGAGCCCCAGCTCTCCCTTGGTGAGGGGACCCCATGGGCGGTTGTGTCCCTCGGCCTAAGATTGCAGCCCTCCACATCAGCGCCTTGTAGGCGGCGCCCTCTTCCTTTGGTGTCAAAGGTCAGAAGCCTGCCAGCCACCCCGGCTCTGCAGGGGTGCCCCTCCCTGGGTTCCCCTCAGTCCGTATGTCCCGTCTCTGCTCCCTGCTTCCGGCTGGGACACTGACCAATAGCAGGCGATCAAGGTAGCAAACCTGGCCGCTGGTGACACCTGAAAATGTCCATTTGGCCCAGGCTGTCGGATCTGCTCTCTGCAGAGGAGTAATTAGTTCCATTATGATGGATGGTGCTAATGTAACGATAATAGCTTCCCAGTACCAGTTTCCGAGCTAATTGTTTAATAGACATTAAACTAATTGCTTAGCATCCACGTCTCCCACTACTTCGCGGCAGCCCCAGGAGTGGGTGACAGGGATGTCTTGTTTCCTTGGTGCCGGCACTGAGCACGGGCCTGGGGCAGGGCGGAGCTGGGGCCAACTTGGCTCTCTGGGGCAGCCCTGGTGCACAGTAGCTACTTGATCCCATTTTACAGGTGGGCACACAGAGGCTTGGCAAGGGCAGCCATGGCTCCGAGGCCGCTCAGCCAAATAGGCTGACCTGGAGCCCAAGCCCATGGCCCCTGGAGCGCCTGACCTCACTTGAGGACACGTTCCCGGCAGACTTGGGCCAGCAGCCCCGTTCACCGCAGTCTGCAGTCCCAGGATGGCCTTCCTGCTAAGCAGAGGCCACAGCTGCCCAGGAAGCTGGGCGCAGCACTCCGCTGTGTGCCCTCCCTTCCTCCCCCCCCCCCCCCCCACAGCTCCCAGCCCTCTGCAGGAGATGGAAGGACCTGGGTTCACACACTGCCCTGGCCCCAGGAGGCCAGGCCGCGGTCCTGCCCTTCCCCCACCACCCTGTGAGGCAGGGACAACAGTAGGGAATCCCCATCCCTGCTCACTCTGACCTCTAGAAAATGGGGGGGGGGGGCGGTGTCAATGGTTGCCATGGTGATGGCGTGCCCTTGTGGGACCTGGCCCAGAGTTCGCACCCAGCCCATGCTTGTTTGCACTCTTGGCCAAGCCGGCCCGCAGGCTTTGGCTGTGACAATGTGCTGGGAGCCGCCTCAGATCCGAGCTCACAGCCAGTGATGCCTAGGCCCCCCACTGTTCCCCAGGGCCCGGGAGGGGCTGCTCTCCCTCCCCCCCCCCCCCCGGCCTGGGATCTGGCATCACAGGCATTCCCCACCCCAAGGCCTCGCTGGCCGTCCTCGGTGGAGATGGTGAAGGCTGCAGGCTCAGGCCCGGCTCCCCATCCCCGTGTCCCCAGGCCCCTGCCAGCCAGGGTGGCGTTTATGCCGTCCAGGACACACCCAGGCCCTGGCAGCTCTGAGAGCTGCCAGCCACCGGCAGCCGCTGCCCGGAGGGGCTGAGATGGGCTCTGCTGCCCCAGGCGCTCGCCCAGGTTTTATAAGCTGACAGGACAGGGCTGTCCGGGGCCTTTTCCGGGAGAAGCAGCAGGAAGATGCTGTGCCCTGCAGACGGGTAATTACATTTTTATAGAGCGGTTGCAGGCCCTGTGTGTGCTTTGATGCTCAGAGACAGCTGGCCCCATAAAGGGCAGAACAAGGGAAGGTGACGGTGGGGTAGGGGGGCAGAGCTGCCCCTTGGGGGTCAGCTGCTGCCTGGAAACCCCCTCCCCCCAGGGCTCCTTTCTAGAGACATCCACCTTCCTTCACCTTAGGCTCTGAACAGGGCCCCAGACCTACCAAACTCCTCACGACAGGCAGAGAAGGGGAGGCAGGGAAAAACCTGGGGGCTGTGTTGTTCATGCGTTCATTCATTCATTCGCCCAGCCACTCACTCATTCACTCCCCTCAGTTTCTCATTCTTCACACACACGCGTGCACTCGTCCCTGCACACAGGCCTTCATTCATTCATTCATTCAGTCACTCACTATGTACATGTTTAAGAGTTGGGCCAGCTGCCTGGGAATCAGAAGACTGTGTGCCTCTGTAACTCGAGAGTGCAAATCGCGCCCTCGGCACGTGACTTGAGGGCCTGCTGCGAGCACTGCAGAGCGGGGTGCGGGGGACAGTGGAGAGCGGCAGCCATACCTGGGCCACCCCTGGGCTGTGCGCAGGGCGCAGGGCCACGGGGCACAGGGCTGAGCCGAGCACTGAAAAAGAGACATGGCCAGACCAAGGGTGCCGGGGAGGGAACATCCCAGGCCAAGGGTGGAATTCGCACACAGGCCCCCCGGAGGAGAGAGCCAGAGACAGAAGCAGCGCCGACCCCCGCCCGCAACTCCCTGCTCAGCACCATTTCAGGGACCACCTCCCCTGGCACCGACACAGCCTGCCAGATCCCCAGAGATGCTCTCACGCTTTACTGCCTTAGAGTTGTGGAAGGGTCTAGAAAATTGCCTTGGGAGGTGTTGTTGACCAAGGGATGTTCTGATTTCACATTGGCGTGCTGTTGAGGTAAATCGGAGAACAAATTGCAGCAGGAGTGAGAGCCGGCTGGCCCTGGCTCGGGTGCTGTGCTCACAATACCAAGCCAGGTGTGCACACATGTGCGGCCATCGTGGTCTTTGCTTACGTATTGTGGGCACTTGTGAAATTCTCTGTGCCCAGGTTGCTGGTCTCTACTGGATGGCATAATGTCCACGTGCTGAGGGGGTCACAGGTCCTGCAGCCACCCAGCTCCCTTCTCAGGGAGCTGCTGCCTGGCTTCTCTTACCTGCTCCACCCGAGATTCTCTATGCAAATCAGACGTGCAAATAACGTGTGTAGCATCAGTTTTAATGCAAATGCAATGGAACGGTACTGGCTTGCTCCTGGTACATAGATTGGTCTCCTGTAGGACCTATTAGATTCATTTGCTCTTTTGAAATAGCTCAGTAGCATTGCACTGTGTGGCTGTGTTTCCGTGTCACACTTTGCCGTGAGCCACTGCTGAGATGGGATTTGTTGTGTGCATGCCCTAGCACTTGGCTGGGTAAACCACTCTAAGAAGAACTTGCTAGGTCTTTAGATTGAAACTGTGCTAAACTGCACGATGTGGCCCATTGTACTGGTTTATGCCCTCTACCGGGGTAGAATGAGAATACTTATTTTCCCATGAGCTTGCCAACATAGTGAATTGTCAAATTAAATATATATATATATAGACATACATATATGTGTGTATATATGAGCATGGTGGCGTGTACCTGTAGTCTCAGCTATTCAGGAGGCAGATGAGAAGCCAGGCTCTGAGCCAGCCTAAGCACAAACATAGCACCTTCCTTGGAAAACAGCTTAAAAGGGAAAGGACTGAAGCCTGACTCCAAGTTAAAACCCTGGTATTACACAACACACACACACACACACACACACACACACCCTGGTGTGGGACCTGCACATCCTTTTTTGATGCACTGATTTCTGTGTCACCTCCACGGCGGCCTCGGAGCCCTGACCAGGCAGCACCCATGGAATCTGTGGGGTTTTGGACGGCTGCCACCGAGGCCTCCAGCCTTGGTTTCCCCATGCTGGGGGGGGGGGGGGCAGCTCTGAGGGTACAGTGTTCCCAGGACAGGGAAACTGCGCCTGTGCCGTCCACGGTGGGCGTGGCCTGCGCCATCCGCGGTGGGCGTGGCCTGCGCCGTCCGCGGTGGGCGTGGCCTGCGCCGTCCACGGTGGGCGTGGCTTATCAATGTCCTCCTGTGGGGAAAATAAAGCGAGACCCAAGGTCCCTGCCGAGGATGCTGCGGCGCTGTCCGCTGTCCGCTGTCCGGGGCCGCCCATGTTGTGCTCCTCGTTCCGGTTCCAAGCCATGTCCTCAGTTCTGGTGGGAAAGCCTGGCCGTTCCGCGGCCGGTCCCACTCCTCGAGGTCTTTCGGGGCATCTCTGTCCCTTTCTTTGCTTCCTGGTGTCATTTCTCAAGCGACTTGTGTGGGAGCCCCGTCCCACGCCAGCAGCAGGGGCCGCCTTCATGAACCCCAACATCGTCATACTCAGTTACAAATGCCCCCCCTAAAACTCGCGTGCAACTTTGCACCCCTTTTATTTAGTTAAGAGGGCTTAAGACACATCAGATAACATGTTAGGAATACAAGTAAGTGTTGTGAATAGAAACTGGGCACGAGAAGACCCTGGGGAGAGTCCATCCGATCGCCCTGGCCTCCAGGGGGAGGGGAGGAAGGACGGGCACGGGCAGTGGTGGGCTCGGGAAGGGGTAGGGGTGTAACACACCCCCCCTCCCCTGCTCTGAAGGCTGATGGGAGTCCCTGGCCCTGCTGTGCAGTGGCCGGTGTTGGGTAGAGTGGAGGGCAGGGCGGCTGGGCGGGAGCACACTGACTCCTGAGCCCACGGAGCGCGTGTTCCTCTGCCCCCACCTGGTGTGTGGGCATAGTGCTGCCCGCCCCGCGCTGCACGCCCCCACCGGGGACGCAGTCCTGCCTTGATGAACCGAGCTGGCAGTGCAGAAGAGAGGTGCATGTGTCCCGGCACCACGAGGCAGGGACGGGGCCGGTCCTGCGGATGGGCACGGTCCTGCCGTGCTGTGTGACAAGGGTGGGGTGGGTGGCAGGGCCCCCCCCTCCCCCCAAGAAGCCAGAAGGAGCAGGAAGACGAGTTCTTCCTGGGATCTCCAGCGAGGAGCTCTGCACGGGACACAAGTTGCCCCCATCACACACACACACACACACACACACACACACACACACCCCGTGTTCCCTCCACAGCTGAGCGTGGACGGGCATGAGTGACCCTGTCTGTGCGCGGGCCTCGCTGCTTCAGGCGACGCCCGGCTGTGAGGCCATCCTGGCCGCACGCAGACCAAGCCGAGCCCTCTGCGTGGTGACTGCGTGCTAACGAGAGAGCCACGTGTGGAGTAATTAAAACACACGGACACACGCACAGCATGCTCGCACACTCAGCCTCCGGTCCGGCGCTCTGGCTGCAGGATGCCCGTGCAGGCCTCTGCCCGCTCCCCGGCCCCCGGGACTGCACGGCGGTGGGCCTGCTTTATGGGCTGGGGTCACGGTGGTTAATTCTCCTAATCTAGGGCACTAGGCGTTGGATTTCTGTGATCAAGGCAGCGGGGGCTGTGCAGGAGGCCTGGCCGGCTCGTAAACTGGGCCGAACACACACACACACACACACACACACACACACACACACACACGCACGCAGCCGCCGGAGACGGCCTGGGAGGGCGCAGGCCTTGAGCAGGGCTGGAGGGCTGGGTCGTGCACCCGTATCCCGGATGGAGGCAGAGCCCGGCCTGGGGGAGCGTCAGCACACTGGCCAGGCCAGGCCGGGCTGTGACGCAGCCACACACGGGGCACACACATGGCAGCAGGCACCCAGGCGATGGGTGCGCAAGGCCCTGTGGCTTGCAGACCCCACACACATCTCTGTATATCACAGTCACAGCTGGCGACCTTCATGGCCACAGGCAAGGCGAACTGCGTGCCGCCGGGTGACCGTGAGTTCCTCACAGGACCGCGAGGGGAGCGCCGCGTGTTCTGAACACGTCAGGTTTTTCACAATGCTTTTGATTGGCCCTGGATTGAGCTCACAGATGTGCAACTTGTGGGTGCGCAGGGCGAGCCGTGTTCTCCGTCCCTGCCTCAGGGACTTTGCACAACCCCTCCTTCCCCAGAAGCTTTCCCCACAGGCCCTTGCACACCGCCAGTGTGTCCTGCCTTCAGCGGCAGCCGGGAGACTGTGTAGGGCTGAGTGTCTAGCCGTGAACAAGGAGCCTGAACAAAGCAAATGACAACTGCCACGCTGCCCATCAGAGCCAGGTAGGGGCTGGGGAGAGATGGCGTCCCTCGGCAGGGGGGGCTTGGAGGACGTCGGTGATGCTGGCAGAGCCACTGTGGCTGAGTGCAAGAGATATGCTCATAGCAGAGCCCCTGAGTTCCAGGCAGAGGGAACAGCAGGTGGGAGGCCCTGTGGCAGGGGGAGCATGCCCAGTGCAGAGCACGGTGAGTGTCAGGAAGGGAACTGGAAGGTGAGCCATGGGAGCCCAATCCAAACTGGGCTGGGAATCGGATCGCGGGGAGTGGTGGGGGGTGAACAGCGGGAGTTCTGTGGCTCTGCAGACAACGGATCTTGTGATGTCCCAGGCCAGCTCTGCCGGTGTGTGTGTGTGTGTGTGTGTGTGTGTAGTCCGTCCTGGGAGGTCGAAGGACAGAGGCTGGGAGAGGGAGGCGAGGGGGAAGGGGGAGGGCTGGTCAGGACAGCGCCACTGCAGTGACACTAGTCGAGTTTTCACCATGTCTCCAGGAAACAGACTCCATCGATAGTGTGACCTATTTGTTTTTCTTTGTTTATTTATTTATTTTTTAAATATGATCAAGGAAATACGGCACTGAAAGCTCTTAACCACAAGGCCCTGAGCCAGGAGTCAAGTGTTTGCTTCCTTTATTTTCAGGTCGAATCTCCTTTGGAGTGACAGACAGCAGGTTGTACACAGTAATGGCCGTTCCGTAGCACCTCTGATGATTTAAGTACACATGTGCAGCGAGTCCTAGACCAGGTGCGTGTGTGTGCGTGTGCTCATGATTGTGAAGGAGGGGTCTTAAAAGAACAAAATTGCAGGGCCAGGGGTATGGCTCGGTGTTGGGGTGTTCACCTAGGGTGCCAGGCCCTGGGACTGATCCCTAGCAATGCACACGCACGCATGCACATGTGCACACACACGCGCACACACACACAGAGGAAGCACCACCGGGGTTTTATGGCGGAGTCGCCTGCCTCGGTACGGGATGTGAGCTGGGATGTGGGTTCCGGCTCGGCTGATTGCCTTGGACTTGAGTCCTGTGCTTCACGACATCCTAACGACGCCAGAGATGGACTGTGAGCTGGACCCTCAGAATCCACTCGGTCACACAACCTCCCTCGTGTCCCCCATCCTCCGAGGGCCCTCTGAGGATAGGGGTGCTTGCATCGGTGCTCTGAAACATGAAGTGCAGGCAGTGCCAGCCGAGGCTGTGAATAGCAAGGCCCCCGGGGAACTTAGGTGCTAGTGGGGTTTGGTACCAGGCCCTGCTGGGCAGTTGCCCCTCCACCTGAGCCACGTGCTGGTGCTCTATGTGCCCGGAGCCTGGCCTCTTCCCTAGTGTTCTCTCCCCCTGCCTTGGGCTGGGGTGAGGGGTCGTGTCCTCCCTTGTGGTGGGAGGATGAAGGCCACTTAACCCGAGAGGGGGCTCTGCCCACAGCGGCTTTGAAATCAGAGCCTTGGTCTTGTGTTCTCACATCTGAAACACATCCCCTGGGTCAGGCCAGGGCAGGCTGCCGGCATCCACCGGTCAGCAGCAGGCCACGGCCCTGGACGGCCCCGGGCCCTGTCACCCCCGGATTATCTAAGGACAGGCAGTGAAGGGGCACATCAGGGACAGAGGATTTACGGCTGGGGAAACCCAGCTTCTGTGGCCTGGCTGCCCCCTGACCTTGGTGAGGCTGCTAAGATGGCCGCCTGGGACCTCAGCCTCTCCCAGAGGCCTTCTGAGGTGTAGGGCAGAGAAACGGTGGATTCCCCAAAACTGTGTGGTGCCGGGAGCTGGGGACCGGCTAGCTCGGGCGGGGGGCAGGCAGGCCCAGGGTTGGGGGACAGGCAGGCTCGGTAGGCAACATAGTCTGGGAGGGGAGGGCTCTTACCTGGCCCTGCCAGAGGCGATCCTGTCCCGAGGGCCAGTGTCAGGAGTCAGCACTGCAGAGCCCGTGCGATGGTCATGTGTGGGTTGGACACATGGACCATGGGCACATGACCACCTGGATAGAGCAGGCGCTCGAGGAGAAAGACGGCAAGCCCCCCTACCAAAAAGCGAGCTTTAGGATCAGGAGAGAAACCAAACAGGCCGCCGCTGGGTAGTGAAAGGCAGGGAGTACTTCAAGCCTTTGAGTTAGGTCTCTTCTCCTATCTTTCTTTTTTCGCCGGTACCGGGGTTTGAACTCGGCATCATACTTGCTAGGTATATGCTCCACCCCTTGAGATATCCCTTCCTCAACTCTTTTTATTTAAGTTACTCTTCAGATAGACTCTCATGCTCCAAGATCCTCCTACCTCTGTCTCCCGCACAGCTGCGATTCCAGACTCTCGCCACCCACTCCAGCTTGCTTAGCGAGCTGAGGTCCTGCAAACTGTTTGCTTCAGGCTGGCTTTGAATCCCTGCCTCCTCACAAGCTGGGATTGCCGGTGTGAGCCACCACGCCCAGCCCTGAGTTGGGCCTTGGTGGGAGGACAGGGGTCTCTTGGGTGGAGAATGAAGACATGAGGTGTCCAAGCAGAGGGGAAACAAGCACAGTCATGTGTGTGTGAGAAGCCACGTGGGGTTCCGGAGACGCGCTGATGGCGTTCTGTAGCCAGAGTCAACGTACTGGGGCACAGTGACCTGGGGGGGCGGGGGGGGTGTGTGAGGCGGCAGGAGGATGTGTGTGCGGTGGGCCATCCTGCTGGTTTCTGTGATGACTGCGGCAGGGGCAGGCCGGGGGCCGGGGGCCCGGCCCGCAGCTCTGCAATCGCGGTGCGTGTGGGAACCTGAGCAGAGGCCCTTCTGGTGCCTCCCGGGTTGGCTCACTCGGTTCCCTGGATGGTTGGTTGAATCCTGTGGTTCCTGGGCTGTGTCCTGCGGCCCTGCGTGGCCCCACGGAGGGTGGGGAACTTCCTGCCCCGTGGCTCTGTGTTGGCTGATGGGACCCAGCCAGAGGATGGGACAGACAGCTCACGTCGCCACGGAGGCCGAGTCCTCCTCACCCGAGAACGCGTGACACAGACACTCGCAGAGCACTTCCCCGCACGTCAACAGGTTCTGAGAACAGGATACAGTGGGGTGCAGTGTGGGGTGCTGTTTGTAACTGAAGAGGACCTGCAGGTTCCAACACATACCTTGACATGCGTGTGAAGCAGGCCACGTGGTCTGGGCGGCCACGTGATCTGTGTGACCGCTGATCCAGGGCAGAGGAAGAAGACTTGAGACAGATCTGAACCCTTCTAGGGTCAGGGGCTCAGACTCCAACCTGGAGCCTGAAATCCACCCGCCCCACCCCCCCACCCCGGCTGACTAGAGCCAACTCACAGATCTGTGAATGGCAGAATAAGTGATTGCCCACTCTTATAAGGAAATGGGGGGTGTTTTGTTATGCAGCATTGCTGAGGCTGAGCTGACTGATACAGCCAGCTCGGCTTGCTTGAGCAGTGGCTTTCCTCAGGGGGCTGCTGGAACACCAGCTCTTGTGTGCTTGCTAAGACACACAACATTTGAGTTTTGCAAGCATGTGTCAGCCCAGCATCCCTACACATACTTCTCCCTGAAAAATCCTTTCTAGATAGCTCCGCACATAGCTCCATGGTAGATGGGGTTTGGGGGATGAGTGATTAGAACAGGAAGGCCTTCTCCCCACCACCTCTCACCCCACTTTTCTGCTGCCTGTTAAGCCAAGTGATTTAGGGTCCTTTGGAGCTTTGAGAGACTCAGAATTTATTTGGGGACAGGGAGGGGGGTGGGAGGACCCTGGGATTGGGACATGTGGAAGAGGTTTCTTATCCTAACCAGACATCCAGCATGGATGATGTCATGGCCGCGGGGGAAGACAGAAGCCCGCCAAATTGCCAAATCAGTACGGGACACTTCCTGTAGGAAACAGCAGGCCTTGATGTATGGGGTGTTTGACTGTGTTAGGCACGGACACGGCTTGGCTTTTCTTTTTATGAAGGCAATAAGCATTTATAAAATTCCCCTCCTTCTACCCTTCACCTAACTTATGAGCCCTTTAGCTGTAACCTTCTCGTGACCCGCAGTTTATATAAACCCAAGTCATTTAAAACTCAATCCAAAGTGAAACACGTTTCAGTCACGGCAAAATTAATTCCCTCACTCTGCATTGGTCTGAGATCTCGTTTGGGGGCTTGGGGGGGGGTGTCTCTGTGGCTTTAAGGGGGGCTGGGGAGAAGGAGAAGAAGGGGAGTTTTGTGATGAGGAAGGAGGCTTCGAACAGGAAAGATATTTATAAAGCGGCACTTGGGTACTGTTCACTTTGGAAGGAATTTTGTTATAATGGCAATATATAAATCTTTGCCTGGTCCCATAAATCACAGCTCCCTGCTCAGCCAATCAGAAGCCGCGAGGCCCCGGCTCCTTGGAGCACTCCATCTTACTAGAAATATCCAATGCCGCTCGTTGGAGGTGGCTGGAGGCGGACCTGGAAGGGAAAATAAACCTGGCTACATGTGAGGGAGGCGTGTGGAATGTCTTGAATTACTTTGCAAACATTTTAGATTTGATAAAACCCAAGACATGGCTTTTCCAGCCCTGCTTCCTTCTTCCCTACCCCCCCCATAATTATTAAACCCATGTGCCCATCAAGAGAGGTTTAATCCATGTGTTTCTCATTCATTTACACTTAACTCATCAAAATATTGTTTTTTAAAGGGCTGTTTGTTGTCCAAAAAGCCTTTCCTGAGCTTGAAAGCTTAACTCTGCGGAAACCGGAAGCTCTGCCTTCTGCCAAGACCGAGCGGGTAAGAAGTCCAAGGGGCTTGGGTTTGGAACTATGTAGTGATTGTTCCAGAAGGTTCTGAGCGGAGCCAAATCGACTTTTGTTTCTATCTCCAAGAAACCTCAAGAGAGCCATGGGCCGAGGGGTGGGAGGAGCGTGGGAGTTTCAAGGAGCATCATCTCTTCCCTGGCTGCATGGAGTTGCGTGGGGCTGGGTAGCCATGACCAAACACCCTGGAATGGAGCAATGCGTGTCGCTGTCTCAAAGTCAACAATGGTGCTTATCTGGGTTCCCTCAGTCTGAGGACGAGCCACTGGTGGGCTCTGAGGGCCATGGTCTCCAGCACACCAGTTCCGCCAGGGGAGAAACCGAGGCATGCAGACGTGCTGTGAGGAGTGAAGGCCAATCCGCTCAGGAAGTGGTGGGGCTTGGATTTGAACCGAGTTTGCCTCTGGACATTGATCTGGTGGCTGTCACGACACAGCTGCGGCTGGCTCCTTCATGAACTTTGATAGAAGCAGGTCCCACTCAGCCGTCCAACGGCCGGCCACTGGGGATTCCGCGCCGAGGGGGCAGCGGAGTCCCTGCCTGCCTGCCGGGGGCTTCGCCAGAGAGGGCAGCCAGACACAGGGCCGGTCGCTGCACGGAGCCCCGGGAAGGACTCGCGAGGGACGATGGCGAGGAAGGCCGGTCTGCAGGGACCACAAGTATGACATGGTGCAGGACAGAGCCCTGGGTTAAGGTGGCGTTCCTGCCCACTTCCTGTGCTAACCCAGGAGAGTTTGGAAATGGGGTTGGCATGGACGTAATTAATTGAGGTGAAGTCATCCCAGAGCAGGCCGCCCCTAATCCCCTCCCCCCCGCCACACCAGTGTCCTCACGAGAAGGGGAGACGTGGAGACAGACGTGGGCGTGGGCCGTGGCCCTCGGCCGTAGGGGCACAGTGGGTGGCAGATCCTGGCCCAGCATGGTCCTCCTGCCTCCCTAGCCTGGACTTCTGGCCTCTGGGGGTGAGGCATCCATCTCCCAAGGTGACCCGCCCGGTGGTGACGGCTGCCCTCTGCCAATGGTGGCCTGCTCGGTTCCAGATCACCCAAGTCACCCTAAAGAGCAGAACCACTCAGCATGTCTGTTAAGGAGTTAAACACGGAAGGACCTGGCTTCCACCCTCACCCCTCCTCGTGTAGGGGAAGGCTGGGGCATCTGCCGTGTTCCCTGGCCCCGCCTTGGCTACCGCCGTGGGCCCTGATGAATGCCAGCTAGCCAGCAGGCTCTGTTCCGGAATGTTCCAGAAGAGATTCGAAGTTGCTTGGTGGTACTGAATGTTCATTTTGCCTTATAACCAGCCATCAGAGGGCTGGAGCTCCGTGTTTGTTATCCCCACCCCTAGCATACATAGCACCCACACGAACGCGTTCTCCCTCTCACATACGCTCACCTACATGCACATCTATTTAAAGCTGCTTTAACAAGTAGAAGACGCCAGATTGCTAATAGAGTTATGTTTAAAAAATGGAACAGAGGACCATTTCTCTCTCCACCTCTCATTTACATTTTTGCATCCCCCCCCCCTCTTTTCAGTGAGCTTGGTAATGAATCCACAAATAACTTCCACACCTATAAGGAGAGAAACTATATTATCAAGGGTCTTGCCTCCCCCAGGGGAGTTCTGTGGCAGACTATTAATATTTACAAATGAGCGCCGATCTAATGTTGGTTCTTTAAGTAAGTGGCTTTAAAAAGTGGTTTTCCTCACTGGGCACCAGGCTGGGAACAGCATGAATGCAGGGCCTGTGCTTATTTGTGTGTGGTATTCCTGGTGTCAAAAAGGTTGAAAGAGTAAGGAAGGCCAGAAGGAAGGTGGCGGTGTGTGTGTGTGTGTGTGTGTGTGTGTGTGTGTGTGTGTGTGTGAGAGAGAGAGAGAGAGAGAGAGAGACAGAGAGAGAGAGAGAGAGAGAAGAGAGAGAGCGAGCGTTTTAGATGACAGGGAACATTTTTGGCTTTCCAATACAGCTCTGATGTGACCAGTGTGAATGTGACTGTGGTTAAGTCATTTCCCTCTTCCGCCTTGGTTTTCCTGTCTGTAAAATGAGAAGATGGAGCTAGATTGTTCTGTATCAGGGATTGGGAAGTTCTGGCCCGCTACTTGTTTCTGCCCATAAAGTTTTATCGGAAGCGCCCCGTCCGTTTCCTTTGCATGTCCAGTAGTTGCAATGTGGACAGCGTTTACAGGCTGCACCTCTATGGGAAAGGTTGGCTGATCCCCCATCCATATTCTCTCAGTTGGATCTGTAAGTGACTCTAGCTTCCCACACCTGTGTGCTGGGGGGGCTGAGGGCTGCGTCCCCCTCCCCGAGGGACCCTCGCCTCAGCTCAGTGAGTGGAGGAGGGGAGAGTGTGGGGTTCACCGGCGTGGCCCGGTGGCCGGCTCTCTTCTCCCGTGTGGACCGGGGAGAGGCAGGGCCGGGCTGGTTGGGGTGGAGGAGCCTGAGCAGCATCCAGCTGACACTCTGGAGCCCCCGACTGGCTGTCAGCACCTTCCAGTCCCCCGCAGAGTCCATGCCCAGGCCCTTCCTGGGCGGGCGGTGCCTGTGCACGAGTTCCTAAACAGTGGCCTTCATTGGTTCTGGGGAAGGGTTTTCCTTCCTGTGCAAAACCATCCCAGTGTACAAAACCATTTGGTGTAAACCAACAGAACAACTCATGGGACGGAGGGGGGGGTGGGGGTGGGGAAGGGGGAGAGAGGGAAAGGGGGAGGGGGAGGGGGAACGAGGGAGGAGGTAACAAGTTATACAAGAAATGTCCTCACTGCCTTACATATGAAACGGTAACCCCTCTGTACATCACTTTGACAAGAAACTAAAACAAAAACATCCCAGTGGCTTTCCAGAGGAGACGGCGCGGGCCCTGTCCTGGGGCGCGCTCAGAGCTACGCGCTGCTCCCCAGACTTGGCCTCTACTCGCTGGGTCGGGGCCAGCGTCCTGCGGCAGCCCATCTCGCGTGTGCACACATGCATGGGTGCATAGGTGCATGTGTGTGTGTACACGTGTGTGTACACGTGTGTGTGCATGTGTGTGCCTTGACTCCTCGGTGCTGAAATCTTTCCAGCCACCCCACCCTTTCGCCACAGGGGGCGAAATGTCTGGACAAATGTCCCTTCTTTGCCTCCCCAGCAAAGACCCCAGTGATGGGGCAGATGCCAGGCCCGAGTCCCCACGGAAGGCAGACCTTGGCCTGCGTGCTCCGCAGGTCTGTGACCGGTGCTGGTAATTGCTTGTCTTTCTGGAACATTCCAAGAACTTGTGACGAAGCACTTTCTTCTCTTCCCCATTGAAGAGCACAAGTCATGACTCAGTGCAAGCTGCATGGTCTCCGTTTCCCTGGGGGGAATCTGACCCTGTTTGACTCTGATTTCTGGGCTGAGCTCAACATGAGTGGGAGAGCCAGCACGGCTGAGCTCCCTCCCCTAGGGCCTCCGGGCCGAGCAGCCTGACCCCATCCCTGTCTTCCCTTTGAATCTTGTCTCTGCAGCCCACAGGGACACTGCTGTGTTTTGCTGGAGCCATGAAATGAAGTTGATAGGATGAACGGCAGAGAGGAGAAGGGGGAGCAGGAGGAGGAGGGGGAGGAGAGGGGGGGAGGGGGAGGAGGAGGAGAGGGAGGAAGAGTAGAAGGAGAAGGAGGAGTAGGGGGAGGAGGGGAGGAGGAGGAGGAGGAGGAGGAGGAGGAGGAGGAGGAGGGGGAAGAGGAGGAGGAGGAGGAGGAGGAGACAGCATCAGTCATAGTCCTTCTTTGCCTGTGGTTCCATCTCATTTCACGTTTGCCTTCCAGGATGAAACACAAGTAGAAACTAGAATTTTCTAGCAAAGACCAGAGATCCATGGCCCCTCCCTCCACCACCAGCACCGTGCAAGGAAGAGGAGCCGCAGCCAACGTGTCTCTGCACCCTGGGCTCCGGCGCTGGGCCCCCTCGCTGCAAGGCTGGCACTGCTGCTCACGCACAGGGCCCCCTCGCTGGTTGCCTCCCTGCTGGGGCCCCCCCCGCGGTCAGCGGGCTAATAGCAAGACGCGCCAACAAGTTCCGCCAGCCACAGGCCACTTTACCAGAAAAGTGAAAACCTTAGTGGGAAAGCTGGGTGAAAAGCCACAAGCTGAGTGCATCCAGGTCCGGGAACAGAACTGCCTAGAACTCCTCTGATCACTGACAGCCTCCAGGCCCTGACGCCTGCCAGTCGCAAAACTGGCCTTGTCAACACAGGGCAAGACGAGGCACAGCTCTGCAAATGCCAGGCCCGACCGTGACCTCTCACCAAACTCCAAGCCTTGGCTCTGTCCACGGACCCTAAGAGCCTCCCCCTTTCCACGCACAGCTAATGAGCTTTGTCTAATTGGGGGCTGGCTTTGTGGTCCTCAGACCTCAGCCTCCAGAGTAGCTAGCGTGAATGATAGGTGTGAGCCAGTGGCACCCCGCCACTTCGACCTTGGTTTGATCATGCCGGCCTGCCCTGACTCTGCTCTGCCATGGGTTGGTAGAGATGCAGAAGCCCTTTTCAAATCAAATTCTCAGACTCGTTCAGAATCCAGGAAACACTGCAGAAGTCTCCCAAGGCAGCGTGGGCTGGGCGGCGCTGGGGCCAGCGGCCTTGAGATCAATCTCCCTAAATGACAATTAACAGGTGGACATATTGAAATCTCGTGGCACGGCCCCCGAGTCTATAAATCTGCGGGGGGACCGGATGCTCTGCATTCTTAATCAAGCCTGTTTCCCTGATTAATCTCCAAGAGCGGCAGTGATTTATAAGGGGGGGCTCCGTGCCGTCTAGAAAATGACATCCATTTCACAAAGCCCCCAAGTATGGTCCAAATCAATTGGCCATGAGCCTTTCCTATTTCATGCTCCGTGTCACGCCAATCTTCTTAACTCGATTGTTCTAGTCTCAAGTATTCACTTAAAAGCCTGGCCTGGGTCTTTGGACATCACAAAAATATTATTATTAGCTCAACACAGTAATCATGAGAGCTGGCTTTTAGATGGCCACAGTTGGTAAAGGATGGCGAGTGAGCCAACACAAGAGGGGGGGCGCCTGATGGGAGAGGGGCCGCGGGGAATGGGGAGACGTAGCTCTCTGGGGCCCACCCGTGTCTGTGGGTGACTCTGAGAAGGGGCAATGATAGTGGGTGAACCCTCCCCGCCTCGAGTTCAGGAATCCGCAGGACGTGTGTGGTCCTGGGGTCCCCGGGGAAGCTGGGTTGTGTGTGTGTGCATGTGCACATGTGTGTGTAAGGGCGACCATGGGAATTCGGTCACCAACGGTCCTCAGCAGCGCCCGGAACGCTCCCTGGAGCACCTTGCTGTAGTCACGGCCCCGTAGGAACCCAGCTCCGTCGCCGCTGAGGAATCTTTGCGAGCAGCCTGAATGCCCCGTGCCTTCGCCTCGGCTTTAGGGTGAGGTGTGGCTCCGCTGGAAGGTGTCCCCCCCATCTCCTGGGGTGGAAAGCTGGTCCCCATGGCAGCGCCATGAGCAGGGCCCTTTGAGGTGGCCATCCACCCCGGGGGGAGCCAGCGGGTCACCAGCGGGTTCCGGGCCAAGGACGGTCTTCCTCTCCGCGCCGTGCTCTCGGCCATACCGTCCCGCACTTTGAGCAGAGTGGCCTCCTTGTTCCTGGACCGTGCGGCCTCCACACCAGGGGGGGCCAAGGAACCGGCTAGTCTTTCTCAGTGCTCTGGCCTTGGGTTGCTATAGCAACGGGACAGGGGACTAAGATGGCGCTTCTGGCCCGGCACAGGGAGACTCACGCAGCGTAGAGCGAGAAAGGCCATGGGCCGTCGGATGCCCGGGGCACACGGGGCACGACCCCCGCATGCGAGTCCTGGTTGGGGGACAGGGGCCATCGGGTAAGAGTGAGCCCCACTCGGGCAGCTCCGGGGCTGTGGCGAGTCCCCGGGCTGGGCCAGCCGGTGGGAATGAAGTCCAGACAGCCCTGCACCCCACCCACCAGCGGCGCCAGCGGCCCCCCGGAGGCAGAGGCTGCCGAGGAGGACAGGATTCCAGGGCCCATCCGAGGCCTTGGCACCGCTATCAGGAGGAGGAAGCGGGGGACAAGTGTGAGCCCTGCTAATGGGGGCCCCCTGGTGACCTTCTAGTGGTAATGGTGTCGGGTGTGTGATAAAGGGGGAGGCGGCAGGAAGCCCTGTGTTTACAGAGCAATTTTCTCAGCATGGGTTCAAAGTGCAAATTGATTGTGTGAAGAGGATCCTGCCCTGTGGAGCTCTGGAAGGCCAGGGAGGGCCCAGCTCCCTGGAGTGCTGCCCCCCCCCCCACCTTAGAGTGCTGGATGCTGGGTGCTCCGGTCCTCTGAGGGGCTCCTTACTCAGTTTTCTCCATTGCAGTGGCTTTCTTGCCACGCCTCACTACCCTAAGCCACATCTCTACCACAGGACCTTTGCACCAGCCATTCTCCCCATCTCCTCACTTCTTCCCTTAGTGGGACTCAAGCCCTGATCATCTTAATTAAAACCCTTTTCCCCCTTCTTGCGCATTGCTAATTCGGTTTACTCTCCTTCCCGCCCACAGCCCCAGCTTTCAGCACTCAAAGTCATTTCCCTATTTCCTTCTATTGTCTTCTGTCCCTGCCCTCTAACAGCAGAAACCTTTGTTGGTTTTGTTTCCTTTTGTATCCTCTTGTGCTATCTCTCTGCTGCCTGGCAGGGAACAGATGCTTACTGTTAAGTGTCTGATTGATCTAATTCCCAGAACTCTGCATCTACAGAGGTTCTTTAACCTTAGTTTTTGAATGAAGAAAGTGAGGTCAGAGAGGTTAAGTGTCTAGCCCCGGGTCACAAAGCATATGATTCACTGCCAAGAACTTCAGCCTGCTACTTTTCCTTGTTCAGTAAGTGGGGGGTCCAGGGAAGGCAGGCACAGAGCTTACTGAGGGGTACCCCTTAAAGCACAGAAAGACACTTCATGGTCCCAGCCCCACATGGCTCCTAGGGGTCAGGGACTTTCCTCCCTGGCAGTTTGTCTTTGTCTGGTTAAGCTAGCTAGAGAACACGAAAAGGGTGGGCTGGTTTTGAAATATCAGGCAGTGGGCTACAACTCCAGAGGGAGATTAACCTGCCGGTCTGAGATTGCTTCTGTGTCTGCATTCATTCCTGCTGGAGTCTGGAACTTTCCATGGAGGAGCCAGAATGCTGCCTCACTGGGCTGGCTTCAGGTGCAGAATGAGTCTGACCTGGCTTTGGAAGAGCCCTCCCCACCCCAACCCAGGTAAGGGTGGGCCTGAGACTGGTCTGGCTAATCTGCATACTCCATCCTGGGCTTCAGCGATTGGTTGGAGGATGGATGTGAGACACAAAGGGGTCCAATGAGAACCCACTCAGAGACAGAAAAGGTCCAATGAGAATCTGCTTTGGGACCTTGGCAGGAGCCATCTACATCCATCTTCCTTCCCTTCTCCTCCCTTCCCGTCCCTCCCTCCCTCCCTCCCTCCCTCCCTCCCTCCCTCCTTCCCTCCCTCCCTCCCTCTCTCCCTTTTTTCCTTCCTTCCTTCATTTTTTCTGGTAGACTGGGAGTTGGGGCTCCTGGTGGCCTCCTTGAGAACTCTGAAGTGGGCACCAACCCAAGGACGGTCAACAGAGAGACAGGAGAGCTGGGATCCAGAAAGAGACAGACCCCGCTCCACATCTTTGAGCTCCTTCATCTACTTGTGCCTGATCTCTCCCGTGACACGAGCTTCAGGTTAAGGTTTCTCTGTCGTTTGGTGGCTTCGAGTCAGACTCCTGCCACGCAGAAGACGTCTCCACACAACAGAGTTTTAAGCCCCATTCTGTGGGGAAGAGTCACCAAAAGGGACAAGGCTAGTTTCAGCATTTCTTTGGTCGAAGTGACAGATAGGCAATAATAGATGCATTTTCTTATATT
Source organism: Perognathus longimembris pacificus (assembly GCF_023159225.1). Classification (NCBI taxonomy): domain Eukaryota; kingdom Metazoa; phylum Chordata; class Mammalia; order Rodentia; family Heteromyidae; genus Perognathus; species Perognathus longimembris. The sequence continues at coordinate 83,771,836 of NC_063163.1, forward strand.
CCTTTAAGTGTGTGCGTGTGCGTGTGTTCATGCGCAGGGGTGCCTGGGAGCCCACACTTTCCCATTTGGAGTCCTCAGTGAACCGAGTGCTGTCCTTTGTGTCCAGATGCCTGACCAGGGTGCTGTAGGATGCTCCCGAGGGAGGCCTGGCGGGAGGAAGGTTATTGGAGGCATGTCTCGGGAGGGGATGTTGGGTCCCTGGCTCTCTCTGCTCTCTCTTGGCCTCCTGGCAGCCCTGGCGTGCCTTTGCCACACACTCCCATGGTGCCCCTCCCCTTGTCACACACCTGGAGCCACGGGGCCAGCGGCTGGTAGAACCAGACCTCTGGGATAGTGAGCCAAGCAGACCTTTCCTCTCTTTAGGTTGCTTATCTCAGGTGCTTTGTTACGACAACAGGCACACTACGGATGTAGCACTTCCTTTGCCCTTTGTGGAAACCCACTGGGCCCTCTCCGTGCTGACACCCAAAGGCCTCTGTGCTCTCCCCCGCAGGGGCCTTCAGCCCTGCGTTCCTCTGGACTGACATGTCTTCAGCATTTGTCCCGTGCCTTGTTCCTATTAAATAGAACAGGTAGCCTTCCTTATGCCAAAGTGTAAACGGCTACCAAGGCAGCGGTTTAAGTCGGGTGTCTTTAGTAGAGGACGACTTGATTTCCAATCACAATGGCAGTGGTTGGGACGGTTAGAGGCTCTGTGGACAAAGCCCCCTTTTTGGGGGGAGGGGACAGAGGGTGACTATTCATGCACCCCACTTATCTATGAGGTCAGCTCTCATGGAGGCTAGTGGGGTATTTTCTAAGCCTTGGCTGTGGTGAGAAGGAAAGTGAAGAAGCCGTGATTGTCCCGGTGGGGCCTGTGTTTCTTCTCTTGCTCCCCTCCACTGGACGGGGTGGGACCCAGTGAGGCTGCCCAGTTTTGTCTAGGACAGCCTGGCACTAGTCCCTGAGGTTGTCCTCCTTCAAAAGACCTCACGGTTGGAGTCCCTGCTCCTCTTCACACCTGATAAGCAGGTCTGAGTTTAGCCAAAGCCCATGGCACAGAAAGAAGATGTGCCTGCCGGTCCCCAGCGAGGCTGGAGACACAGGGAGGGTGGGGGGTGGCTAATGCACTGCTGGCCCTGGCCCAGGCTCCGGCCGCTCCTCTGTAATCAGCTAAATTAGTCCTCTGGTAGAACAGCTCATCAAAGATCGGCTCCGAGGCAGGACTGATGGACAGTCACCTTTTCAAGGAGCTCCGGGCCGGGGGATAAATGGCCCATTTACTCAAGAGACTGCAAGTGTGTGTTTTCTTCCAAGTCAATAATTTTTCCTTCCTCGCCCTCCCTCTTCCCAGTCCCGGGCAGAGAGAGGCCATGGCAGGTCTGATTGCGGCACACGCTTGTGACAGCTGGAGCTGAAGCCGCTCCTGGCTGGCTGTGCGGGACGGAGTCACTGCGGAGAACTTTCTGGAGCTGATGTAGAGCTGTGGTGGTGGGTGTTAGGCAGGTGATCCTTCCGAAGCTCACTGTAGGGGCCATGTGCTCAGTCGTTGGGTCACAGAGCTCAGAGGTGCACCCCCAGAACGTACACGGGGACACGAGCCCCTGACTGCTCCAGGAGCGCCTGGGGACTCAGTTGCTCTGCGTAGCCGGGTGGCGTTTCAGGCATGGGTTCAAAATGTCCGTGTGCCCAACGCAAGCAGAAGCTACCTGACGAGAGGCACGGGGCTTCCGAGGCGGAACCACAGGGTCCCAAACTGGTTGTGGAGAGCTAGAGACGGACACACATGTGACTTAAAAGCACACATGGAGCGCTGCTGGCTCACGCGCGTGGCTCTAGCTACTCAGGAGGCTGAGTTCTGAGAATCATGGTTTGAAGCCAGCCTGTGTGAGACCCATCTCCAACTAACCAGCAAAAAGCTGGAAGTAGAGCTGTGGCTCAAGTGGTAGAGCACTAACCTTGAGTTAAAAAAAAAGCTCAGGGACAGTGTTCGGGCCCTGAGTTCAAGCCCTAGGACATCACCATCACCACCACCACCACCACGCACGTGCGTGCGCACACACACACACACACACACACACACACACACGGGGCAAAGTGGATGACTGACGGAAGACAACCATCAGACTCTTACATATTTTTCTGGTTTTGTTGGGCGCTGTCCCTGAGCTCTTTCACGCAAAGCTAGTGCTCTACCACGTTGAGCCACAGCGCCACTTCCGGTGTTTGAGTGGTTAATAGCAGACAAGGGTCTCATGGGGACTTTTCTGCCCGGACTGCCTTTGAACCACCATCCTCAGGTCTCAGCCTCCTGGGTAGTTAGGATGACAGGCGTGAGCCACCGGCACCCAGCCCCTTCCATACTTTTTTTTTTTTTTTTTTAACCTCAGCTTGGTCCCGAGATACTTTGAGATCATTCTGTCGAAGGAAGAACAGTTCATGTTACACGGAGGCTCACCTCATGTGGACACCATCTTTGATTCGGGCAGAGAGAGGTGCCTGGGTGTTTCTGAGGGTGTGAGGATGATTGAGGGGAGACGTGTCAATTGTTTTCTTGTACGTAAGTGAGTCTAAACTTTCCTAGTGCTGTGGATGTGCTTGGAGAGGCCGCCTCCCACCCCAAATAAAGGCATGCTTGTGCAAGGTGTGTGGTGTGGCGTTCATCACAGTGAATTCTGTTGTAGAGTGTGTAAAAGTGAGCAAGAGTGAGCAACCTGTCACGGACCACCTTGGTGTGGGGGTGGCCCTGCACCCAGCAGCCTCCAGCAGGGAATCCAAATGGCCTCCTGTACACCACGTTCATAATAACAAAGCCCAGTGCTGTTCCCCCACAAAATGTGCCAAGCAAAATGAAGACATACTCTACACACTGCCTCAGTTTGCCTCCTGGGGCATTATGGATGGGGTGGCTATGAGGGTTTCTCTGCACCCCTGTGTACAGATAGAATATTTGGGGCTCAGGGGGGTTAAGAAAACCTGAGGCCACTAACCCCATTGTTAGTGGAGCTGTCATGTTCATTCTAGTACTGTGTCCTGAGCTGTTACTGCATGCACTCACACGTGCGCACGCACACAGACTCACACGCCTGATTCTCTGTGGCCACACGGGGTGCTGGGTGACCCCAGGTCCCGTGCTGTGGCTCGAGCTTGCCTTCTTTCTTAGTGACCGTCTCAGACACGGCCATGCACAGACTCTGTGGCAGTTGCACGCTGACCTGCACATTTGTGACCCTTCCCAGTCCTACCTGGCTACGGAGGGAGAGGCTGGACTTCCTCCAGCTCCGGCTTGTAGGAGGAGAGTCGGAGTGACGCTCCATTAAACAAACTTATAAAATATGCATGCGTGCCTGCCCTGGTGCTTCAGGGGCAGCTGGCTGGAGCGGGATGTGGGGGAGTTCCCTGGGGTCTCAGAGTGTCTACGGGAGGGGCGTCACCCTCTCTTGCATGGGGGCCTCGGGTAGCTTAAGCTGTGACAGGACCCATTATCTGGACGGGACACAGCGACTGGCCGAGCCTCGAAGTGCAGCCCCTGCATCCCGGCCCAAGTGCTGCCCTGCAAATGCCCGGACTTCCCAGTACACTCACGGGGCTTCTAGAAAACCGGGGCTCCGAGCTGCCCTCCCACCTGGGGCCAGGGGCTTCATCGTGAAAGCCGTGGGCCACCCTCGGGGCAAGAGGCCTGGCTGGGCCATATGTCTGCTTCCTGAGCCTTGGGCGGCCTCTCTGTGTCTCAGTTTGCTCCCTTGGAAGATGAGAGGAGGACAGTCCCTCCCGGGGGTGGGGGGAAGGAGGGAGGGTTGTGGAGGTTATAAGGGCCCGGCACCCGTCAGTGTCATCACTAGATGTGCACACGCTATTTAGAATCTTTCCACATGACAGAGGTGAATGTGACCACTGGCAAAGCGGCGCTGGTGAGCAGGAGCCAGCCACGCCCTGGCTTCCCGCAGCCGCCCGTCGCCCGGCCGCCTCCACCCCGTCCAGCCGCTCACCCGGGGACGCCTTGGCTGTGGCCCAAGCATTTCTCACACAGGAGTGCCCCTCACTCCAACACCCACACCTGCCCCGTTTCACGCTGGATATATGACTTAATTGCACAAACCTCCTTGCTGGTGTGCCTTTTATAACTTGATTGTTCCTCTCACACATTAACAACGTACACTCTGGGTTAGAGTACCCCGGGCAGGGAGCTTCAACCACAGACATTAACTTTTCTCCCAGTCCTTGGCCGGGCGTCCAGGAGGAAGGCCTTGGCAGGGTTGGCTGTTCTCGGCCTGCAGTGCAGTTCCGTTCTCGCTGGGCCTTCTGGAGGCCTCCCTTAGTACCTGTGCATCAGGAAACAAAATGTTGTTGACTTGGAAAGAGGAGAAGAATGCCCACGATGGTTTCTCTGTTGATGGCTTTGATTATCCTCTTCCCCCTCTGTATTTGACCACTTTCTTATATTTGCCCAGACCTATTGATCTGGTCTGAGTTGTCTGGTTCCATTCTCTGCTTGTCTTGCTATCCTAGGACTTTTGTTTATTTTTGTTCCTTAATCTTCATATAAAACCGGGGAGCAAGGGTTTATGATTTAGACGGGAGCTCTATGGACAGTGTGGTTATTTCGCTCTAAGTTTTAGTAGCTGGTTCCTGGGCTCCATTCACTATTTTTGATCTTTCCCCCACACCTGCAGGTATCTTGCCTGTTCGCTTCCCCTAGTTGTGTGTGGATGGCTCTTTTTTTTTTTTTTCTTATTCGTGGTTAAATTCATCGGGCTTTGTCTGTCTCTTTGTTTTGGATTTTTTTTTTATAATCCAAATTCATAATGCCTCCTTTCTCCTTCTGTCTGCTTTTGTGTCTCTCCTAGCTTCCGAGTTGATGCGCAGAACATTAATTAGTGTCCTTTAAGGTATAATGATTGTAGCATTTAATACTATGACTTTGACTTCTGATTACAGCTTTGGGCACTTCCTCTGCGATTAAAAAAAAAGATTCCATATTCCCATTATTGTAATTATTGGTTTGGACTCCCTCTTTGTCTCCAGTTATTTGGGACAATACCTTTGTATATCTCATTGGTTATGTTCTTTTTTTTTTTAAGTGCTTTAAAAAATAACGTGTTTTATTATCCTGTACTCACTGTCCAGCATCTGGTCTTCAGATACTCCTATAAAGGCCTGATCTTTGGGGATGTGTGGCTCAAGTGGCAGAGGACCTTAAGCCTGGAGTGGACAAAGCTAAGCAGGAGTACAAGGCTCTGAGTTCAAGCCCCGGTACTGGCACAAATAGCAACAACAACAAAGCCAAGAGTCGGGATGCCCCTTGACCTAAGATAGAGTGGAAGTTCCTGCTTACAGCTCTGATGCGTCTGGACTGATGGCTATGCTGGGGAGGCTGTTTGTCTGCCTTGTGTTTGGAGTGGTGAGCTGCCAGGCCTGGGCCCAGGCTGTGCTTTTCTCCTGCAGTCAGATGCAGGCTGGATGGGGTGGGAGGCGATGGTGCCTGGCCTGAGGTCTGGGGCTGCTCACCTTTCTCGACCAGGGGCAGGCGTGGGATGGGGCAGGCCAGGTTCCTGCCAGCCTGGCCCGTGGGCAGCCCCTCCTGGGTTCATTGGGAATGCTTGCTGGTGAAGCATGGCGTTTCATCTACAGAGAGGAACGGTGCTGCCTGAGAGGCTCTGCTCCGAGGCACAGAGTCAGGGAGAGCTTTGCCCTGCATCTGGGTTCGGTTAAGGACTCCGGTGCGCGCATGTGCACGCCGGAGTGTATGGGCACGCGCACAGAAGAGAAATGACCCTATTATGGGGCACTCATTACAGAGGCCTGGAAAAGGTTAGGCCGTTTGCAGACTATATGTCTTAATCTTCCCACTACTGCACGCTAACCTGCAAAGAGAATCTATAACCAGCAAGGCCCTGGCTTCTTTCCAAGCTCTGGCTCAAGCAGACCTTGACTTTCCCCGCCGGCCACCTCTCATTAGTACTGCAGATTACCCTGGGGGGTGGGGGCTGCAGGTCCCGGTGCGATGGAGATCAGTGCAGAGCGGGAGCCCCCACTCAGTGGTGGCAGGTGCACATGGGGGCCTGGGAAGCCGGGAGCCACGTCCCAGCTCTGTAGCCTTGCTGATAGGTGGGGCGTCTGCTCACCTGCCGCGGGCTGGTTCTTATCTGCGCTAACAGGTTCCCTCCCAGTGACCTCATTATTTGGGAAACCTGAGGCCTTCCGAGGCCAGATCGTTCGCTGGCTTTGTACACACCATATGGCGCTACACAAGTGGAACAAGGGAGTAGGGGGCTCCCCTCCATCATGCTGGGCTCAACGCGTCACCCAAAGGGCCAGAGCAAAAGCACTGGGTGACTTATCCTTCTGAGCCTCAGTTTCCCCCTTGTGAGTGGGGAAGGCGGCAGTCTGGGGCACGTGTACGCTCTGGCAGTCTACTCAGCACCACGAGGAATCATTCCTTCAGGGACACTTCCCCTCGGGCACCGAGACGGCTGTGGGTCCCCTTCATCTCAGTTCCCCCCTTCTCTGCTTTCCCATAGCACTTAAATGAAACTGGGCCTTGATTGCTGTGAACTCTCCCCTGCCTCCCCATTCCTCCTCACCGGGGCCCAGGGCAGACATTACTAATGGATTACTGGACCCTCATCCACTGTGAGCTCAGATCTGGACACAGCATCATAGACCATCACCAAGCCGCCAGCATGGTTAGGTCGGTGTCAGCACAGGTGGCCTCGAGACATCTCTTAGATGACAAAGATTCTGTCTGGTGAGCCTGTGGTGAATAAGCTGGCTGGATGCTGTCCTGAGCTGACCACTGGCATTGGTGATAAAATGACCTTGTCTCTCTTGAGAGAGCAAACGCTACAAAGATACTTGCAAACAGTTTGTTTCCTTTGCAGAGATGGAGGAAAACTGGCAGCTGCCTTTTTCTCCCTTATCTCAACATTTACAATGCTTATTTTCTCAAGTAAACCCCACATTAGGCCTGGTGGTTCAGGTAGGATGGATCCTACTTGCCTATTCCAGAGTATAGCTCTTGACCAATCAGCCACCTCCATCCCTCTGACCTTGGTGATTGGTTCAATAGAAGGCAAATAACCAATTGGAAATACTACATTCCTCTGGCATTAGTGATTGGCTCAAAACAGTGAGGACCTAGCCAATCAAAGCACTCCTCTCTGTGACTGCTTTTCCAGTCCACCATGTGACTCAAGCCAGGTATATTAGACTTGGGTTTAGTCCAGGAGTAAGTCATTTGGGCCTAATGGCTTTTAATTTTCCAAACTACTGAAGTAGCTAATAAGCAAGATAAAGGGTTGGAAAATAAAAGAGACAAGCCTGCAGGTGTGGAAGGGGTTTTCCTCTTTCCTCACTACCTTGGAGCAGCCCATGTAGCCCTTTGATGGTCAGAGGTAGGCTGTGAGAATGTCCAAAACTTATCTTCTCTGTATTACATTGTAGGGAAAATGAAAAGATGAAATTTTGAGAACCAGATACCTGAGAATTGCTGGGGACAAATGACACGAGCCTCTCTCTGCTCCGGAAGGCCAGATGGCCTGGTGGGACTTTCTGTGGCTGATTCCTCTCTGTTGAGCCCCTTATCTCCCTGATGAGCTGGAAGCCAGGACGCTGAGCTCAGCCAAGGGCAGGTCATCAGCCTGTGACGGAACCTGCTGAGTCCCAGGTGCTTTCTGCCCATGAACTTGAGTACTGGTTAAAGTGTGGGTCTTGCCTGAGTCATCAGAGTGGTGGACATTGCTTGGTCGCCTGGCCTGAGCACTTGAGAGCAGACACAATCTTTCCTGGGAAGTCAGTCCCTGACTGAGCCTTCTGCTGGGAATAGGGACAGAGAAGGGGACCCTGCAGGGCTGGCTGAAGTCAGAAGAGGGTTTCCAGGAGCCCCACTTTCAAGAATGGAGCATCTGTACTTTCTTTCTCCACTGGAAGATGGTGGACAGAAACCTTAGCGTTGAAAGATGAATGGACCAAGAGGCTCAGGGTGGCCCACTGTGTGTATTAGAGGGGTCCTTGCCTTTATTGTTGTGTGTTATTTTTCAAAAAGGAGCTGGTGTTTATGACAGGGATGGCCCCGGCCATCCTCTTCCTAACTTACATTTCCTGAGCAGCTGGGATGACAGCTGTGTGCCACCATGCCCAATTTTTATTGGTTGAGATGGGGTCTTATGAATGTGTGCCTGGGTTAGCCTTGAACTTTGATCCTTCTGATCTCCACCTCTCAATAAGCTGGGATTAAAGGCATGAACCACCAAGCTTACCTTGGGTTAAATTTTATCTATGAACCAATTACAGTGACCAGAGGATGGATAGTTTGATTGGTTTAGACAGGGGATTGGCACAGATTTTCTCCTTGAAGGATCAGATAATATGTATTTCAGCTCAGCCCGTGAACCAGGTATCCCTCTTGCACATACAGAGTTCTGCTACTAGAGCATGAAAAAGGTCACAGGTAATCTAGAAAGGAGATAGCTGGGGTGTGGTTTTCTTTATAAAAGCAGGCAACTGACTCATGGGATGACTCCTGCTTAGACTAATTAAAGTTCCATCTTTGGAGCCAGGTAAAGTCATCTATCTTTTCTAAGCCAGAAGGTGGAGTGTGAGGATCCAGAAGGGGCTTAACTAGTGGTTCACTGGGAGAAAAGGCACAAAAGGTTGATGATGGGCAGAAAAAAAGCAAGTTATTGACCACAAAGTTCACGCCGAGCTCTGAGAAGGGCTCTTATGGCACCTTTCAGAGAATTTTATTTTTTTGCCAGTCCTGGGGCTTGAACTCAGGGTCTGAGCACTGTCGCTGGCTTCTTTTTTGCTCAAGGCTAGCACTGTGCCAACTTCAGCCACAGAGCCACTTCTGGCCTTTTCTATACACGTGGTGTTGAGGAATTGAATCTAGGACTTTGTATGTATGTGGCAAGCACTCTTGCCACTAGGCCATATTCCCAGCTCCTCTTTGGCACCTTTCAGTGACAAGCAGAGACCCAGGTTTGTCCGCACAGTCACTTGCCTCCCAAGATACTTTCAGAAGGGCATTGAGAAGGAAAGAGAAGAGAAGGAGGGAAAGGAAGGCCCTGACTCTCATATTTACATATTTTCTCTTTCCAGTGTGCTTTCAAGTTTACAACATCAACATCTTGTGAAACAAGGAGAAAACACTGGCTGGGCTGAGGCTGAAACTGCCTTCCTTTCATTCTTTGGGCTTATGAAGGCTGTTCCTCTTCCGGTAGGCAAGGGACATCTGGTTACCAACTCTTCTGAAAAGGAAGCAGGACCCTAGATGTGTGGAGGTGGTGAGCTGCTTTCTGGAAATGCTCCCCACTGGGCAGACCTTAAAGCGGGGGGGGGGGGGGGGGGGGGGGAGGGGGATGTTGAACCAACAAGTCTAGAAGAACAGATGAAAGGCCCGCAGGGCCACTTTGTAGGCAGCCAGTGCCACCCCCCCCCCCCCCACCGCCTTCTCTTCCATCCCCGCCTCTCTCTGCTGCCCTCTCCCTCACAATATAGTTCATGTCTTCCAGCTAGGTGGCCCAGGGTGTGCTCGTCTCTACCTGTGGCTGTGACGTTTGTGCTCTGAGGCCAATGTCCAAAGGCCTGTGGAACTTCTGTGGTCCTCTTTGAAACCCATCCTCGAGGCCACGCCCCCAGTAGTATTTACGATCCTTGGGCCCTGCCCTTGCTCTGCCTCCCTCAGGGCCCTGGTAGACCTGGTTGCAGTGGGCCAATGGGTGGCAACAGGGAGAGACCGGAGTAAGGGAAGGAGGCCCAGCCATCGACTCCCCTTCCTTACTTCCTGCCTGACAAGACTCCTGTCACCATTGCTAGAGGACTAGCTTGGGTCCAGTTCCAGGCTCCACCTCCCACTTTCTCCTGAAGCTAGCCCTGGCCACCACTGAGCCTTCCTGGTGTCCTCAATCCTGCCTACACTCCTGCAGAGCCCTGTGCGGACCTCGCCTCGGATGGAGATGAGCTCTGTGGAGGGTGGCTCTCGTGTCTTGTGGGGATTGGGGTGGGCACGGGAACCCCCAGCTGGGCCCCCTGCTCACAGTCGTGGCAAAAGCAGCTGCTCTGAAAAGTGTGTCTGAATTCAGTCTTTGGCGCCTGACAGACTTGTACTTGCATCCTGGTTTTTCCAATTACCAGTTGTGTGACTCATTCTCTATGTTTGAAAATTGGGATAAGACATCTGACCTCTTTGGATTTTCTTGCCAATTAAGTGAACTAGCAGTGCATTTTGATGGTTTTTGTTTGTTTATATGATCATCATCGTGTAGTTACCTTTCTTAGTCAGGGTGAACGCTTTGCTAATGTACATGTCTGAGTCATCTCTTTAGAGTCTACGGTCCACATGCCCCAAGGTGCCTTTTGCTTCACAGGGTTTGTTCAAAGCAGATGTGCTTAATAGAAAAATGGGTCATGGCTGAACCTGACCATCAGTACTGCTTAATGTTCCGCTCAGAATGCAGAAAGACTACATTTCCCAGCATTCCTTGCAGCTGGGGCCATGTGTGGTGATGGAAAGCTTGCAAGCCTGGGTCATAACCTCCCAGTGCATTCTCACAGTGCAAGGTCAGCCAAAGTTCTGTTTTCTGTCATGAAAGTAAGCCTTTTGGACTGGGGAAGGGGGATGTGAAATCTCCATGACAACTACCCTTTCATTGTCCCCCCCACATGGAAAGGTAGCAGTTAGCCAAGAGGGATGGGGAAATATACCCGGAACCTGAAAATGCAGGATGAGATCACAAGGTCTCTGAGAAGGAACCTGGTAATTAAACTTCCCAATTTCCAGCCTCCTTGGCTCACCAAGGTCATGCAAAGTCAGGACAAGGGCCTTTTGAGTTCTTCCCACACCCCACACCTAAGGATTAATGACAGGCTTCCTTTCAGCCTAAGGTAGGTCAACAAATAGTTCCTAAAACAACAGGTCTTTGACTTAACCTACCCAGGCAGTAAACAATGCCCTAGGGGTCAAATGTAATCCAGCCTCCTGGGCTGGCATAGGGAGCCAGCCTCTTATACTTCAATAAAAACCTGACCTAGGGTGAGAAAGAATTCTGGTCTCTCTCACCCCTGTGGTGACCAGCTTTCAGTCTGTTGGAAATGCATTCCTTGCCTCTCATGACTTCTACAATGCTTTGCATCTTGCCTGAATTTTCTCCACTACGGGACAGCCGCCCGCCACCCAAGTGACCCATAGACAAGATGCAAACGAATGTGCTGGCTGCATTCACACAGAATTGTTCACAAAAGGAAGTGAGAAGCTGGATTTGCCGGTATGGTTTGCTGATCGGCAGGCTAGATTTGGAATACAGTTTGCCGATCCCTGTTGGAGCCCGCTGTTCCTCCTTTTGTGGACACCTTTGGAAGTTGTCTCCATCCATTTTGTTTCCAGAAGAGAGCTGCTCAGACTGGGTTGCATATAAAAAGAAGGGCTGTGTGGTTCACCAAACTGAGGGTGAAAGGTGCAAGGCATGGCCCACGGTGCTTGGTGAGGGTTCTTTTTTTTTTGGGGGGGGGGGGGCGATATAACATGGCAGAAGGGTGGGTGGTTGTGGGGGAGCCAGACTTGGGAGGAACCAGGTCTTGTGATGGTGAATTCACTGCTACCACAGAGCCTGTGACACTACACCTCTTCAAGCTTCCTCCTCTTGCTACTGTTATAGGGGCCACTGAATAGCAGCATGAGTTGTGGATGGATGATTGAGGTCTGGTGGACCCTTGAGCTGAAGACAGCGCCTGAGTCTCTGAACAGCTAAAGGGAACATGGTCCTCCTCCTCCCCCAACCCCTTCCCCGCTCGTCTCCATGTGGACTCCCCAGTGCTGTGCTGAGTTCCTCGGGCACAGCAGAGAAGCCAAGACCTATCATCCATCCACAATCTGAAAGACTGAGAAGACTGCATGTGGAAGATTGAGAAGACCATACGTGGAATAGGAAAAGTGAAGTGTCAGAATTTGGGTCAAGAGCATGGTAGAAACAACACTCACCACAGTATCAAAATATTCACTTGTTCTTGGTTGGGTTTTTCTCAAACCTTAGCCCTCATGGGCTCCAGAGAAGTTGCCATCTGAATTTTATGAATGAGTGAACTGAGGCCTGCCCAGGGGCAGCCTGCAGGTGGAGAGTGGAGGCTGGGACTCCCACCTGGCCTCTGCTCCCCAGCCTCTAATCTCCCACCTTCTTTGAGACCTGGAGACATCAGGTTTTTTTTCTAGCACAAGGAGGATTTAAATCCAGATCATGCTAAGTGAAACTTTGGTCATGTGGGGACAAAAGCCATTTGGGAGCTGATTTCTCTGGAATCGACTTTGAAATTGATTTATTGAAAATGTACTGGTAGATGAACTGTCTTATGATCACTTGTGTTTCAGAGTCCGAGGGGCCTCTGATGACCAGCTCAGTGGATGGCCCAGGCTGGGGGCCGCCTGCAGTTGGGACCAAGAGGCTCAAGAATGGAAAAGGGTCAGGGACTCAACAAGTGGACCATGGCTCATGGCTGATGTTGAGGTGGAAGAGCCGAAGATCCAGGCTCCCGTGCCTGGAGTCCGGAGAAAGTGGGAAGGATTTCTGTAGATCCACAACACGAATTGGAAGAGGAAGGTTGATGGATATAAAGAAAAAGATGAAACTGAATCTCTCAGACAGCCAACGGCCTAGTCTGTGAATTTGGATCCCATGGGTGGTGGCGCCGCAGGCCTTCCCAAAGGTGCAGGACTGATCAGGAGTAAGGTTCAGAAAGATGGCTGTGAGATCCTTAATCCTAAAGTGGCTGGCACTTCAGTGTGAGTGAATATTGGCCAAGTGGGTGGACAGCAAGTCGTGTGCTTTAATAATAATAGAAGCATCAGCTGCCTTCCAGTTTCTATGGTCGTCGTCCTCTTGAAGGAGAAATTGACCCGGAACCAATCTAGGAGCCCAGGTCATCAGATCCTCGACCTCTCCACCCCAGGAAGGAGAGCCACAGGGCGTAACGCGCCTTGGGACTGTGGTGTGCGGGAACATCTTCTCCAGTCCTCCCGGCTCTCAAGGGCCACAGCTGCGGGTGCTCTCAGACTCCTGTCCTCCCCTGCCCGACGCGGAGTGGTCAGATGTGGAGACCGGCCTGTGGGACCACAGCGGCCATCCCGGGGACGTTTCTTTTAGCCTCGGCTGACCCTCCGATGTGACAGAGCAGAGAAGGGGGTGTGGGTGGGGTGGGGAGGACACCCGGCATCTGAGCCAGCAGGTCCTTCACTGAAGGAGGAGACCCCCTAATCGCCGGCCTGTCTTTATCCGTCATCTCAGCTCCTCTGCCCGCGGGCCCCACGCGCACGTCCGGCCCACGGAACTTCTAGCGGTCCCCAGAACCTCTCAGTTCACCCCGCGTCCGCCTAGCAGCCCTGCTTCAGACCTCAGGAGGGCTCCGATTGGCTCCCCTTGGGCGTGGCGTCCAGCTCTCGAGCCAATCGCCGCCGTCAGGGGACGATGCGGTCTGTGGATTGGGCAGACGTGGGGCACGTGACCCGGTCGTGCCCACCCGCTGCCGTGGAGGGGTCTCCCACCCAGCGCCCGGCTGAGGAGCAGAAGCGGAAGAGGAGGCCGGCAGGCGACCTGGGAGACGGGCGACACGCTCCACAAACATCCCTTCTTCTTCCCTCTGTGCCTCCACCCTGACCAGGCGACCCCCGGCCTCTGTGTGTTCCGCGAGCTGTGTCTGCTGCGGCCTGCCAGGGCCGTGGAGGGGTGCGCGCGCGTATGCGTGCACGTGTGTGCGTACGTGCGGAGGGCGGGGCGGCGGGGAGAGGCTGGCCTTTCTGTTCAGACGTGTGTAAGTCTAGTGCGGGCTTCCCAGTCGTCGCTGTGCTACCTCGGGCCAGGTCGCCTCTCTCAACTCCAGTTTCCTCCAGAGCAGGAGAGAGCAGACCTGTGGCGTCTGGAAGCTGCCAGGAGGGCAGTGAAGCGCTCCGGCAAGAGGGGGTGCCTCCCGAGGAGCGCGGGCCCCGTCGCCGTCGTGCACCGGAAGGAGCGCGGGCACCGGAAGGCGACCTTCGTCGCGGTCGTCAGTGCTGCTGAGATGTGTGCGCTGAGGGAGGGCGCGATCGAAGCCCATCGCCGTGCAGCCGGGGAAACCGAGGCCCGGAAGTGAGCGTGGCCCGTGTCAGTGCTGTGGAAGACCGCTGCGGAGCCCCAACCCGAGCCCGAGCCCGAGCTGGGTACCCGTGCTCCTGCCCGAGGCTTCCAGAAACCACTAGGCCACAGCAATGCTTCTGGCTGGCAGCGTGGAGCAGAGCAGGCTCCACCCACCGCGTGCAGGCAGAGGAGTCTGCGTAAAACAAGTACAACCACTTGTTCTGGAATAATTTAGGATGGTCGTTGTTTTTGTTTTTGTTTTTTTTGTATGAGAATTGCGCTCTGAAAAGCTTGGTTTATGGCGTGGCCTTTCCCCTTTCCCTTTCACAAGATGCTTCTCTTTTCTCCTCCCCTCCTCCCCTCCTCCCCCCCTTCTTCCCTCTTCCCTTTCCTCTCTCACCTAGCCGATTGTCTTTCTCTCCTCTTCCTTCCCTTCTTCTCTCCCTCCTCTCTTTCAACACTTAAAGACACCATGCCTGTGCTATGCTCTGCCCCGGGCAGAGGTGGAATGCCACCTGGTTGTACGTTTTCAGTGTTTCTCAAGTTCATCTGTGGCTGGCATTGTCCCCAGCACTGGGGACCGAGCGGGAAGCAGAGCAGCCTGAGCGTCTGCCCTCGTGGGGCCAGCGTTCAATGCTTCCCCACAATTTTCACTCTGTTCCTTGGCATCTTTGCAAAGTTCCATCACCATTTCTCAGCTGGGCCACATGGGACTGCCACAGGCTGAGCTAACTGCGGGGCCTCAGCTTCCCAAGCTGTAAATCAATGGGGTTAGGTCACCTCGGATTTAACCACAATACTGAATCTCACCTAAGTCCTTGTCTTTATATCCTTCATCAGCCTACATCAGCCTTCATGATATTAATAATTATGAGGCTGTGGAAAAGCTGGTATGGGGTGGGGCTGGAGGGGCTTGGGTATATCGTGAGGGCTTTTGGCAGGTGAAGGTCACCCTTAGACCCATGCTTGAGGGGAGCTCCTGTCTCCCAGTGGTGGCAGTACCCCACATATACCAGGGACCTGTCCCCTGTCTTTCTCTGGTTACAGCCATGCGCTGTGTTCCTGTCCCCTCCAGGCCTCTGCGGGATTCCCTTCCTTCTGCCCAGACGACTCTTTCCCCATTCCCAGCCCACTCCTCTTCCAGTGCTCTGTCCAGTCCAGGCTTCTGTCCCTCCGGGGGATTTCCCTAATCCCTTCCCATCTTTCCCAGACCGGGCTGGCCCCCAGCCATGCTCTGAGACCAGGTGCCTCTTCCTCCGTTACCACACTCAGATCCTTGACTACAACCCTGCAACTCAGGCTCCTTGGTCAAGAGATTGGAAGCTTCATGTGGAGGTGGGAGTGGCTCTGTCTTGTTCATAGGCACAGCGCCCAGCGTCCCAGCCAGTGCTGGGATGTGGAATGCACAATGAGTACATACCGGTTGAATTAAGAATGAAAGCTAGAGGGAATAAGTGGATGAATGACTGAGGGGTGGTGTTGGTGTGAAGAAGTGAGAGAGCAGGTGGAAGAATAAACGAGTGGATAAATGAATGAGTTGGATAGCAAATGAAGGTGTGCATAGTGACTGGATGACTAGTGATGGATGAATGAATGAGTGAATGGGATAGTGAATGGACGAATGAGTGAATGAATGAATGGAATGCCACCCCCTGACTACTGGGGTGGCCAGCGTGGGAGGCCTAGTCCCCCGCCGCTGTTGTCTGGCTCTGACAGGCAAGGCTTCTGTCCATCAACCATGTCTGCTGTGAACACTTGGTCTTGTCTGTCTGTCCTGTGTGTCGCCAGCTCTGAGTTCCCATGGCAGCTGCTCTCCTTACAATTCCCGGAGCTCGAGTCTGTGCTGTTGTGCCCTGGCTGCCTGGCCCGTGGCACACGTGCCCCTCTCCCCTGTCCTTCAGCTCCGGCTCCCCCCGGAGGCCTCTGGGTCCTAGTGGAGAAGGACATGGACAGATGGCAGGGGTTGGTTGATCTCCCGGGCTGGGCGCAGGAAGTGAATCAGCTCCTCCAGGAGGAGGGAGTATCTGGGAGCTACTTGCTGAGACTCACCCTCCCCTGACCTCTCACCAGGCACCAGAGGCCCCCAGTCAGCCCTACAAGGCTGTGACTCAGGTCCGCGAGGACAGAGCCAGCGCTCTGGCCTTGTAAAACAAGCCCCGGTTGTGGGCCAGGCTGAGCGGCTGCTCCCAGCTGACTCCCGCCAGCCCCTCCTCTGCCTATTTTTAGCATGGGGTAGTGGAAAAGGCAGCAAGCCAGCCCTGCAAGATAGATTTCTAGTCTTGGCTAGACTTCTTATAAGCATATGACTTTGGGGCCTGCATGTTCTTATTTGTAAACAGAGCCAAGTTAGTGCTATCGTTTCCTGCCCTTTGCTACCAAAGCTGATCACGCCCCCCCCCCCCACATATCAGTATCAGCATTTCACCTTCACCACCACTCCACCATCATCCATAGCTATCATCCTTACCACCACCACACCAGCATCCATGATCACCACCACCACCACCACCGGAGGGATTTTCCTCATCCTTCTGGGTTCCGCTCACTGGCGCTTGCTCTGTACCTGCTCCCATGGAAATATTTTCTTGTCAAACCTTTACACACATCCTGGGAGGAAGGTAATAATATATATATGTCTGAGCCTTTAGAATTGTTATTCCAGTTTTACAGGTGAGGAAAGGGAGGCTCAGAGAGATGAGCCATCATGTTCCCAGGTTGGTTGTATTCTTTCTTTCCTATTTTTTTTTTTTCCTTTATTGGTTGTGACTTTTTACTTGTAACAACGGATCTCATAAGGTCTGTTCCATGTTAAAAATTGATTTTTGACATCTAAGTACAATCAGATTATCAATTTATTTTATTTTATTTTTTTGCCAGCCCTAGGCCTTGAACTCAGGGCCTGAGCACTGACCCTGCTTCTTTTTGCTCAAGGCTAGGACTCTGCCACTTGAGCCACAGTGCCACTTCGGCTTTTTCTGTTTACATAGTGCTGAGGAATCCAACTCAGCGCTTCATGCATACGAGGTAAGCACTCTTACCATCACTAGGCCATATTCCCAGCCCCTACAATATTTATTTTTAAAATATGTGTTTTATAGAGCCAGGAGGGTTCAACAATAAGGGTATATTTATAGAGCACTGATAGAAGTTGTTCCTGGGGAAACTGAGGCTCAGAGAGATTTGGGGGGGGGGTAGGGGCTGGTTCCCAGCCACCTGTCAAGTTTGAGACTGGTTGGGGTACATTTCCCTCCAGGCAGAAACAGGAAGGACATTTCTAAAACACCCCAGCTCATGTTCCCTTGAGCAGGGAGAGGGGCTTGGGGTCCTTGGCTCTGGGGTTTTAAATCTGGCCCCTTTCTGTGTGCTTGAGCAGCCTTGGCTTGGTGAAGCAGCTGTACTCCCCGGGCATCCGTTTCCTTCCAGTTACCCACCTCTGTCTGTGTGAGAATGGAATAAAGTCATGTCATCTGAGTGCCGGATGCCTAGATATAATCAGTCAACACTTGCTTCCTGTTGGTTATAGTAAGACTAGGTCATTGTGTGTGTGTGTGTGTGTGTGTGTGTGTGTGTGTGTGTGTGTATGTGCGGGCGCGCGCGTGCGTGCGCGGGTGTGTGCACACGCATGCCCATATGTACACATTGCATATGCCAGCACTGGGGCTTGAACTCAGGGCTTTGACTATTTCTGCTCCAGGCTTGACTCTCTACCTCTTAAGCCATGCCTCAGCTTCAGACTTTTTGCTGGTGAATTGAAGATAAAAGACGCTCTGGATTTGTCTGCCCAGGCTGGCAGATCTCGGCATGCTGAGTGGCTGGGATTAGAGGTGTGAGCCACGGGTGGCTGGCTCACGTGACTGTTGTGAGGCGCGGTTAACCCACATCACGATGTAGAACTTGCGCCTGTGCCGGGCCCTCTCACGGTGGTCCTCACAGCTTTGTCTCTGCGCCCGCCCCTCCAGTTGACTTTCCGTGGGCAGACAAGGCCTCCAGGCAAGCCAACTGCTTCCCGAATCCCCTGTTAGCTCCCCGCGGGGCTCCACCCAGGCTCCTTGTGTGCCATGCACTTGCATCTGTCTGCGGCTGAAAAATTGACTTCTTTCCTCCCCCATTCAAATTATTAATTAGTTGCCTTATTGACTAATTTCTAAGCACTCAGTCAAATTGAGAAGCCAATCTAATCCCAGCCCAGAGCAGAGATTTAAGTTCATCCATTTTTTCAATTGGGTGCATTTCATTGTGTGGAAAAAGAGACTTGGAAATGATTCTCCCGCCGAGCCTGGTCGGCTCAGGGTGAGCCAGGGAGTTACAGCCATTCTTAAGAAGTCTGCTTTTATTTCTTTCCACTTCTTCTAGCCTATTCCCACAAAGAAGACACAACACCCAAAGACCCTCCCAGTCTAAGGAGGGAGAGAAAACGCCCCCAAAGCTCTCATTTCCATGGTTGGGTATATTGCGTGGAATGCCTACGTCTGCGTCAGGTACTTTTGACTCATTAGTAATAATTATGAGTCACTTTTATGCAATTGTCTTATATTCCGACAATCGGGAGGTCAGGAAGAGAGTGAGGAGGGACACGGTCCTTTTGGAATCTCTGTTTTCATGGAATGGTTTACTTTTAAGTGCCACGAGGTCATTGGCAAACAGCTCCACCGGCCTCCAGGACGTAAGGCCTGCTGGCTTTTCCAGGAAGGACTTTGAGGGCCTAAGATGTAGCAGATACACTGATTTTTCCACCAGTACAACTTCCCTTTGTCATGCCTTCCTTATTTTGTATTCGTCTCAGAGGAAAATGAAGAAAAGCAAAAAAAAGTAAACTCTGCAGAAAGTGGGGTTTGTAGACTGGCCTCTGGAACTTTCTCTTCCATTTTGGGGACTGGTTATAGGCGAACTTGGGCCCTTGTAGGTTGGAGCACTAGGCTCTCTCCATAGGAACAGAGCTGGGAGAATGGCTCAACTCCACTCCTCTGAAAATCCTCTTAGAGAGAAAGCAAAACAAACAGCATGGAAAGTTGGCTTTTCACTTGAGGGGGTGCCGCCTGCCACCCCAAACATGCTGTGGGCTTAGATTTATTGACGAGTGAAAAGAATCATTTAATAGTCAAGAGGCACCGGGCAACAAAGAGATGGAGGTAAATTAGTTTCAGTTCCTTCGCGTTTGGAATTTGAGCTTTAGAAAATAAAGTCTCCTTTCCCCCACTTACCCCTCATCCTAAGCCCTTTTTCAAAAGACACCCCCCCCTTCCCTCCTTTCCTAAATCTCTTCAAGAAATAGTTTCTTTTCTTTCAGAGAGAGAGAGAGAGAGAGAGATCAGGGAATTAAATTTGCCAAATATCTTCTTTGCATCAGGGCAGGCAGAAAATTCAATGAAATCCAAATTAGGTTCATTAAAAAAAAAAAAAAGGATTCCCCCCCCCCCCCGCTTGAATGCTTTAAGAACGCAGCCATGTATGGAGAGATAGCTTCGAAGTCTACCTTAATAACCAACTGCTTATTTACCTGTCGGCAGCTGTCTTCCATTCCTCCCTGGCCCGCCCTGCCCAGTCCCACATGCTTAAACATCTTCAAACACAGTGCAGTTGAAGCTTTTAGTCCCCCACACACCGGCAGACACCTGTAGGAAGTCGGGCTGTGGAAACCCGCAAGCTCAGCGTCCATCACAAGGGACAACCCAGGCCGACAGACACGAAGGACCTGAAGCCCCCAAGCCGCCGTGCGCGGCTGCAGACGCCTCCCCTGTCCCTGCCTGTGGTGGAATCTTGTCGCACAAACGTTCAGGAAGTTGTGACTCCCACACAGTCCATGTATTTCTAGGCCCAGTCCCAAGTCAAGACTCGCCTGTCACCCTGTTCTCCAGCTTGCATGTGACCTTTGACTTTCCGTGCTGCGTTTGCTCCATGGTCCACCCTTGGTTTCTCTTAGTCTGGAAAAGCCCAGATTCCATGATGCTACCCCAATCTCTGATAATCCTCATCTCCACTGAGGAGGCATTCAATGTCTCTGGGTTCCTGAGGGGGTTCAAATGTAACAGATGCATTTGAGGTGATACTGTATACAGCGGCCAACAAAAGAAGTGGGGGACACGGCGCCCTGTCCAAGGCCAGCGGTGTGTAAGTAACACGCTGCTGTTCAGAACGGAGCCTACAAGTCAGAAAATCTGAGGTTCACCCAGGTCTCCTCTGCCTGCTGCTGTGCATGGAGAACACAATGGTATGATTTTTTAACCAAGCCCCCACTTCGATTCTGAAAATTTCCTGTTTTTTTTTAATTTTTTGTTGGAGCCGATCACAACAAAACATTAGATCTCCCTCCCACACCCCAAATATAGATTTGATTTCCTCTACCAAGAGCAAAAATTACATTTTCCATTTAGCTACAAGAAAACACACGTTATCTTTCCCCATAGGGTGTCATTTACTACTGGCTTTTTTTTTTTTTTGAGAGCTAAAAAAATTGTCCCAAACAATGTTCTAAACTCATTTTATTGTGTTTTTTGGTCAGATGGGAAGAATGGGTTTTGATTTATTATTGTATGTAGATATTATGTAGACGTCCATGTTTGACATTTCCTGAGAAATAGTTCCGTCTCTGAGGTTTTTTTTTAATGCATTTAAAAAAAGATTTAGTGGTTTAGTTTAGTTTAGTTTTGTTTTCCACTGTGTGTATTTATGGTGGCAGATGACAGGGACCTTATGGCTCTTTATGTTTAAGATGTTATTAACTTAAAAGAATTTACTGGGAAATTATGAACTTTATAAAAGACAGACATTTCTTGAGAGTTGAGAGTCAATTTACTTTCAATGGTCTTTTTTTTTTTAAAGCCACTTTTTGATTCTTTCTTCCTATAATTACAGAACATTTTAAATATGAGTAATTATACCTTCACATATCTGGTGATTAAAAAAAAATAGACCTCTGAGAACGGCAGAGAAATGATCTCTCTGTTTCACAGTTCCATAACAATCAAACTCAGTTACCAAAAACAAAAACAAAAAACAAAACAAAACAAAAAACCCTCCCCAAACCTAACAACTCAAACTTTTGGGTTAGTCCTTCAAAAAAAAAATTCAAAAAGTCTAAGACTTTCTTGCAGGGGGTAGGGAGAAGGAGGGGTGGGTGAAATTTCAGATCTGAATGAAGTTATAACCCACATCAGGAAAATCAACCCTTTAACGAGAGAAATGAAAAAGACTTAATCACCAACACCCCTGGAAAATGACACTTCGAATCACATCAGGGCTCACCCCATAATGCCAACTGAGAGGCTTTCATCTGAAAAATGAAATACTTAATGATTTCAATGAGTTTGTACCTCTCCGAATTTGAGATCTGCCTAGCATGGTCCATGTCTGGATTTCCTTCAGATCTCCAAAATATTTATGGAAGCAATTCTTCTCCCTGTTTTCTAACCCCCTTTGCTTTCAACACGGCTGTAATTTACTTTTTTTTTTTTCTTTTTCCCCCTAGACGAGGTCTTTTTTTCGGGGTAGGGGGTGGGGAGAAGGGAGGTAGAGAAGAACTCTATGGTTCTAGAAAATGCCAGTTGGCATTTTTCTACGCTTGCTGTGGAGAATAAGGCTGGAGTGGGTCAGATCTGCTCAGAGGCCGGGAGGCTAAAGGCATTTTTATCCCCCAGCTGAACTTTAATGATTGGATGTATTTTGTTTAAAGAGGGGGAGAGGAATGAAAAATTAAACAACAACAACAAAAAAGGTTTGAATGGAGAGAGCATTCCTAAAAAACTAGTTAGTAGAAACCATTCAAAAACAAACAATTTGAAGCCCCCCCCCCCCCCCCCCGCCCATGCACGCACACACTCTTTCTTTTTTAGCTCCTTTTAGCAATTTGGAGAACAGGAGATTAAAGTCTTTGAGAAATTTCCAAGGTCAGACCTCAACTACAGAAGGATTAAAGGAGGGGGGGAGTAGAGAGGAAGGAGAAGGGGGGAGGGAAGAGGAGAGAGCTCTCTCCTCCCCTCTCTACTCCTCTTAACTAGTGGAAATAAATCGGAAGTTATTTCTTGAAATCCTCCTTTGCCCTTCAAAAGGTTCTGCGATGGTTTAAAGAAAAAAATTTCCTATTCCTCCCCGCCCCCCCACTATTGTAAGAAAAACAAGGCCAGCAGCAGGCGGAAGTGCGCGGTAGAGCGAGGGTCACTTCTCCCCAACGGGCTCCAGGGGGCGCTGCGGCCCCAGGAACCTGGCTACTGGCTGGATCAGCACTCAACATCTTTGGAACCATTTTCTCTTTAGAGGTCCCTAACCAGTGTTCCAACAAAGGAAATGGAAAAGGGAAGCCGACTATTTTCCCCCTTTCTGTATTTCATGTGCTATGTCAAATCTCTGCACTCAAGGCGGCAGGGAGGAAAAAATAAAAACAAAAACATGCCCTCTTGCTGTGTCTTTGTAAAAGCACAACTGTCTCTTTCCCTCCTTCCCTCCCTCCCTCTCTCCCACCCTACCTTCTTCCCCCCTCCTTCTCCCTCTTTCTCCCTCCCTTTCCTCCTTCCCCCTTTCTCGCTCACCTCCCCCAACCCTTCTCTTCCCTTCCTCCTTCCCTCCCTTCTCTCCTTCTTCCCTCCTTTAGTGCCCTTCTGCAAATAAACCCAGAAGCCCAGCAGCAGTAGCGGTATCTTTCCATCTACCTTGGTTGCATTTTTCTGATTTTTAGTCTGATCCAGTCTTTTACAGAATCTTCCTGCATGCGGCTGTGTTTTTCTTTCTCAGACTTGAGCAGGAGCGCAGGCTCCCAGTATATTTCATAGATCTTAACAGTAATTACATGGGAACTTCAAAGCAAAACTATTTGTCCTTCCTCTCTCTCCCCCTCTTTCTCTGTCTTTCTACACACTCTTTCTCTCTCTCTCTCTCTCTCTCTCTCTCGCTCAACTTCGCTAAATCCAAACGACAAAAAAAAATTCTTTTCAAACAGGGCAGAAAATTATCATGAAATTAGCGCATGCTCATCGTATAAACGCTCCCCAGCTTTCTGTGGGAAGCGGTGCAAAAACCCTGTAAAGAAATAAAAAGCTTAAAAAAAATTTGACCAGTTTCCATTAAAACTGAATTTGATCAGGTCTCAGAATGGTAAGTGGAGGGTTGGGAATGACCTGCAGAGACACAGAGGGTCAGAGAGACGTTTAATTAGGATCCCCCCCAAATTGACTGTGGTGTGGTGGACAGACCAATGCACCCTGCCCAGAACAGGGAAGCCTTCTGCCTCTAGCAAATTTGTGCTTTTTAAGGGAAAGGCTGTTTTATGGCTGAGTATAAATATTTTAAATGCAAGTTTTACATATTACACGTCTCAAAACCCTCCACCCAGTTTTGGTTTTATGTCTGCCTTGATTCAGAGCCGAGCCACCAGGTTTTCAGAGGTGTGTGTGTGGGGCGGGGGGGGGGGGGGTGGGGGGGGGGGAATTCATTCAATAAAATAATGAACAGCCAAGCTGGATGACTGATTGATGAGCTATTTCTAGGGTTTTTTGACTTTCTGATAAACGAGGCTTTATCTTAGGAACTGAAAATACTAGGAAGGAAGGGAATCAGAAAGGAACTAGAAAAAGATGAGGAAATATTAACCAAATCGTACGGAAGGACCAGGAGCGTGGAAGGGCCCCCTGGAAGCCCCATCCAAACAGAAACAGAAGGACCTCTCTGGATGCCGACTTAGACAGCAGGCAGGGGGCAGGCCGGCTCTGGTGGGCACTGCACTCTGTGCTAGAGGCAAGAGGGGGCTGCGGGTACCAGGGTCCCTGGATGTCACCTCCCTTAGCCAAACGTCCACATGGTGCAAAGGAGAGAGAACACTGGATTCTCACATATTATTGACACACCTTTTGGGGAACATGGCAGACATAAACAGCCCATCCATTCTTAAAAAGAAAAAAAAATCCCATCAAATCTGGCAACGGACTTGAATCAGAAACTAGAAAGATTTATAGACAGGATGCTCTGTTTTACTTCTTCGTAGAAGCACAGTTATTTAAGGAGAACCTAAAGTGTGTCCTCTGTGTGTGTTTGTGCTTTTTGTAATAGGCTGCAAAAAATAAGGTTTTTTGGGGGGAGGGGGGAGACCTTTGCTTGTGTGATTAAATAGAAATGCTTCTTTTCATGAGAAACACCCATTAATTTAATGTCAAAATATACCTGCCTGAACTGAAGGCCTCTTCCTTGGGAAATGGGATCGTGCGTTTCAGTTTTCTTTTTCTTCTTCTAATTTATGATTTTTTTTTTGATCTTTGCTGTGTTCCAGTCTCATAAACTTGCCGAGGAACATAAATCTTTTAGTAAACTGATACAGACAGATGATTTAGGGGTCTGGATTAAAAGTGGGCGAAACCGAAGTTCCAGAGAGTCTGTTACTATTTACTGATTAATATGAGAACAATAATCACATAGGTAAGAACAAAAACAACAGCAAGAGCGATCACAAGCCCAGCCGAGCTCTTGCAGATTTCTGATTTCATCTTGAAAAAGAAAAAAGAAAAAAATGAAAAAAGGGAGGCTTTATTTAAAAACGAAACAAATGTATTCCCACGATAGAATAATAGAGCATTAATGCAGTAAAAAAAAAAAAAAAATCCCTTAATTTCCCATGTCTCAAACTGTGAACCGTAGGGGAACCGTGGCGGGCGATCCCCGAGGCAGCTGTTGCCAACCTGCCAGCAGGTGGCGCTCCACCCACTGTTATACCCCGGGGCCGGCTTTTCTTTGTAGCTGTATTCTTGGTCTCTTTGACTAGGGTGTGGGCTGATCTGGGGGGCTCAGCAAGACCGTGCAGGGGCCTAAGGGAAGGAAGACAGTGATCAGATTGTGGCGCTGTATCTGGCAGGTTCGAGGCGGGCCAGGTTTTGAAAACTAACTTTGATGGTTGAAGCAAGATAGCCATGCCTGCCACCACCAACCGAGCAGAACACAGAGCTGGAATGACCCAGGGTTTTGTGTTTTTACTTTTCCAATGAAAGAAAAAGGACTAGATTCTTCATCTGGTGCTGTAATGAAGACACCAGGCGTGGTGGAAATAGGGGACACATTAGGTTTCCCTCTCTTTTTATCCTCTTAAGTGAAATTTCAGCTCAGTGAAGTCCTCGGGATGGAAGGCCAGAGGCCGGCAAGGGGGCGTATGGGTATTGGGGTACGAGTGTGAGACCTTGTCCGAGGAGAGGACGGCCATAGGTGGATGGACAATGTTGCTGAGATAGGACGAGGTGATCCAGGGGGTGGATGGGAGACAGGCCGTCTGAGGGGGCTCTGTGCCACCAAGGATGTCCCAGCCCTCTCTGTAGTGTGCAAAGCCAGAGAAGGCGCTGCCCTGTGAGTGCTACAGCACTATTATTTGGGGGTCGGGGGGGGGGGCGACTGATGGCTGTAGAATGCTCGCCACCAAACACCTGAACTGGAATCTGGCGGGCGGGAATTTGGCCACCACAGCAGCCAAGGGAGAAAGAGAAGAGAAGAGGAAGTTTTCATTTTCCCGGAGGCTTCAAGGTCTTCATAACAGAGCTTCCAAGTTCAGTAAAACCTCAGCAACCTGGAACCCGGCCAATCAGAGCCGAACAGGCGAACAACCAGGAAATAAGCGGCTGTGAAGAATGTATTAACGAAAGGTTCTTCACGGTGCAGCCCAGAGTCAACGCAAGCCAGAGTCTCATCCGTGTGTGTGTGTGTGTGTGTGTGTGTGTGTGTGTGTGTGTGTGTTATAAATGCCTCTCAGTTTACACAGGACAGAAAAAACAAATCTATGTTTGTTGGTTCACCCTGCTCTTCGAGGAACTACAGAGCCCGGGCCACTGCAGGCTGAACCCCATTCACTGGTGGACTGAACTCACCTCCCAGGAGAAGGCGTTCCTGTGGGTGGCAGCTGCAGGGAGGGGGACTGAATTCCTGCCTGGTGTTTACTTAGGATCAACTCCCGGGGTCTGCAGGAACAGTCAGGAGCCAGGTTAGGTTATTCAAAGAGGTCAGGTCACTTGCTCAAGATCACACAGCCTCCAAGAAAGGATGAGAACTAGATTTCTGATGGCCAGGGTATATCCGAGCATGGTTTTTCAAGCATAAGGTTTTGTTGGGTGGCGGGGGGGGGGGGGGGGGCAAGAAAGGGTGCTGAGGAGTCTTCTTTTTTTTTTTTTTTTTCTTAGAGCAATGCCCTAAGGAAGAGCAAAGGGGGTGGTGATGAGAGAATCGATTAGATGCTCCTAAGCCACCTGCCCCCCAGTACCTCAGGATCAGGATCTTGTGCTTGCTTGGTTTGTTTGGCTGGTGCTCTACCACTTGAGCCATGCTTCCCGTCTAGCTTTTTGCTGGATATTTTGGAGATGAGGGAGTCTCAAGGACTCTTTTGTCTGGTCTGACTTCGGATTGCAGTCCTCTGGATCTCAGCTTCCTGAGTGGCTAGGATTACAAGCATGGCACCCCCCCCATTCCCCTCCCCCAGCACCCACTCCCCTCCCCCGGCACTCAGCTGTCGATCCCACGTTTCAATGCCACACTCCATGTCTTCTGTCCTGGGTTCTTCTTAGGCCTCAGCTCTGGCTTGGCTCTTTGCAGTTGTGGGGCAGGAATACAACCGGAGACCAAGAATTCCTGCCTTCCCTCTGCCTCGCTGTGTGTGTGGGGGGGAGGGGCACCCCATATGGCTATATGCACTGGCCACAGCCCTGGGCCAAGCCAGCATGCTTGGGGATGGAGCCATGACCAGACCTGTTTGTCTGGAATGGCTTTGTAGGTACAAGGTAATTTCCTTGTCAGGACAACAGTCGGGGAGAGTTTGGCTTTCTGCACTCTGGGTCATGTCCGTGTCCCATCTACGCGGTGTCCCTGCTGGGCATCGAGCATCTGCCATGTGCCAGGCTTGAGAACCAGCTCTTGGGGGCCTCGGGGGTGGGGATGTAGCGGGCACAGGGCGGGCTCTGAGTGCATAGATGAAGACATGGCACCGGGAAGAAGGGAAGCTTCCCCAAGGGCACCCTACCTCGGGGATGGCTCTGGGCGTCCTCTGGGACAGGAAGCCCGATGTCAAGGAGAAACTGTCCCTGGCGGTTCATAAGGAGCGGCCCTCATTCAAGACACGAGTTCGTACCGACGGGCCCTGCCCGCCCTGCTAACCTGTGCTGCGTGTGGTGGCCGTGAGCTGTCCCTCCTCCTGCTCCACTGCTGTCCCCCGTGGAAACAATCAGGGGAGGAGGGCATGGGAGCAAATGCCTTGATGTGTGAGGGGGAGGGCCCTTTTCAACAAATGTCCACAAGCAGACCTAGTGTTTGGAAAGGCGCATCCGTTAACTCAGCAAATGTTCTCAACTGGAACACGTGTCTGAGCCGTTGGGATCCGTCCTGGTGGGGCTGTGAAGAGTGCCGCAGACCCTGTGTGCCGTGGATCCTGTGAGCCTGGCAGGGACACAGGGAGCTGAGGGCACATATTGTCCATCCATCCATTCATTCATTCATTCCACCATTCAGCAGACACTGTGGAGCCCCTGTGCTAGGCACTAGGGGAGGCTTCATCTGGCTCTTTGCCCTATGGGAGCTAAGTGGTTTCGTGGACAAGATGTTTTTATTTATGAGGTGTTCTTTGATAGTAAGTTATTCTTTTTACCCCAACATGAGCAAATAAACCTTAAACTGGGTCCCAAAGCCTGACAGACTTGGGTCCTGGTCTTTTTGTTCCTATCGATGAGCTGTGTGACCTTGAGTGATTCCTTAACCTCCATCCATCCACTCACCACCCACTGATCCATCGATCCATCCACCCATCCATCCATCCATCCATCCACTCATCTATCCACCCATCCATCCATCCTCCATCCATCCATCTACCTATCTACCATCCAACACCCATCCACCTACCCATCCATCCATCCATCATCCATCCATCCACCTATCCATCCATCCACCCATCCATCCATCCATCCATCATCCATCCATCCACCCATCCATCCATCCACCCATCCATCATCCATCCAGCCACTCAGCCATCCATCCATCCATCCATCCATCCATCCACCTACCCATTTATCCATCCATCCATCTGTCCGTCCATCCACCCATCCATCCAACCACCATCCACCCATCCACTCAGCCATCCATCCATCCATCCATCCATCCACCTACCCATTTATCCATCCATCCATCTGTCCCTCCACCCACTCACCCATCCATCCATCCACCATCCATTCATCCTTCCATTTGTCCATCCACCCATCTGTCCATCCATCATATGTCCATCCATCCATTCATTTATCTGTCCATCCACCTGTCCACTCATCCACCATCCATCCACCCATCCACCATCCATCAACCCATCCATTCATCTATCCTCTTGTCTGTCCATTCATCCATCCATCCATCTATCTATCCATTCATCCATCCATCCATCCATCCACCCACTTGCCTATACCACAGTTATTGAGAGTATGTGCTGTCCCCATGCTCTGAGCAGTGGGCAGGAGTGAACGAGGCCATCATGGACGAGCTCCCATAGAGTTGGTTCTCCTCTAAAAGCCTGCACAACGCATAGGTTATGGAGTTAGGAAGAACAAGCTGCTGCTTTTGGTCATAAGATGACATTGTAGAGGGAAAACTGGGAGGGAGGGAAGGGGTGGCATTGTCCAGAAAGAACTGTAACTTTAGTTGACTTATGTAAAGGTATCCCCTTTTTTTTTTGGCCAGTCCTGGGCCTTGGACTCAGGGCCTGAGCACTGTCCCTGGCTTCTTCCCGCTCAAGGCTAGCACTCCGCCACTTGAGCCACAGCGCCGCTTCTGGCCGTTTTCTGTATATGTGGTGCTGGGGAATCGAACCTAGGGCCTCGTGTATCCGAGGCAGGCACTCTTGCCACTAGGCTATATCCCCAGCCCCAAGGTATCCCCTTTTTACATCACCTTTATAATAAAATTTTTAAAAAAGAAAGAAAGAAATGACACCATAGATGGAAGACAGTTTCAGTGTGTGCGGTGGAGCAGGTGGAGGGTGAGCTAGGGAGCGGTACTGGTGATAAATGATGGGGTGTGTTCTAGAAGCTAACCACGGTGAAGCCATTATCATATACCTAGAGAGACAGAGAGAGGAAGGGGGAGGGGAGTGAGGGAAGAGAAGGAAGGAGAGGGGAGTCACAAAGAGAGACAGAACGCAGGCATCATCCGCAGCACTGGGCCCCGGGGATTGCTGCTGAGGAGGCTGCGTTCTCAGGGGGTCACAGTTTGAAGCCAGCCGGGTCAGGAAATTCTGGGAGACTCTTATCTCCAAAGAACTACAAAAACAAAAAACGCAAACAAAATATCCTGGAAGTGGAGCTGTGGCTCAAGTGGTAGAGCGACAGCCTTGAGTGAAAAAGCTCAGGCAACAGCACACAGGCTCCGAGTTCAAGCCCCAGGACTGGGTATTGAAAAACAAAAGCCTGAAAGACCTCACATGCACATGTGTGCATGCACCCTCCCACAGGACCACATGTATACAGGCTTACAACACACACAGGCACGCATGCCCGCGCGCTAGCGTGCCTTCTATCATGGATGCACACCAGGACCCGGGCCTGGCTGGCTGCCAGTCAGCAAAAAACTCTGAAGTGTGGTCAGAGAGGAGAAGTGCAGATGAAAATCAGATACCGCAATTACAGAATTTTCTACCTGCACGCAAGCATGCACACACCTCTCCCAGGCTGGACTTGAAAATAAAAGGCACCCGGGAGATGACGGCTGCTTCTCTGGGTGGGGCAGTAAGCAAATACACATTTGAGAGAGTGCCGGAACCCCGCCCTGCTTCAGGACAGCTGGGTCCAGGAGCTCAGGCAGGTGTGTGTTGTGTGGCCACAGCAGGTATGTGACGTGATTGGGGGACACACATGGGGCTTGGGCTGGACAGCAGCAAGAATGGATGGTGGGAGGGAAGATTTGGGGGGGACTGGAGTAGTCCCAGCCGAGGAGCCGTGGCCTTTTCCAAGCAGGTGAGACGCCTGGACAGGTGTGGGCACTTGTCAGAAGTAGCAATGTGGAAGACGGCAGAGGCTCGGGGCTGGAGGTGACCAGGTGTAAGAAACAGCAAGAGGGCAATCTCTGAGTCCCTCACACCTGCCCCGGCCTCCCTCCTCACAGAAATAGCCGCTGCAGCTCCCTTACCTCACCCGCAAAGCCGTTTGTCATAAGATACAAGGTCCTTGGTGACGGCTATTTGCATAGATTTTTGTAAAACATGTTGCATTTAAATACAATTTGATGACAGTGAATAGGGAGAATAGGGAGATAGACTCATTTAGCTTTTCATTTTTAGACTACATGATTTTGCTGTTGACTATTGAAATACCAGATTCTATCTATCTATCTATCTATCTATCTATCTTGTATTGATCATCTATCTATTGATCTACTATCTATGGATCATCTATCTATCTATCATCTATCATCTATCAATCATCTCTCCATCCATCCATCCATCTATCGATCATCTATGGGTCATCTGCCTATCGATAATCTATCTATGGATCATCTATCTATCTATCTATCTATCTATCTATCTATCTATCTATCTATCTATCTATCTATCTACCTACCTACCTATACCTACCTATCTATCTATTGTCTATCTATCTCACACAGGCGAGGAGGAAACCACAAGCCAGTTGAAGACCAGAGAAAATCGAGTCGTTACGTATCAGCTACGTAAGCGGTGGCTGAGTATTTCTGGTGACCATCTCACTTCTCAGGTAGGAATTTAGCATGCGGCCCTGGATGTAGGAGTGGCTTTTGTCTCGTTTTTGGTGCTGTCTGTCTCCTCGGTGGGTCATACAAGGACATGAATTGGACTTAGGGATAGAGAATTTTAGATGTTCTAAGAAAATCAAAATGAAACAGGCTCCCGGGGCTCTGTGAGTTTCACCTCAGTTATTGTTCCGAAGCCCTGGGATCAGAGGCAACACACAGATGCGGGACTGTGGCCCTGGGAAGGCTGTTTCTGGGGTGGGACTCGTGCAGCCTCTTCTCTGACAGTGGGTATTTTGGGATGCGTGGCTGGTGGCATCTCGGAGTGGCGTGGGGACAGGGTGCAGGCTCTCCTGTGGGCTTGGAGATTAGTTGGCCCTCGCTGCGCACAGCGGCCTTAGACATTAGCACGGCACAGGAGACCACAACCTTGACAATGACTAGAATTTGATGGTAGTCTCCAGCTCAGCCCCACTAGGGGTTAATTTTTATGACCTCCATTTGTTCATCTGTGACACGGGCACATGGAGGCATCTTAGGGTGGTTGTGAGGGTAAACTGAGGTAAGAAATGGAAGCACGTATACATCCTGGCACGTACACAGTAGATGCTGGATAAACCTGCGTGACCATGGGGGTGGAGAGGATGGCGAGAGGCACAGGACAGTGACAGGTGGCTGCTGGGTTGGACCTGGGTCTGGGCGGGTGTATTTCCCTTTGTGTAATTGGAGACGTCCAGGCCTGTGCGAGTGAAGGCCCGTCCAGCGTCCAGCGTGTCCTCGCTCGCTAACGCAGGCGCTCACCCAAGAGTGCATATAAGACCTGCTGCTGCTTCTCTCTCCTCACGCCTCTGTCTCTCCCTCCCTCTCCCCCCTTCCCCCTCCTCTCCCCCCACCCCATCTGTCTTGAACATTCTAGACAAGCTCATTAGCTCTTGAACCATGTTACTCCCAGTCCTCCCTCCCTCCCTCCCTCCCTCCCTCCTCCCTCCCTCCCTCCCTCCCTCCCTCCCTCTCCCTCTCTCTCTCTCTCTCTCTCTCTCATCTTGGATCTTGCTGATGTGGCCCAGCCTGACTTCAAACCTGTGCTCTTCCTGCCTCTACTATCTCACTATAATAGCACACAATATAGTTTTTAGCCTGTGATTAAAAATGGTTTGCCTGTCCGGTCTCTAAAACTAGATCTTTTTTTTTTTTTTTTTGGCCAGTCCTGGGGCTTGGACTCAGGGCCTGAGCACTGTTCCTGGCTTCTTTTTGCTCAAGGCTAGCACCATACCACTTGAGCCACAGCGCCACTTCTGGCTTTTTCTGTTTATGCAGTGTTGAGGAATTGAACCCAGGGCTTTGTGCATGCTAGGCAAGCACTCTACCGCTAAGCCACATTCCCAGCCAGATCTAAAACTAGATCTTGTGTGTGTGTGTTTGTGTGTGTGTGTGTGTGTGTGCATGCATGTGTGTGTGTGTGTGTGTTTTATGGTGTCTCTCTATGCAGCTCAGGCTGGTCTCAAACTTGCAATCATCCTACCTCAGTCTCCCAAGTGCTGCAATTGCTTGTGTGAAGCCACATACTCAGCCTCGACAAGATTCTTGAAGGTCAGAGCCACATGGTATTTTAGATTAGGCAGATCAGAGTTCAAACCCCGTGCTTGCCACTTCCACACAGGAGGCTGCCGTTGTGTCCCTTGGCTGCAGAGTGAGGAGGCCTGGCAATCTGCGACTGCTCACCGCACACAAACACTATGTCCCGGTTTCTCGTAACTGTTAGTGGGAGCAACGCGACTTGTGGATGGACCTTTGCCTCATCTGTAGGACACATTGAGGTGGAAAAAGCCTTGGAGCCGGAATCCTCATTTCAAACCCAGTTCTGGTCAATTACCGGTCTTCTCTTGCTCATATCTCTTCAATGGACTTTGTGCCACCAGTATGTAATCTTGCTCACTTTGGTTTGGGGGCGCAGATATGGCCAAAGGTCAAAGCAATATGGATATTAAATATATTTAGTGATCAAAATGGAATGAGGATGGGCCAGTTAGATTAGATGGGGGACCGACACTGGTAACTGCAGTGATGAGGCATCCTTTCCCGCTGACAGCGTCGTGGAGATGGTGGAGCGAAACGTCCCTGTTGTCTGTAATTCCCAAGGCAAATGCAGATGGAATCCAGCCTCAAGTGCTCACCTCCCAGCTTGAGACACGCTCCACAGGAACAAGCTCCCTTCCCCAGTAGTTCCAACACAAGGCCTGGAATGAAGTTGCTTCTCTCTGATTGGCTGTCGGTTGTTACACAAACCATCCGCCAGCCAATCACTGTTGGGATGCTCGGATGGGAAGTTCTGTTGTGTTGATGGGGCCGTGGGCTCTGCCCACATGGCTCCTGAGAGATACACATTCCCACGAAGAGGAAGATGGAACCTCTCCAGGCTAGAGACACAGCTTTCTACCATGGTGGCTTATTGCCAAAACACCAGAGAAGTAAGTACAAGATGGTACTGTCTATATCTGGGATGGGGCCCTGCCCATTCACCATGAATACACGGCTCTCAGGTTAGAACAAAGGGGTTGTGTCTAGCTTCTGCATGAAGAAGCCGGTCCATCTGTGGGGCTCTGCTCCCACTCATTAACACAGGCGAACACCATTCCCGGGCTCCACTTCCTTCTTGCCTACAGAGGAAGGTGGCCTCCGGGCAGGGCATTGGTGGCATGTGAGGGGCTGATGTCACGTGGGTTGGGCAGACTCTCCGTGACTGCATTTGCAAAGCTTTAGAACCACAAGGGAAAGGAAAAAAGAAAAAAAAAAAACAACAACCCATAACGTGACCATGCAGGCCATTGCTCTCTTTCCCCCTGATTTTCCTCAAAGCCCTGGTGCCCGGAGGGAAATTCAATCCTTATGTTTCTGCTTTAATTTGTGAGATACTTAGGTCATCAGCATGAAGCCCATCAAGAGCCATTTGATGTCCTGGAAGAATTATGAGCTTGTATATAGGCCTCTTAAAATGTGTGTGTGTATGTGTGTGTGTGTGTGGTGTGTGTGTGTGTGAGAGAGAGAGAGAGAGAGAGAGAGAGAGAGAGAAACACAGTGAGAGAGAGAGGGACAGACACAGAGAGAGACAGACAGACAGATGGGACAGACAGAGAGAACGAGAAGGAATGAATGCAGGGAGGGCCTCTGTGATCTCACCCCACCAGTGTTTTGTATTGTGTTGCATGTGGCCTCCTCTGAAAGGGAGGCTGGAGTCTCAGGGCAGCAGGAGAGCCCCTGGAGACTGTGTCTTTGCCTTTCTAGGTATCACGGAGACACAGCGCGCATTCCTTCACACCCGTGTGATTGAGGGTGTTGTGGTCACTTCACCTGACCACTTCACCTATTTGTATTCACCATCTTGACCCCCTCACCTCCCCAACTCTTAACCCTCTCCTGTCTGGCTGACATCTCCGCTGCATCCCTTAGAACTCAGGTCCTTGGCAGCCCTTGTTGCCCTCCGAGGCAATTCTCGGGGGACTCATGGGACCTGACTGCTCGCAGAAAAGCCATCTCTCAGGAGCATTTGGCACCATCTAAACAGGCTCCCTTCTTTTACCTCCTTGTCTGCTGCTCCTTCATCCCATGCCCTCTCTTCTCATCATCCAGGGGACCCGAGGCTTTCCTGTGGCCTTGTCTCTCCTTACCCTATGATCTCTCCCAAGGTGACTCTGTCCTCACAGATTCAGTGCCACCAGTGGGGACCCCGGACAGGACCTGTGGAGGGAACATCTTTGTGGGTGCAATGGCTCAGATATTTGGAGGATATGGGGAGATGAGAGCAAGTGCCTTTAAGGGTAAAGGAACTGACTGGTTAGTGCTGAGCTATAGCGAAGCTCTACAGAGCAGTAAGGAGAACCGTAGGATCCGTTAGCAGTGGATAAAGAACAAGTGTGAGCGCGGGAGAGCCTCTGGTCACGTATAAGGAGAACTTCATTTCGTAGGAGGAGAGAGTGGATGGAGCTAGTGAGGAGCAGGCTGGGGACCTGATGCAGTGAGGAAGCACAGTCAGCTCGACAGCCCAGGCCCTGGGTGATCTGTCACCAGGCTGGGGTGCCCGGACCCCCTGGCCCCAGCCTGTGTCACCAGAGGCTTCGGAGGAGTTTGATGCTGGAGACTTTGACGAAAATGTACTGAATTTGAAGAGCTGCTTCCTCCCTTCCTAGGAAATCCCTGAAATCCTTCTGTTCCTGGAAATTCTTCCAGTATTTCCGGAGGCTCTGCAGCCATCTCACCCTCACTTCTAGGAACCCCCCCATGTTCTTCCCTGTACTTTCTTCCAGATAGGCCGATCACTAGCATCATCGGCATGGTCTGGGTGCAAACCTGCCCGACAGGAGAGTGGGGCGGGGGAGATCTCCACGTGTGGCTGAGTCGCCACTGAGCAACTGAATGAATGAATGAATGAGGACAGAGACCACACTGTCCACATGGATATATGTTCCTAAGGGCCAGGGATTAGTCTTCCTCAGAGTGCTAGGACTTAGCCACGAGTCCTCAAATTCTCAGTGACCGCCCCTCTTCACCCATGGATCTTCTAGAACAGACTCCAGGATCCTGCCGGGCTGGGCTGCCCGTGTTGGGCTCACAGAGGTAGCAGGGCCCTGGGAAGCTCTGTAGAAGTCTGAGTGTTGGAAATTGATGTGAGCCTGAGTGGAGCAGGCCGGGTGGGACCATGAGGAACCATAAAGATCAGGTGATTTGTCAAGCATCATCAGAAGCTGTTCTTACTCCAGCGTGACATAGCCGTGAGAATTTGCTCTCTGACTTGATTGGACGAAGTTCTGGAGGACGGCTGGCAGTAGATCATTCTGGCCGTGTTGAGGCTTGGCTATGAAGCGTGGCCACCTAAACACTTGTGTGTTGAAACCTTGTTGTGCAGAGCCTTGCTCTGTGGTGGGGCATTGGGGGAAGTGGTTGCACCAGGGGTCTCTGACGAAAGCAGAGGGACGGTAGGATGGGCGGAAATGGCTCTCTGGGACGGGACCTGGAAGGGTGGGTCTCGTCTGGGTTTCTTCTTTGCTCCCTGTCCCCCGAGGCGGAGCAGCTCAGGGCTTCCACACATCACGGGCAGCACAAACAGGCCAGGAGCAGCGGAATTAGATCACATGTGGACTGAAACATCCATGCAAAAATACAGCCATCCTACCTTAAGCATGTTTTAAATTTTTGTTTTTGTTCCAGTCCTGGGGCTTGACCTCAAGGCCTAAGTGCTATCACTGAGCTTTTTTCTGCTCAAAGCTAGCATCCTCCTAGTTGAGTCATAACTCCACTTCTGCCTTTTTTTTTGGGGGGGGGAGAGGGTGTGATTAATTGAAGATACATGTCTCAAGGATGTTCCTACCTAGGCTGGTTTTGAACCGTCATCCTCAGATCTCGGTCTCCTGAGTAGCTGGGCTGACAGGCGTGAGCCACTGGCACTCAGTGCCTTATGCTGGCTTTGAAAGAATAGTTTGCCCTAGCAATAAGAAGTGAGCAGTGCCCTAGCTGTTCTAGTCATGGCGCCTACACGGTCAGGGTCACAACTGATACAGAGGGATGGCAGACTTATTGGAAGGTTCACTGTGTTCAGCACGCAAACTCACACAGAGCTCCCTATGGCTCCACACAAGGTCAGCGTGAATACAATCTCCAATTTCAGAAGAGGAGACTGAGGCTCAGAGATGAGAAGCAACCCAGCCTCCTTCACAGGGCTGGCAGGCAGGAGAAGCAGCTTGAAAATGACTCTGTCCCTAGCAGGTTGGGTGTGCCTATGAGCAGCCTGAAATCCTGAAACAATCCCTCCATAGCTTAGACGCATTGTTTTTTTCCAATTCAACCAAGAGTGCTGATGGATTAAAGTGCCCCATGTGTGTGTAGCTGGAAGGGCCACACCTCGAGACCTCTTGTTTGACTAGATGAGCCTATCAGCATTCTCCAAGGTTTCACTTGGGGAAACTGAGGCTCCATGAGGCTATAGCTGGGGCCATCACTCAGGCCTGAGGCGTCTCTGTCAGGGTTTTATTGAGCACAGCTGCCTGCCGCCATATGCATTTAAATAATGAACAAGGATCAATACCCGTCTCTGCTCTTCTGGTCCATCGTCCCCTGGCGAGGGCCTAGGAACAGAGGCCAGACCCACCACGAAGCTCTAGCCTGCACCAGGAGCACGTTTGATCCCGTGTTAGCTAAATTTTCCTCGGTGAGAACCACGAGCCATTTTGAAAGGGGTGGCTGGAAAGGTCATGGAGAATTCACCAGATCTAAATCTTGCATGCGGGTGATGTCATGCGGCTGTGTTTCCATAAACAGACACCCATCCATCAGCAGATCTGTGCTCAACTATCTCCAGAAACCCAGCTACAAGCAAGGTCGATGTAGTGAAGGTGCACTGGGAATCAGTCAGTGCTGGGCCCATTCCGTTCATGCCACTTGCTAGTGAGGTGACTCCATTTTAGGCGGCTCCCTTCCTTCCCCTTCCCCTTCCCCTTCCCCTTCCCCTTCCCCTTCCCCTTCCCCCTCCCCCTCCCCTCCCCTCCCCTCTTCTTCCCTCCTCCTTTTCCTATTCTTCCCCTCCTCTCCGCTTCCCTCTTCTTCCCCCTCCCTCCCTCCTTTCCAAATCTATGTAGGCATAAGACAAAAAGTAAAGTATATAAGATTGTACTGATGTGAAGTTCGTGTGTGTGTGTGTGTGTGTGTGTCTGTCTTTGGGTATGTGTGCATATGTATGCACCTATGTTCGTAGGTATATAGGTATTTGGGTCTATATATGTGCATGAGTGAATGTATGTGTGTGTGCACCGCGTGTGTGTAATCACCATCCAGATCGAGACACACATCCCCACGATGTTCCCGGGCTCTGCCTCCCCATCCTTCCTCCCAGCAAGAGGCCTTTTACCTTCTATCGATTCGTTCCACTTGTCCTTGAGGCGCTCCTGGATGGAAGCAGGCAGAATGTACTCTTTTGTGTCTGATTTCTTTTTACTCAGCATAATATCGGCGCGCTCCATCCCTGGCATGGCAGGTAGCCGTCATTTATTTTTGTTTTTGATGTAATATTTCATTCCCTGACAGGGCTGGGAGGTGCAGGCCCATTCTCCTAATGGCTGTTTGGACCACTCTGCGTGGTGGGTTGTCAGAACAAGAGACATTGTGTCAAATGTACCTCTTTGGTGTGACCTGCAGGGCTACTTTGGTTCTGTCTTTGGCCAGAGTGAGTCGATTGCTTGTTTGGCTTCTGTTTCTAGAGCTTTGGTTTCCTCTTTAGACACTGGGAACACAGCCCTGTCTGTCTGCCTGTCTGTCTGGTACCATTCCTGGGTGGTTCGTTGGGGTACATTGCCTATCATGTAATGTCCCCATATTTTCAGGAATTATTCTAATGAGCTTTGGGGGGTTGCTGTCTGCACCTCGGTTCTACCTGGGAACTGGGGTCCACTGCTCCTTACTCACCTGCCAGAGTTAAACGTGGGTGCCCCACCTGCTCCCTCTTGGGAGCACTCAGTCTGTCGTCTTTCACTCAGTGTCTGTCTGCCCACACAGCCAGGGATCGCTATGTCCTGGGATCCCACAGACGTTCTAGAAACAAAGACCTCTGCAGCGTCGTCTGGGTGATGCCAAGGCGCTTCCAGAAGCCAGAGGAGCCAAGCCCCACACGGAGCGCTTTGGAAGCCCTGGCGTGCCGGCATGGCCTGGAGAAATGGGCCAGGTGAAGAGGAGGGCAGGGAGCGTCCCTGGCCGCGTCCTCCCCCGGGGCCGGGCCCTGCCCTTGCCCGAGCAGACACTTGGGCGGACCCCAGAAGGATTGGGGTTGGAGCCAGAAGCCAACCCAGAACTGCCATAAATCAGGGGATGGGGAAGGCGCAGTGTGTTCTAGGAGGCGGAAACTCCCGCTCTCTAATGGAACCTTCTCCCCGGGCGCAATTAACTGTCGGCACGGGAGAAGGTGAAGAGCCCCGCGCTGCCCCTTTTCCTCTGCAAATAATGGGGCCATGTTTCATCTTCCAAAATAGCCGGCTGGGCTGGGAACACGTTGTTCCCCGTCCTCGGGCTCTGTGGGATCACTGGATCAGGAAGCAGAGGCGTTTCTCAGGCTGGCTGGCGTGGCTGGCGGGGGTGGGCAGGCAGGAAGCCAGCGGTGGCTGTGGTGTGTGGGAGCCATGTCAGGTGTGGGGTGAGGGCATGCTG
Organism: Perognathus longimembris pacificus; assembly: GCF_023159225.1. NCBI lineage: Eukaryota > Metazoa > Chordata > Mammalia > Rodentia > Heteromyidae > Perognathus > Perognathus longimembris. The sequence goes on from NC_063163.1 coordinate 83,810,784, forward strand.
AGTTCCAGGGGTTGTGCCGAGTGTCTCCTCGCAGTCTCAAAGTCAGCAAAGCCTCTCACCTTACAGAGACAGAGATAGGCGATAGATAGATAGATAGACAGACAGATGCCCCAGCTCCCATTTTGATGGAAGGAGGCCAGAGCTCCCATTCACTGTCTGAACATTGTGTCTCCTTTATAATCTCCAGTTGTGGTGGCTCCACCCACTCACAACCCCATCACCTCCTCATGCCATCCAAGCAGAGGTGAGGATTCCAACACAGGTGTGTGGATTCACACACCACTCCCTTGAGTGACTGTCAGCCAAGCCAATGACCCAGCAGGGTAGGGGGAGTGAGGCAGGCCATTTGGGTCATGCTGGGCCTTCCGATAGGAGGTCACTGCTCCCAGGCTTTCTAGGAGCAACGTTGCAGTCTGAGGCTCCGCCTGCCCAACCGTACCTTCTTTCTTTTCCTTGGCATCACACTTGTGTCGGGCTGTCCAGCACATTCCAGTTTTGCTTGAATTGGCTCCGCCATTTGCAGCCCACAGAACCCTAGGACAGAAAGGGGCGCTGGAACTCAAAGCTACGTGGACAGCTGAGAATCCCGTGGGGACAGTGGCCGTCGTTCTTCTCCTTAGGATTTGTGAGCGTGCAGGGACAAGAGATCTGAAGTGGAACAAGATTTGCAGACGTGGCTAGGGCTCGTGGGTCAGGAGGTGGTGGGAAGGACTTCCTGCCCAGCCTCCTCCGGTGCGGGGTTGGCAATAGAGCTGTCCTCTGGGCTCACCGGGCTTGTTCCTGAGCTTGAAGTCCACCTGTCCCGCGGCTTCCCGCATGCTGCCACGTGGCCGTCTCCCAGGCACCCGGGATGCCATAGGTCAGAAATACTTCTTGTCATCCCCTTCCCAATTTTCTACCCCCTAATGTTGCTGAAAGTTCAACCTGTAGTTCAGAACCACCTTTCACCCTTTTCTCCCCGCCCCCTCAACCCCCTGCCCACTTTCCTAATTACCCTTCACAAAAGACTCAGTATTTCCTTTGCTGCCCCAGAGCACTGTGCCGGCGCCTGTCTAGCGCCGTGACGCAAGCACACAGCGCATACTCCTGCCGCCATTGCCCAACAGGGGCTTCCACGAGTCAACAGCCAGCCCTTCAAGGTGAGGAAGGACCTCACCTTGTTGGTTTTTTTTTTTTTTTGACAGTCCTGGGCCTTGGACTCAAGGCAGAGCACTGTCCCTGGCTTCTCTTTGCTCAAGGCTAGCCCTCTGCCACTTGAGCCACAGCGCCACTTCTGGCTGTTTTCTATATTTGTGGTGCTGGGGAATCGAACCCAGGGCTTCATGTAAATGAGGCAAGCACTCTTGCCACTAGGCCACAGTCCCAGCCCCACCTTGCTGGTTTTAACTAAGCTCAAAACAACAGTTTCTCCTCCCATTTTCCTTCTAGGAAGAGACGCCCCCACACCCCGATCTTGGATCCAGAACAAAAGGAGAAGAATCAACTCTGCGTGCCAGAAAGATGCTCCATTAACTTTGCCATGTCATACACAAAATGATTCTAAAACACATGGGGGGGGGGGGGTGCGGCGATGTGAAGTCACTGGGTCTTTGTTCTGCCAATTAAGCGATCTTTTTAAAAGTGCTGTTGGCAAAGGCTATCCGCTTGTAAGCATGCAGCTGGATGAAGCCGTGGCACAAAAGCCCCAGCTCAGACGGGAAGCTGCTTTGAAAGAAGGGCTGCTCACAGAGGCGCTCTCCGCACCGCCATTCTTACGTGTGGATGTTGTGTGTGTGTGTGTGTGTGTGTGTGTGTCTGTGCACACTTGGGTACTGGGTTTAACTTCAGGCTCTCACGTTCTTGCCTGGCCTTTTTGCTCAAGGCCAGTGCTGTAGCACTAGCACGTTAAGGCACAGCTCTCGGAGGGCTTGCTCTCTGCCAGCCGTCCGAAGTCTGGGTCCCTGAGCTGGCGGGCAGGGAAGAACAAAGGCTGTGGGTGGGCGACACTCCTGCCCCATGGCAAAGGAGAGAGTCGAGGGCAGACAGGGCAGCGTGGGACGAAAGGACGAACCAGGGAACTGGTTACCCACATTTATGTGGATGGACAACCCCAGGCGCTTTTCCTCTTCTGCCATCCGCCACTGAGCTTCTTGCTTGTCTTTCCTCAGTGCTTTAAAAAAAAATTTTTTTTAAGGGCTGGGATTATGGCTTAGCAGTAGAGTGCTTGCCTAGCATGCATGAAGCCCTGGGTTTGATTCCTCAGCACCACATATATAGAAAACGGCCAGAAGTGGTGCTGTGGCTCAAGTGGCAGAGTGCTAGCCTTGAGCAAAGAGAAGCCAGGGACAGTGCTCAGGCCCTGAGTCCAAGCCCCAGGACTGGCAAAAAAAAAAAGTATAAAATAAAAATTTTTTAAGAAAACAATTTTTCCCCAGGTACGCGGAACCAATAAATAGCAATATCCCCAGAGAGTAACTGAATGGCACTCCCTTGGGGCCAAGCTCAACTTCCACTTTCTTGCCATATCACACCTCACCCTTTGAGCTCTGGGCTCCCTCCTTGCCTCCCTGCCTCCCTCCCTGCCTCCCTCTTTCCCTCCCTCCCTCCCTCCCTCCCTCCCTCCCTCCCTCCCTCCCTCCCTCCCTCCCTCCCTCCCTCCCTCCCTCCCTTCCTTCTTCCCTCTATCCCTTCCCATCTTCCTCAGATTTCCACACTGAGGTCATGGATGATACAGAATCATTTTTCTTATCACCACCCCGAGGCTGTGCCGCCATGGCCTCCCCTCTCTCAAGCCAAGGAAGTGGAGGGTGCTCCGGCTGGAAGACCGGAAGGGAGGACGGAGAGAAGGAGAAGGCGTTCACAGGGAGGTGTGGCCTGTGCCGCCCCCCCCCCCCCCGCAGGAACTGCAGGCTGCACATCTGTACCGTCACTGTGTCAAGGGCGCAGATTGTGGCCAAACCTAGCTGCTGGGGAGAGGCCTGGACGTGATGCTTACACCCTGTGGGCTGCAAGATCAGGGCTGCACGTGTATTCACCACTTATACAAAAGAAACACAGGAGGAAAGACTCAAGACTCACTCTCTACCCAACAACAAGAAAAAGAGCAAAAGCAAAGAAAAAGAGCAGCAACAGAGTCCCCCCCCCCCCACCTTCCTCTGTCCTCCATCTGCGATGGAATGCGTTCTAGCCTCAGCTTCCCAGGGTGGCCTTCTCTCCCTGGCTTTGAATGCATCAGAGAAGAAAAGCATGCACAGCAATCTGGGCCCCCGGCCAGGTGGCCCCCAGGCCAAGCATTCTGATGATGACCTGGAGGCGGGCCTGGAGGGAGGCTGGAGGCTGGAGACCGGAGGCCGGAGTGGTCAGGAGGTCCAGGACAGAGCTACTCTGCCTCCTCCTTTGCTTCTGCGGCTCTGCTGGCTGAGCCCCAGGCTGGGGGGAGGTGGGCCGCCGGGAACACACGCTGGTCATTATAGCCAGTCGCAGGGCCTCTGCCATGTGCCAACGCATCTCGGAGCCAGCCGGGCACAGCCTTCCTCCAGCGAAGCATTGATGGCAGCCTGGAGCGATGGATGTGTGTCTTGGCTGGCATACCTGAGAGAAACAGCCCCCACCATTTACCCCTCCCCCCCTGCCCTCCCTCGCCCATCTCAACTTCAGAAGGAAGGACTGGCTTGTCAACTCACTTCAGAGTTTGAAGCTGGGCCTCTTTGTGTGTGGAGAGAGGCAGGAAGGAGCCAGGAGCGTTTTGCTTTGCTCACCTTGGTGTCTCCCGTGGTTGGGGTTGGATGAGAGTCACAGCACAAAGGGCGTTAACCCAGCCAGGGCTCCCCGTTCACGGGTGGAGTCCAGCCTGCCGCAGCCCCGCCAGGACTCAACACCATGGGCCGAGCAACAAATTCCCGGACCCCCCACTTTACAGATGGGAAAACAGATGCCCAGAGAGGCCAGTCATTGATTCAGCGGCCCACAGCCAGAAAGAGGCAGGCACGCAACACCCGGGCAGCCCACGGAGCCACAGTCCCAGGTGGGCGGGTGGGAAGCCGGACGCTGCGGGGAGAGGTGAATGGCTCGTGGCCTTTCTCAGTCGCATCCCCACCTGGCGGGTGAGGGAGGACGCGGGCCCCAGCAGTGAGCGTGGCCCACGCAGCCTGCCCCCTGCCCCCTTCACTGTCCCCTCAGTTCCCCCACGGGAAGCTCCCAAGCCCCCCCAAACAGGACCTCCCACCCACTGTGCCTAGGACCCAAAGTCCCCACGCAGGCGGCAGAGCTGGCCTCCGGAACCTGTGTCATGTGAAGGTGCAGGAGCCTCGCCCAGCGTGGGCTAGGGCCTGGCCTCACACACACTCGGGCACATTCACACGCACACGTGCACACACACGCACACTTGCAGAGTGCCCAGTTGGCTTCTACAGAAATGGTATTGATTCATGAGGCTGCGTCTGCTACCGTTACCTGGTACTGTTAGTACTCAGCACTGCTACCCAGTATGATTACTCAGTACTGTTACCCAATACCGTTACTCAGTACTGTTACCTGGTACTGTTACCAAGTACTTGATGACCCTCCCGATCCAGAAAATCTTCAGGAGGGCCTTAGGAAGCCCAGCAGGTCCCAGAAACCTGAGAGCCAGGGCACCCTGGGTGACTCCAACCCTTGAGTGGAAAATGGGGTGTGTGAGGCGGAGAAGGAGCCCACAGGAAGTGGCGGCCGCCCCTGGGCTCCCGGGACCCGGCGGAGCAGCGGTGTGACCGTGATGGTTTCCCCGGGGTGGGGGGCGGGAAGTCTGTGCCAGGTGGGTGGGATGGCAGACGCTGGGCCGCACTGGGGCTCAAGGCTGAGTGTTGGGGGCTGGGCAGGAGCTGAGCACCTGTCAGGTGTGGGGGCCTGCAGCCTGGGCTGGACGGGGGGGGGGGGGGATGGGGGGAGGGTGAGTGTCCTTTGCAGATCTTCCGTCGCTGCCTCCCTTTGAAGTCAGGAGCCATGAGATCAGGGGCCAGATTGATATGGGACGGGCTCCTGGCCCACCTCCTGTTCCTCCCTGACTGCAGGGGAGAGCGATGGGTGGGCCAAATGCAGCTCTAGCCAAGCGAGTTGCCCCGGGCCCTGCCTGGCCTCGCCGGCTTCCTTCCCTCGACTGCATCTCTGGTATCACCTCCTCAGGCTGCTCACTCCAGAGCTGACATTGCCATCTCTGTCAAAGAGTCGTATCCGTTCGCACCTCAGGGCCTTTGCACCCACTGTTCTCTCTATCTAAGACGCTCTCCTGAGAGTTATTTTTAGGGCTGGGTCCTCTGGTTGCTTCAGCCCCGTCACAGGTCGCAGAGAGGCCTCCTGCGCCTCGTTGCTTCAGGGAGATTCCCTTCCCCTAGGCCCCTCTCTGTCGGATTGCATTCATTCACCTCAGGTCTAGGAGGCAAGGTCTCAGCTGACTGGCATTTTCAGGTCTGTCCCCTAGTGCATGACCTGGACGCACAGGGACCGGGGGTGGGGTCTTGCTCAAAGGGCATGGGCGAGGCTGGGCACCTAACCTCAGGAGACCACAGTGATCGTGCTGTGGTCTAGGATGGCTTTGAACTCTGGGTCCTCCTGCCTCAGACTCCCCAGTGCTGGACTACAGGCGTGCGCTACCCTGCCCAGCTTTAACCCCCACTTCTGGTTGGCTCCTGAGAAGCATGCAGGCCCAGGAAGCTGTGCACGTCTGACCACGTTGCAGTCCATCAGGGAGACTGGGGCAGAAGAGCCTGGTGTTGAAACTCCGCAAAGTGGGATAGAGACGTGGTGTGTGTTTCACACCTACAGTGTCACTTCATTATGGACAGTCTTTAGTGCGTGTGCGGCCTTTCCTGGGGCTCAAACTTGGGGCCTTGTGCTCTCGCTTAGCTTTGCCTCTCAGGATGGTGTTCTATCATCAGAGCCACAACTCTACTTCTTGATATTCTGCTGGTGAATTGCTGATAAGAGTCCCCTGGAATTCTCTGCCTGGGCTGGCTTGGAACCCTGGCCCTCAGATCTCAGCCTCCTGAGTAGCTAGGATGATGGGGTCGGGGCTGCCAAACTCCAGCTGCACACAGAGACAAAGGCCTGACCTCAGCTCTGACCATCCTCAGTATGAGATGAAGCGGCGGGGGAGGGGTGGCAGTCCCTCAGCACCCCCACACCCCACCACGGAGAGCTGGAAGGTTGGAAAGGCCAGGTCTGCATATTTCCACCCACGGGGCGAGCAGGGTTCTGGGCACAGTCACTCGTGGTAGATCACTAAAAGTTCCACAGGAATGCAAAGCCAGAGGCCTTCACGAAACCAGGCCTTACTTCATTGGTTCTTGTCCAGGGCATAGTAGGTCCACAACCAATGTTTGTTGAGTGACTCCTAAGCCTATGCATGGCTATGGAGAACCTATTTAGGCTCCATCTGTATCCCCAGCCCGTAGGACATTGCCCTGCACGTAGTAGGTCCTCAGACAACATTTGTTGAGTGCCTTTCTGAGCACAGGCATGGCGGAGGGACGACACAGGGGTCCCAGTGCCTCCCCTCCCCGCGGAGGGAGGGACTTGGGCTCCATCTTGGATCCTCCGCCTCCCGGTGGGTGTGCTGACACAGGCTGTGTGTCCTCCATGGCAGGAGGGCCGTGTCCCCCGGGGGCCTGGCTCCCTCTGCTTTTGCCGGGGCCCCGTTCTGCGGTTGGAAGCCGGTTCCTTCCCAGCGTGTCAGTGCAGTCCTGTGTGGTTGGAGTGTATTTTAACAGTGTCACTAATGACCCAGCGGTCAGAGTCCGCGTCTCCAGGGGCGTCAGTGCTCCATGGTGGAGATGGCTCATTAGGGGCCCTGGAGACCCAGCCACGGGGGGACTGACGTCGAAGGACGCCTGGCTTTTCTCCCACCAGTCCCTCTGGGAACTTGGAGACCCCTGGGGCTCCCCTGTGTCACTGGCTGGGGGGTGATCTCAGGCTGCACCAGGGGCTCTGTGGGCTCCAGGGGGGCTGGGGCCACCACGGATCCACAGACGCAGAGTTCACAGGCCACCAGGGTTAATGCGAACAGCTACCTGCCCCCTCCCTGCTGCACCACTGGGGACTGCGTGTGGGGCTCTGGCTGAACCCTTCTGGGGCAGGCGGCCTGGGGTCCCCAGCCCTGCACCTCCTTCCTCAGGGGGCCACAAGGGATGACGAGTGCCTTGCTCTGGCTAGAACCAGGTGTGTGTGTGTGTGTGTGTGTGTGTGTGTGTGTGTGTGTGTGTGTGTGTGTCTTGGGAATTGAACTCAGGGCCTGGGTGATGTCCCTGAGCTGTTTCACTGAAGGCTGGCACTCTACCCCTGAGCCACAGTGCCACTTCTGGCATTTTTGGTGATGAATTGAGGATAAGAATCTCATGGACTTTCCTGCCCAGGCTGGCTTTGAACTGTGATCCTCAGAGCTCAGCCTCCTGAGTAGCTGGCATGGGTGCCCAGCTTGCAAGCAGGATTTTACCCCAGGCAAGACTTGGGGCTCTTGGGCCTGCCTCCCGGTGTCTCCCTGCGTGCTCCGTGTGCTTTTCCCGGATGCCTGTCATGGCGGAGCCTCCCCAAGCGCCTGCCCATTCAGAGGTGTGGCGGTAGAGCTGGGGCCGGGGCAACTCCTACCATCATCCCCGGGGAGTGTGGCCCAGACCCCCCCGCCAAGCCTCTGCAGCTTTGGTAGAAGATGGGTGGGACGCTGGGACCGTAGGCAAGTTGTTGGGGTAGACTGGGGCTGGCATCTAACTGTCAACGGGTCCCCGCTGCAAGTGACCCCCGACACTCCTGGGTCTGTGCTCTTGCCGGTGGAATGGGGGCCTACGCACCTGTCTTCTGGATTCCCAGTGTCCCGCAGCTCGGGTCAGTGTCCTTGATATTCATCGTTTGGAGTGGTACTGGAATGTTCTAGCACTCAAGCTGCCTCCATGCAGTTCTCCTGCTTTTAATCTGTTTTGATTTTGACTTTGCAGGGAGGGTCTCACCCTTTGGCCCAGTCTGCGCTCTTCCCAGAAGCCTCCCCATCCGGAGCGGCTGGGATGACAGGCGGGCACCACCACGCCTGGCGATGAACAGGTTTGGGGATTATTCTTTTCTGGGGCGCGGCGCGGCCCGGAGGCTTTGTTTCGGTGGATTTTCGCCCTCCTCCCCCCTCCTCTCTACGTCTCCCTGGGAGACACCCTGACACGCGCTGAGCCGCGGTGGCGGAGGCGCGGGGGCTCTAGGTAGGCCCCTTTTCTTGCCTTTTTCGTTTTTAGCCAAGATACCCCGCGTGGCAGCCGCTCCCTCGCGGCTCCCTTCACCTCCTGCTGAGCTCGGGGTGGTTTTCTCGCGCCACCAGTGGGAGGACCGCCAGGCGGAGGGGTGAGGACGATGCTCATGGGGTCACCCTCCTGGCCCCTCCAGGCCTGGGCTTTGGAGGTCCCAGGGTGGCGGGGAGGGGTGGGGCTGGCTTTCTCTCGGGAGAGGCCCCCGGTGGCCCAGCATCTCCAGGACGGCCACCACCACGTGACTGAGGGACCAACAGTAGTGACACTTGGTGAGTGAGGCCTGCGCTGCCTCCTCCCGCCCCTCCCCTGCCTCCCCTGCCCCTCCCTACCCTCCCCGCCCCTCCCCTGCTCCTGCCTCCCATCCCCTGCCTTCTCCGGCCCCTTCCCTGCCCCTGCCTCCTCCTACCCCTCCCTGCCTCCTCCCGCCCCTCCCCTGCCCCTGCCTCTCCAGCAAAGCTTTTACACAGCGCGAGCACACCAGTGCCCATAAATAACAGCCCAGCCTATAAATAAATACAGCTGGGAGCCCACAGGGCCCTTGACAAACGCTGTTTGTTTAATTTCTCAAGTGTGGTCCATTTGGGATCCAGCGGCCAGGGGCCTTTGCTAAGCTTTTAAAAGCCCGGCTTACGTGCTTCATCTTGATCTTCCTTTCTTGGGGTGGTGGGGGGGGGCGCTCCCTGCGGTTGCCCCGACACCTGTGCAGTCTGGGGAGGCAGGGAGCTTGTCTCCATGAAGGAAGCGGAGGGGACTGGGGACAAGAAGCCCCTCTCAGCACCGTCCCTCCCTCCGGGGTGAGGCCGCGCGGCCCCTGTCCACGGGGCTCCATCCCTGGGAAGCTCTGCGCGGGTGGTATTGCGGCAGCGGCAGGGGGCCCGCGGGGGCCTCTCCTGGGAAGCCTCTGAGCCCACAGGGCGGCCCATGGCAGGGAGGGCGCGTCTGCCCCGGGCCCTTTGCACACGCTCTTCGTTAGGCACCAGATGCCCGTCTTCTTGGCACATGACCACAAGCTGCCGCTTAGACGCCACCTCCTCTGGGAAGCCTTCTTTGCGCAACAGACAGAGACAGCGGCTCCCCGTGTCCTGCCACGGCCTCTTAGGGTCTTCTGGAGTTCTGCCCACCATTTCAACTGACTTCTCCAGGGTGCGATTACTGTCTGATGATCCGTTTCCCTCACCTCGGCATCCCCGCTCACAGGCAGCCCCACATCCGAGCCAGCATGGCCTCGTGCCTGGGCCCGAGGCCACTGCCCTCTAGCCTGTTCCTCTTAGTCTCCTCCCCAGCCTCTGCCTGCACAGCCTGCCCCCCAGCACTGCTTGGAGGTTCCCAGGTGTTTCCATCGCCCTCCGTGAGGCACCTGGAGCCCCCCGCCCCGTGGCTGGGCTCTGCTGCTTGGTCTTGTTCACCTCCGTGGAGAAGGCCTGGCTTCACGCCGGGCTCAGATGGCAGGATGCAGTGGAGAGTGGAGACTTCCCGTTCCGATGGTTGCAGGTCACATCTCAGCTCTGCCACATGTTAGCAGCCCGTGGGGCTTTCCTGGGGGGCACGTCACAGCAGGTCGGACTCATTTCCCTAACACACAGTTGCACCTGTCTTGAATGGTCTCCTTGCCTCGTCGACTTCATCAGGGACCCCTCCTCCTGTCACCTACCTTGCTCCAGCCACACCAACCTTCCTCCTGTGCCTTCCTGCCCTGAGACCTTTGCATCTGCTCTTCCTTTGACTCACGTAGTCTGTCTCCAGGCCTGCAGATGGATGCTCATCGTACTGTCCAGGTCCTGGACCAAATAGGACTCTTCAGAGAGACCTCCCTGGGCCAGCGTGTCAGCCGTTGCCCACCGCTGCCTGTTTGTGGCCACTCTGCCGCATCTTCTTCAACGCCCCTAGTGCCGGTTGAGGCTATCTTAAGTGTTTGCTGTTGGCCCCTCATTCTCCACCAGAGAGGAGAGAGAGAGAGAGACAGAGAGAGAAAGAGAGGTTTGTTTGTGCTTCTGGGCCCTTGCATCTCCCTGGTGGGCACTGTTTATCACACATGGAATCCATTGCTTCACTACTGGATCTCAGATGCACTCTTTTTTTTTTTAGGTGTAATTTATTTATTTATTTATAATTATTATTATAAAAGTGATGTACAGTGAGGTTACAGTTGTGTACGTCAGGTTAAAAAGTACATTTCTTTTTGGACAATATCACCCTTTCCTTCACTCCTCTTCTTTTTTCTTCCTGTCCCCACTAGGTATAATTTTAATACTTCATCTTATATAAGCAATAGGAGTAAAACTCCAAGGAAAGAGCCACTTTCACCACTTTTGTGTTGGATAATACATATAGAAGAAAATATACTGAAACCTTCCAGAACAGAAAGCTTTGGAAGAAACACTATAGAAAAAAGATGACTTTTGCTCCTTAGACAACACACTCAGGAGTTTGTATGAAAGAAGAACCAGCAGGTGGGAGATGGATCTCAGTAGTAATTGGTACAGTGCTTAAGTTACCAGAGCAAGTGTGCAACAAAAGTATAAAAAAGAATAAAAACCTAGAAACAATCTAAATGCCTTTGACAGAAAGAATATGTCATGAAGAATATTAAATATTATCCAAGTGTATAAATTATGATTCAAGTAAGATATATATACACACAATGTAAACTTGTTTACTGTTACACATTTCTGTATTTAATTTTCTGTCTCAATGATATATTTTTAATATATATTTTAATAGAAAAATGAGAAAATCTGTTCTGAGTTCAAAGATGTTCTGATTATCATTCATAATAATGGCAAGACAGTGAATAATAACACACAAAGCATGATTGAGTAAAAATTTCTAATTACACCTGGAATCCTCTTCATAAAAAAGACAGTAGAAGAAACCTTTAAAGTGGATGCTTTCTCATCATGTATTACACTAGTGATGATGAAAGTACTTCAGGCTTAGTTGCTTTTTTTTTATTATTAATTGAACACAAATGTTTTTTACAAGGTGTTGTGCAAAAAGGGTACCATTACATAGTAGGGCAGTGTGTACATTTCTTGTGATATCTTACGTCCTGTTTTTCTACCAGATGCACTCTTTTTTTTTTTTTTTTGGCCAGTCCTGGGCCTTGGATTCAGTGCCTGAGCACTGTCCCTGGCTTCCTTTTTGCTCAAGCCTAGCACTCTGCCACTTGAGCCACAGCGCCACTTCTGGCCGTTTTCTGTATATGTGGTGCTGGGGAATCGAACCCAGGGCCTCATGTATACGAGGCAGGCACTCTTGCCACTAGGCTATATCCCCAGCCCCTCAGATGCACTCTTGAATCACCCCGAGGTGGAAGACTATCAGCACCAGGCTTAGCCTTCTCACATGACTCGGTCACATGACTGGCTGTTTGTCTCACCAGCCAGTCGCCAGGCAGATATGTGACCCACGCCAGACTGCACAGCCTTCGGGAATCCCACTGTGTGTGGTAAGATGGCTGTGGTCCTGACCAACCTTACAGAATGCTGCTGAGACTGGGGCAACTTGTTACGTGGCCGTAGCTACAGGATACACAGAGCACACAGATGTACTAGCCTAGCACGCCGTAAATGGTGAACGGCTTGGTAAGTGGTGCATGGCTGGCTGGAGGGAGAAACCTTCTCTGGTTTGGTGGTCACGAGTTCAGCCATGCAGGACACAGGTGTATGCTGACTTGGGGATGGGCCCCTGGAGGCCCCGCGAGGACCCCCAGAGGCCTGTTCCTGCTAACAGCAGATCTCTCTCAAGCTCTCTCTGTGCGTGGTCCCTGCACTCAGAGTCTGAGGAGCACAGACAAGCCCAGCGCAGACCCGGCACTCTGGCTGACAGGGTTCTATGCGCATGTTCTCCGGTTTGTATGAGGGTTTCAGGCCTCTGATTTATGGCCGTGGACCTGCCCCCTTGGCTGGCCCTGGCTTTTGTTGGTGACCTAGCATGAATTATCCATGAAAAAAACCATTCAACAAGCTAATTAGGCATTAACCTCCCAGGATGGTCCAGCCACACAACTGGATCCTTCACAGCTCTGCCTGGTGGAGCTCTGGGAACTGATGGTCCCCAGGAAGGACAGAGAGGACTGCCATGGGAAATGAAGCTGGGAGAGCCCACGGAAATGGCTGGAGGGAATGAACCACACCCCCTGGACACCCGCTTACACGGCCCGGACTCTGAGTCTTAAAAGACCCACTTCTGAGCTGCGGGGCTTCAGCAAACAAGAACTGACAGCGACTCTCAAATGTGGTGTGAAGCAGGAGCGCACTGATTTTGCCTTTTTTTTTTTTTTGGTCCCAATCCTGGGGTTTGAACTCAGGGTCTGGGAACTGTCCCTGAGCTTCTTTTTCTCAAGGCTAGCACTCTACCACTCGGGACACGGCTCCATTTCTGGCTTTTTGGTGGTTCACTGGAGATAAGAGTCTCACAGGCTTTCTTGCCCAGGCCGGCTTTGAACCACGCATGATCCTCAGATCTCAGCCTCCTGAGTAGCTGGGATTATAAGCACTTGAAACACGGGAACTTTTGTGGGGGGAAACTCATTTTCTAGAGCCCAGAATTTAAAAAAAAACTCCAACCCTTGGCCTTCTTGGGCACAACTAGTTCCTGGTGGGCTCAGCATGCCATAATGAACGCTAGAGCAGGAACAAATTAGCTGATTTGGGGAGCGGACTGGAGCAGGGCTTTTCTGCCCACATCTGCTTCTAAAGGAAAGGGCAGGCCCAGTATTTGTCAGTAAGCAGCCATGTTGTGGGTCAAATGACTAACTCCATCCATCCCCATCATCCTGATTGGATGAGAGGTGGGCACCTGATCACAGGGCAGCCAATTGAGAGTGTTTTCCAAGAGCTAAGGGTGGGGCTAGGTTAATTAGATGGTCTCTTAGTAACATGAAGTAAAAAACCTCAAATATGAGGAGTAGAACAGGCCAGGGCCAACCTGACGGCCATTTTATGATGGTGAGGAGAGGAAGAGGAGGGAGAGGATCATGGGAGAATGGCTGGGGCAAGTCCCAGGGATGGAGAAGTAACTTTGCATGCTGAGATGCTCTGGGTCTGTCCGTAGCCTGGCAGTCCTCGCACCTCCTCGTTGGCGGGGATGTGACACAGCGGTTTTCAAAGCCATCATCCCGGGCCTCCTGAGCGATTCGTGCATATCTGTGGTGTCACAGGGGCTCCAAGAGGACATTGATTAAACAACTGTATTCTGAAGCCTGTGGTGGGCGGTGAGCGAGCCCAGCCCCGATGGAATTGAAGAGGAACTCAGCGATGGGCCCTGGCACAGTGGACCGGCCATGGTGAACGCACTGTGGTGAATGCCTGACTCTACAGGTGTGGGACCCCGTCCTGTCCCTCCCCCGCCACCTGCCCCCCACTGCAGAGGAGGCTGGGCAAGAAAGCCTCTGTTAGACATGGTGTCAGCTGTCCTTGCAAGCTCAGAGTCTGCAGAGGACCGGCGTGCTCTCCTGTGTGGATGGCACAGTCTCAGTTCGTGTGACCCTCACCACCCTGGAATCAGGCCCATCGTCCCCAGGCCCAGTGCCCGACAGCACCTGGGGACGGCGGGCTGGGTTAGGGGTGCAGTGGGCCATTCTTGAGGCCGGACTCAGAGAGGCCGGTCTTGCTCTGGTTCCCACCCTTGATGACCAGCGGTGGGACATGCCACTGCCACAGCCCGGAGGCTTGAAATGTCCTTTTGTCTCAAGGAGCTGCAATGGTGACTCATGAATAATGCACTCTAGGATGCTGGAGCTTCATTAAAATGGAAAATAAATCTGCATTAAGGACAAATGGGTGGTTACATTTCATTTTGCAAAACTTTGCTGTGGTTTTCGTCCTTTTTTTCTTAAGGGTTTTTTGCTTGTTGTTTTTTTTTGAGGGAAAAATACAGTTGAAACCACCAAATTACCCTCAGCGTCTTTGCTGGTTAGGAGTCTTCTTGGAGCCAAGACCTTTGGGGGCAGAAGCAGGGAGGGTGCTGATGGATGGTGAGAGCCAGCCCATCCCCCCACCTCCATTCCGCACACCTGCAGGAATCTTCCCGGAGCCCAGGTCCTCTTGCTGAAATGCCATTTCGCAGCTGCTTCCTTCTCCTTTTCTTCTGTTGACGTCTTTCCTACTGCTCTTCAATTAAAAAAGAAGTCAGGTTAATGGGTAGGTTCAGGAGACCATCTACTGCGTGAAGCTCTTCCTAGCATGCATGCCAACCCCCATCTCTGGGTCTTCATCTCCCACAATGCACCTGTGTCTGCATTATAGAGCAACTCTCCAACTGCTCCCCCCAGCCCCACCCCTGGCCCCAGAAACCATTCTGTTCTGCCTCCAGAGGAGGGGCCTACGAGATTTGTCCTCTCTTAATGCATCCTCTTTGAGATCCACCGACAGCTGTTGCGTGCATTCCATTTTTGTGTTTGTTTCGGAGGCTTGAGGTCCAGGTCTCGTGATTGCTAGGCGGGGGCCATAGCCCCCAGTCCTTTTGCTTTCAGTTTGTTTTCACACAGGGTCCTGTGCTTTTACCTGGGCTGGTCTCTGACCACGATCCTCCCATCTTCACTTCCTAAGCAGACAGGATCGCAGGCATGCGCTACCATGCCTGTCCTGGAGCAGTTCCTTCCTTTGAAGGTTGAATAATAATCCGTTGTATCAGGGGTGTGTATTTTCTTGCGTTCCACATCTGGGTAGTAGTGGTTGGGGGCAGTGATGTGAAAATGTGGGTGTATAGCATCTCCCCTCATCTCTCCAGCCTCCCCAGAGAGGGACTTGGGGCTTGTGTGTGTGCACACACTCTGCCTTTGGGACACAACAGCTGCTTCTGGCTCTGTAGTTTGGTCAACATCAAGGCTGGTCATCTCAGTCCTATCAGATGGACTGCAGGATACCGCAGGCCCATCAGCTTGCTAGCTGGGCCCATCGTGGATGGGACAGAGGAGACGGCATAAGGGAAAGGCAATGGCTTCCCACAGAGCATGCACATTCAATGTGGTGAAGCAAGATGCGGTGCTAGAGTAGGAGGCAGTTAAAGCAGGAAAGGCATCCTGGAGGAGCGGGGAGAGCTGGGAGAAGTGGTTGAAGTGCAGATGAAGCAGCAGGAAGGAGAGCCCCAGAGGGAGTGAAGGTGGCCACACTCTAGGGGGGTAAAAGGGTGGGAAGAGGGAGAGGAAGCCGGAAAGGCAATGGCAGATCCCAGAGGGCCCCCGTAAGCGAAGGAGTTCGCCCACTGGAGCTGCTGTGAGGATTCTATCAGTGGCGAGGGGTCCCCACCGATGTGAACTCCAGGAGGCCCCCTGGGCTGCCATATTATGGGCTGGTTGGGCTGCAGAAGAGTCCTCAAGACCCCAAAGCAAGGACAGGCAGCATCCAGCTAGGAGCTGGTGGCTCCACCTGCCATCCTAGCTACTCCGGAGGCTGAGATCTGAGGATCGTGGTTCAAAGCTAGCCTGCGCAGAAGAGTCCCCATGAGAATCTTGTCTCCAACAAACAACTAAAAAATGGGAAGTGAAACTGTGGCTCAAGTGATAGAGCTCTAGCCTTGAGCACAAAAATCTCAGGACAGAGCCCAGGCCCTGAGTTCAAGCCCCATGACTGACAAAAGAAATAGATAAATAACGTTCAGCCTTGTGTGGTAGCACATGCCTGCAACCCCAATATTTGGGAGGTCCAGGCAGGAGAACCATAAGATGAAGAACTTCCAGGGCTACGCAGCAAGATGTCTTGTCTCAAAGAACAAAACAAAACAAAAAAACAAGGCAAGAGACAGCATTAGTTCCATCTTCAGGGCAACATAGACTGGGGCCCACCGTGGCCCGGGTACCTTTATCAAACCCCAGCTGGGTCCCCCACCTGGTGACAAGTCAGGGTTGCAGTGTGACAGGAGGGGCTGGTGGAGCGGGTGGAGACAGGGGCATGGCGACAGGCTGGCGAGAAGCGGGGGAGGGGGCCCTGGGGGGAGGGCCAAAGGTCAGCAGGGGCCTGGGCTTGGCATGAAGATTTACAACCTCCCCGCCGATGCCTCTCTCTCTGGCGGCATGTTCTAGAGACACCCATTATCTCTATTAATACCAGCCACAAGGTCATTACTCAGCCACCAACTTTTCCTCCAGCATAAATATTTATACAGGACTGACCTGTGGCCACCACGCTTTCCTTTTATTTGATTCCTGCCGCCTTTTGTGTCTCACTAGTCTGTCGGCTAACGTGTTTAGCTTCTCTTGTCTGCAGTCTTCGGAGCCAGCCAAGTCTCTGGGAATGGCTGGGGAGGAAGGGGAGGAGGGGGAGGGGGAGGAGGAAGAGGCAGCGCTGGCAGGGCGGTTCCCCTGGCAGACAGACATCAGAGAAAAGCTGACAAGTGGGGACCCCCCCCCCACCACTCAAGGGGAGTTTAACCACACCTAGCAAAGCATCACTAAAGGAGAGAGCTGGAAGCTGGGCTCTCTTCTCTCTCACCTCTGCAGTACCCCCTGTTTTGCCCCCAAATCTCTCTGGGTCAGAAGCAGAGGTGTGGCCAAGATATGTGCATGCATCCTTTTGGAAGACATCATTTTTGTTAGTGTGTATGAGTGACACTCAGGAGCTCCCCGGATGCCATGCACGCTGTGTGGCCTGGTCCTTCATCTCCTGCTCCTTCTTAGCACCTCGCAGAGAACCCCACATCTACGAGAGACCCCTCCGAGGCCTGGAAGGGGACTTAGAAAGCGGTGCTTAGGGTCCTTTGCAAACTCAAGACGCTTTTCTAGACGGCATCTTAGAAATCACCCTTGCCCGCCAGTGGAACGAGCGGCAGACGGGCCCTCCTCCAACCTGTGTCTGTTCCTGGTGCTTTGAATTAATTTTTTTTTCTTTTTGGCCAGTCCTGGGGCTTGGACTCAGGGCCTGAGCACTGTTCCTGGCTTTTTTTTTTTTTTTTTTTGCTCAAGGCTAGCACTCTGCCACTTGAGCCACAGCGCCACTTCTGGCCATTTTCTGTATATGTGGTGCTGGGGAATTGAACCCAGGGCTTCATGTATACGAGGCAAGCACTCTTGCCACTAGGCCATATCCCCAGCTCTGGTGCTTTGAATTATACATGGCTCTCTTGCTGGTAATAAAGGTTGAGATGAAAGTATTATGGTATTGAAATGCCGCTAAGGTTAATAATTACTATGGCAGCCACGTCCGTGGTTCCTGGCTGCTTGCTGCGTTCTAGGTTCTTGTCTTGTGACTCCAATGGGGATCTGGAGACAGAGGAAGTGGGGGCTCAGGGAAATCTTTTACCCCCAGGTGCTATAGCTGGCAGATGGATGAATGAGGACTTGGATCCAGGCTGGCAGTCTCTTGAGAGGTTCCCTTGCTTGACTCCATGTTCTGGACACATTTTCTCAGAAAACCCGCTGTCCAATGAACATTCCATGAGGAAAGTGAGGAGAGGGCTCCATATTTGCTGAGGAGAAACCTGACACGCAAAGAAGGAAGTAGCTTTGCTAAATCAGTTCCGCAGCCACCAGAGGCCCCATGTGGCTGATCTTTCTGCACCCAGAGCCTGGCTGCTGAGTGGTCCTGAGTTGCTGTAGAGTTGCTCTTTCTCTCCTCCCTCTGCAGTGGATTGGACTGGAGGCCTGGGTGGGGCTGCCAGCCATGTCTGGAGGTGCTACCTGCAGAGTCCCGCAGGTGCTGGTGCGGATGCCATGCAGGCAGCAAGAGGAGATGGTTGGCAGGACGTGGCAGCGCAGGTCTCCATGGCGGTGGAGGTAACACGTTGCGAGTTCCAGGTCAGCCTGGGCCACCTTGGGTGAACTGTCCCAAAGAGTCAAGACCAAAATGAGGAGAAAAAGACAATGAAGGGAAGAAAGGAAGGGAAGGAGAGAGAGAGAGAGAGAGAGAGAGAGAGAGAGAGAGAGAGAGAGAGAGAGAGAGAGAGATTAGAGCTTTAGAAAGTGTCTTCAGACTTAGAGTAGTGTCTAGCATAGAGGAGGTGCTCCATAATTATCCAGATGACTCACAGATGGATGGGTGGATGGATAGGTAGATGGATGGTAGATAGATGGATTGATGGATGCTGGGTGGATAGATGGTGGATGGATGGTAGATGAATAGATTGTAGATAAATGGGTCACAGATGTATGCATGGTAGATGTATGGAGGGTGGGTGGATAGGTGGGTGGATGGTAGATGAATGGATTGATGGATGGAGGTCGGTGGATAGAAGGTGGATAGATGGCTGGTAGATGAATAGGTGGGAGATGGAAGGATGGTTGATGTATGGATGGGAGATGGATGGTGGATGGATGGATAGTGGGTATATGGATGGATGGCAGGTCGATGGATGGTGGGTGGATGGATGGATGGTGGGTAGATGGATGGTAGATGGATGGATGGTGGGTGTATGGATGGTAGATGGATGGATGGTGGGTGTATGGATGGTAGATGGATGGATGGTGGGTGTATGGATGGTGGGTGTATGGATGGTGGGTGTATGGATGGTAGATGAATGGATAGATGGTGGGTGGATGGATGGTAGATGGATGGATGGCGGCTGTATGGATGGTGGGTGTACAGATGGTAGATGAATGGATGGGTGGTAGATGGATGGATGGCAGATGGATGGATGGCATATGGACACAGAGCATCTCTGTCATGCAGCACTGTGTCTGTCTGTCCCATGTGGGTAGATGAGAGGTGGACCGGATCAGTTCTCAGTGACGGTGGTGGGTGCACTGAAGGGTAGAGCTCGGTTGGCATAGAAAAACAATAGCCTGACATCAGGGGCTCAGGCCATGGTTCAGCAGGCCCAGCTATGGTCCATTATGCAAGGCCTCAGCCCTGGCTGCCCCTCAGCTTCCTCATCTGAACAGCGAGGGTAGTCACAGCATCCGGGGAACAAAGATTTTACAAGGATTCTGTTAGCTCGACATGTAAGACATAAACCAGCTGAACTGATACTTGGCACAGAGTGTGTGGTCATCACCCACATCTACAAACTGGGAGTTACACTGACATTCTGAATAGCCATCACGGTCTCTAAGTGTGGCTGGTGCTTACCACATGAAGGGCGTTGCCTCATATGCTCTTGGGGAAACTCTGTGAAGTATATGCCTTTCCACCCGTGGCCTGTGTTTTTCAGATGGAGAAACCCCAGAGCAGCACTGCCAGTTGTCCAAGGTAACGTTGCCCCCCTGGCTGGGAGGTACAAATCAATCCAAATCAAGTGTGGCATCAAACGTGGTGGCCAGGGCTGGGGATATGGCCTAGTGGCAAGAGAGCTTGCCTCGTATACATGAGGCCCTGGGTTCGATTCCCTAGCACCACATATACAGAAAACGGCCAGAAGTGGCACTGTGGCTCAAGTGGCAGAGTGCTAGCCTTGAGCAAAAAGGAAGCCAGGGACAGTGCTCAGGCCCTGAGTCCAAGGCCCAGGACTGGAAAAAAAAAAAAAAAAAAAAAAAAAAAAACCGTGGTGGCCAAACATTCCAACACTCCCGAGGCCCAGCGAGTGCTGGGGGTGAACGAAGGAAACTGGGCAAGGGACAACAAGGAACAGCTGGGAGAGTTCTGTCCACGCAGGACTCGCTTTCCTTGTCTCACAAGTGAGCATGGATCCGCAAGCCTGGCTGCCATTGGGATCGCATGGGGATTTAAACAAGCATGGGCACAGGTTAGTATGGAGGATGGCACTGGCAAGGTAGGACTCTGGAAGGTCTCTGGGTGGTGTCAGTGGATAGCCACAGTGGACAGCCATGAGTGTGACCAGAGGTGGTGCTTGAAGGTCCTGAGTGAGTCACATAGAGTATGTTGGTCAGCCCGGTCATCGCCAATTTATAGTTGTACATGAAGATGCATTGTTGATTGAAATGAATCCATCCATCCACCCAGCACCTGCCGTATACTCATCCATCTACCCACCGTCCTGTCTTCCCATTCCTCTATTTGTGTCCTTTCATACATCTTTCCATCTATCCATCCATCCATCCATCCATCCATCCATCCATCCACACATTCATCTATCTCTTCCTTCCATCTCTTCCCCTTCCTCCCAGCCACACTCCCATCCATCTGTTCTATCTATCCATCCACCCATCTTTGCATCCATTCATCCTTACAATCATTCATTTGTTCCTTTACTCACCAACCCATCAACTTATCCACACACCAGTTCAGCCACCTTCCTACTCATCTGTCCTTTTACCCTCCCTCCCTTTCTCATTTTTCATTCTTCTCTTCCTCCAGCCCACAGTCCTTGCAAAGGCTTGACCTCGGTTTCCTCTCTCCTCTCTGTTGTTCCTTTCCCATGACTGAGGTGTTAGCGACCCTCTCAGAAGCCTGGTGGAAGCTAGCCAGAGCAAAAAAAGAAATCTGTTTCTGCTTTTCCCCCGCATGACCTTTCTTTGCAAAGGAAGTCTCTTATAAACACCATAGGATGCCAAGACTTGGCAGTGGCTCATTCACATGGAAAGGCCAGTGCACACATGGTGTGCAAGGAGCTGGACGGTGAGGAGGCTGAGGAGAGCACTGGCTATGGAGCCAGGGCCGGCCTGGGGTGTGGGTGTGGGGGTGGGGATCTCCTCTCCTTCCAGAGCTGTCAGGTGCAGAGTGCTGGTGGGCAAGGCTACAGAGGCCATGTCTGAGTTTCCAAGGCAATTTTTGGTTGGGGATGTAGCTCAGAGGGAAAGTGCATGTCTACTTCAAGGAACTGTCTGGATCTTGGTTCTCTTAGAGTTTCCCTGGCGCCTTGCTGTTTTGTGGCAAGGCATTTTGTGGCAACAATTCTTTGTTGTTGGAGGCTGTGCTGTGCCAGGTATTGTGGGATTTTTGTTGTTCTTGTTGTTGTTGGTGGTGTTTATGGACAGGCTCTCACTTCAGTAGGTTGACCTCAAACTCTCTAGTCTCCTCTCTCAGCCTCCTCAAGACTGGCATTACAAGTGCACAGCCCCATGCTCAGCTCATGATTAGGATGTCGTGCCACATCCCTGGTGTAAACCCTCTGTATCAGCCATACCTCCTCTCCTGCTAGTTTTGACAACCAAAAATGTCTCCTATTGCCAGAGACATGTTGATATAACTCCCTGTCACAACTCCCTCCCGCTCCTTTTATGTCAGTCTTTTAGTCTCAATTTCATTAATTTGCACCCTCTTCTTCCTTATTTCTGTCCATACACCCATTTTAGATTTGGCTTGATCTTGTTCTCCTGAAGGTCTGGAGGTGCAGTGTTGGTTTACCTGTTTCTGATCACACAGACACTCATAGCCATAAACTCTCCTGTTAGGACTCTCTTTGGTGTAGTCCCGAAGGTTCTGGTCAATTGAATTCTCATTTTCATTTGGTTCAAGGAATTTTTAAATTTCCTCCCTGATTTCTTCATTGAGAGCTGTGTCCCCATGTGTTTGTGTAGCTTGTATAGTTCCTGTCACTATTGATTTCTAGTTATGTTCCAAGATGGCCTGGTAGGAACCAAGCAATTGTTCCCTATTTTGTGCTTGTTGAGATGTGCTTTGTGGTTTAAAAAAATTGTTATCATTTTTTGAAGAAAATCCCATGAGCTGATGAGAAGAATGTGTATTCTGCCGCTGCTGGATCGAGGGTTTGGTCTGACCTATGATAGAGTTCCACTCTGAAATTTTCTGACTTTTTCTCTGATTAGCCTTGTCTTGGGGAGGGTGGGGTATTGAAGTCATCTACTATTTCTGTATGGGGCCCTCTCTATCCTTTTCTGTCCAGTGGTATTTGTTGTGATGAGACTGGCTCAGTATTTAGCACATACATATTGACCATTGCTCTGTCTTTGTGTCTGTGCAGCAACCTACGTTATCCCTCCTGACTGATTTTGTCTTGAACTCTGCTTTGTTAGATATGAGTATGTATTGCTAATTTTGCTTGCTTTTGGATTCTGTTTTCCTGGAATATAGTTTTCTGTCCTGGTGTATTCTTGCTTGTAAGGTGAATTTTTTTGTTTGTTTTTGTAGATAGCAAATAGTTGAGCTTTGTTTTGCAGTCTTGTCAGTTGGTCTGTGTCTTTAAATTGGAGAATTAAAATAAATAGGTAAAGATAGATAGATAGATGATAGATAAACAGAGATAGAGATAGATAGGGGAACTAAAGTCATTGACATGACGTGGGCCCTCTCCCCCACACTGTGGCAGGGCAGCCTCCAGCTCCCTGGGTTGTGACTATTCCTTGTTTTCAGGTCCACGGAGTAGCTTGGTCTCAAGCAATATACCTGCTGTCAGGATTGTTTCTGGCTGTATAATTCTCTGGGATGTGGGGAGTGATGGGTCTTAGTCTGTTCTGGCACTGGAGGTGTCATTGTGAATTAAATCCCCACAATAGACTTGAGGTTTGCAGGAGCTGAGGGTATGTCTGGAGCCCTGTCCCCCCAGTGTGTTGTCACCAGGTGTGCTCAGCTTATCCTGTGGTTGTGGCTTCAGCTCTTGTACCCCCCCTCCATGGCTTCTCCCTACCCCCCGCCTCCGGGATGGGGCTCTGGACTGTTCCCTACATTTTTTCTGGTTTATTTTTCTGTTCTCTGGGTTGTGAGCATAGGAAGCCATTATCTAACATCTCACCCTGAAAGTCAGGAATCTCCTTGGCTGTTCTTATCCTTGTATTTATTTTCCTGTATTCCTTTGTTTTCATTGTTAGGTGTGAATCATGCCACTGGACAACAAGTTTGACAAGAAATGTACTCACTACCTTACCTAAGTAACTGTAACCCCTCTGTACATCACCTTGACAGTAAAATTAAAATTAAAAAAAATGCCATTGTTTCTTTCCTTTCCTTTTCCTTCCTTCCTTCCTTCCTTCCTTCTTTCCTTCCTTCCTTCCTTCCTTCCTTCCTTCCTTCCTTCCTTCCTTCCTTCCTTCCTTCTTCTTCTTCTTCTTCTTCTTCTTCTTCTTCTTCTTCTTCTTCTTCTTCTTCTTCTTCTTCTTCTCCTTCTTCTTCTTCCTTTTTATCATGGGGCTTGAACTCAGGGCCTTGGGCACTGTCCTTGAGCCTCATTTGTGCTCAAGGCTAGCACTCTACCACTTGATCCAGAGCACCACTTCTGGCTCTTTGGTGGTTCATTGGAGATAGAGTCTTGTGGACTTTCCTGCCCAGGCTGGCTTTGAACCATGTTCCTCAGATCTCAGCCTCCTGAGTAGCTAGGAGTACACTGGAGCCTGGCTGCCATTATGTTTTAAAACCATGATGAAAAGATTAGAGAGAATGAGGATGGCCATTGGTTTGTAGTTTTTAGTCATCAGCGGGGGAGAGAGAAGCCATTTTGGAGGAAGTCCAGCATACTTTGGAGAGATGAGGAATGCAGCAGCTTCCGGGACAGTCCCTGGCCTTTTCCCTGAGGTTGGCAGAGGCCGGTTGGGGAGAAGTTCATTTAATGTCACCCACTGGAAGCACCAACACACTCTTGTGAGAACTTCCTAACACAATTTTTATTTAAAACTTCACAGGTTTAAATACCAGTCTCCCTCCTGGTAGAGATGAAATACTCCAGCTCGATAATTCCTTTCTCTGAGATGTTACGGCTGGTTTATTATTGTTATTATAGTTTTTATTATTTATAGTTGCTATAAATAAAAGCAAGTCGATATGCGATTTTATTTTTTATATTTTTTTAGTGGACAGTCCAAAATGGTGGGGCTCAATCTATGTGCATCATTGGCTGGATATTTCTTTTCTTCTTTCTGAATGTTCATGCTGAGCCAAACACTGATGAAAATCGCATCTTTGCGGTGAGATAGACGAGGGTTAGATTCGGGTTCTGCCACTTTATACATGGTGAGACCTTGGCCAAATGCCTTCACATCTCCGAGCTTCCGTGTTCCTCATCTGCATCACATGTGGAATGGTACCAGTTTTCTCACTGTGGTTTTGAGAGGCTTATTAGAACAAATTAAAACTCATCCTATGCTGAGGCCTTTTCCGTGGGGCTGGGCCTCTGTGGTGGTTAAGCTTGATCATCAACTGGGTTGTGTCAAGAAGCACCTAGGAGGTTTGTAGGGTGCCCCTCCGGGTATGCCTGTTTCTAGAGAAGATTAATCAGGAGCAGAAGACTTGTGTAAAACCTGGGATGCTCAGTGCAATGGGCTGGGGGCCAGATGGAATAAGAGAGGAGGAAGGAGAGAGCCCCGCAGCGTGGTACCCGCTGCCCCCTGTTTTCCTTCTTTACCACCACGATTGAGCTGCCCACCCTGCTGGGCCCGCACTGCCCCCACTGGACTGAAACCTCAGAAACCCTGAGCAAAACGCTTCCTCCTTTTATGTTAATTGTTTTTAAAAAGTAGCTATTTTTTTTAAATAAAATGTATCTCATATACATGATTGCATATTCTTTTTTTTTGGCCAGTCCTGGGCCTTGAACTCAGGGCCTGAGCACTGTCCCTGGCTTCCTTTTGCTTAAGGCTAGCACTCTGACACTTGAGCCACAGTGCCACTTCTGGCCGTTTTCTGTATATGTGGTGCTGGGGAATTGAACCCAGGGCCTCATGTATATGAGGCAAGCTCTCTTGCCACTAGGCCATATCCCCAGCCCCATGATTGCATATTTTACAAATATAACCTCATCAATTCTCCACAGCAACACTATGCAATAATTATTACAGCATTACAGATGAGGTACTGTAAATTAAGAGAAGTTATGACAAAATGGTTAAAAGTCAAACCAGATAGAAATTGCGACCAACTTCAAATTCTGTTTTGATCCTTATTCTAGGGCTCATGTTTTGCCCAATTATACTGCATTGAATTGTGAATATATGCTTGATTTGAGTTGGTGATTATTGATGAAAAGTAGAATAAAGCTTTTCCAAAATATGAATACATCATTAATATAGGTTATCTATGAAGTGGAATGACCAAAAAAAACCCAAACTTCAGTGTTAACTATATTATGGGAAAGACATACTTGAGAGAGGCTTGGGGTCCAAGAAAGGAGCAAGTCAAAAGTTGTTTTAAAGAAGAAAGTATTCAGATCAGCAGGAGATAACACTGAAAATATATACAGAAAACTTAGAAATGATAAAATTGCTAATCAGTCTTTAGTAAACTCAGCAGGCAATGAGCTCCAAGGAGCTGCTAATGAATTATTAAATTGAAACATGGCCCTAGATTAAGATAAAAAGGCACTAGAAAATGACATCTCCCAGACGAAGTGAAACAAGTATGACAATCAGTAACTTTGAAAATGTTGTGTGAATGTTAAGGGGGTGCGGTCAGCTGATGCCTTTCGTATGTTTCTCCATCAATTATGCATTTAAAGTAAACTTAAAGAGGTTCCTAATTAAGCTCCTTTTACAGCTGTCAGAAGAATTTTTTCTTTATTTAGTACCAAGTTTAAAGTCTGTGATAAAACATCCATGATTGCAAATACCAAGTGAAAGAGCAAATGAATGAAAGATGTCCCCCATTCTGAACACAATTCAGGTAGCTTGTGAGTGGAGTTGTCTCCAATACCTCAATTGCTCAATTTGGAATTTTCCACTGTCTATCGTCATGCCTTAATTTTCACATACACTTAGTTGTAGATGTGGACTTATTTATTCATTTTTGGTACTAGGGTTGTACTTTGTAGCATGGTACTCTACTCTCTGAGCTATACCTCCAGCCCAATTTGTTTTATTGTTCATTTAAGGAAAAAGTAGCTATTGTCACAGGAAAAAAAACAAAAACAAAAAAAGAAGTCCCACTAAAATAGACTCTCTAGAACATTCCCTTGGTGTTGCGGTTGATTAGAGGCCTGCAGGAAGACAGGTCCACCTGCGAATACACAGCCCCTGTCAATGAGATGCGATCTGGGAAAAGTCTTTGTAGATGTGATGGAAGAGTGTCCATAGGACGCTGGACTCCGGAGCACATGGGTGGGCCCTGAACACAGTGATGAGTGTCCACAGGAGACAGGCAGAGGGCAGCTGGACAGGCGGAAGCAAGGGCGCCCCGAGACGCAGAAGGGAAGGCCCTACAAGTACAGAAGCAGAGACTGGATAGGTGCTCCCCCAAACCAGGGAATCCCAGAAGCCCCAGGAGCTGGGAGAGGCCGCAATGCTGCTCTTCTAGGCCCTCCAGAGGGGCCAGTACCCTGCAGATGCCTTGATTTTGCACAGAGCCAAGAAAAAGTACTAGAAGTACTTAGAAGCTGACCAGCCCATGGTAATTTGTCACAGCAATCCTGGGAGATACCTTCAGTCGACTCTCCTGCCTCATGGCAGGTACCCTCAAGAAGAAAGCGGCCGGGATGGCAGACCAGGGGACTTGGATTCAGGGCCCGGATCTGTCGTTCATGTGTGAGTGCCTCCGTGAACCTAGCTTTCCTGGAAATGGAGAGGTGGCTCACCCACCCTTGGGGGTGACAGGTTGTTAGGCTAATGCAAATATGCATTGGGCTGGGTTGGGTGTGGGTAAGGGCTCTATGGAGAAGTGGATAAACTGAGTGAGGAGGGAGGGAGGTAGGCCCCTGGAAAGGGCACAGCCATCACTCAGCTCATGCAAATTGTTGCCAGACAGGAACTCTGCCCTTATGTTGCCACGGCATCTTGTTTTTCGAGGGAAGAGAGAAATAGAGATTGGTGTGTGTGTGTGTGTGTGTGTGTGTGTGTGTGTGGTGTGTGTGTGTGGTGTGTGTGTGTGTGTGTGTGTGTAAAATCCGGTTTTTGAATGTCTGCAATGGATTCAGATTTCTTACAAGCATGAGCCAAACAAAGCAATCCTGCAGGCCAAAAGTGAACTCTCATCTCATTGATCGTCCAGGTCTCGCCCTCCAGCCCCGGCACAGTGTTTTTGACTTAGGGGAACAGCCCTGGTTCCAGAGAGATGCCTGCTCTTGGCAAGCCTGGACGAGGAGGGCAGGGGTGTGGCGGGGAACCTGCTGGCCCCGCAGATGCAGACGGACCCACGGACACGAGGAAAGCCTAGGGGAACCTGCGCTGCAGATGCCTCGTTTGTTTCCTGCCTTCTTTTCTGAACTTCAGGTTTCCGGTAGCAGCTTGGTTTTTTACGTGCGGAGCTTAAGCCCACGAGTCAGCCCGGGCTCCACAGTGCCCCATAAATCATAGGCTGCTTTTATTATTAATAATAAAATCCAGCTGACGTTAAACGTGCGAAGGGACTGTGGCCGGGGAGAAGGCGAGGCTCGAATGTCGAAGTGTTGCCTTGCATCCACGAACAAACGGTTTGAGAATTCATATATATATATATATATATATATATATATATATATATATATATATATATATATATATGGCTTTGGGTTCATTTTCACCCCCACAGAAGTGTATGGGTTTATGGAGCAGCTATTTTGTGTCAAATTCCTTGTGGGTGCCAAGGACCCAGAGCAGTGAGGAAACCTAATCGGTTGAGGGTGGAAAAGGGACGGGAAGGGCAAAGACTCTGCTACCACAGGCATCCGGGTCTCCATGGGCCGGGGGAAGAAGATCTTCCCAGTGACAAATGGATGTCCAAGAAATCACTTGTACCCAGGGCTGTCTGGGGGTCTCTGACCCCCAGGTGGGTGCAGCCGGGACAGGGGCTCTGCGTTGAGTCCAGGATGGCGTCTCTGTGGGCCACTGTCCTCACATGGACAGCAGAGGCCCACTGGGTCTGCCCCCTGGGCCTCATGAACACAGAGATTCCGTGAGTCACAGGGGAGTCCTGGGATGGTCCTCAGCACCCAAATGGCTTTTGCTGGTCTGAATAATATTCTAGGAGGTGCTGAGCCGGGGACAGAGCATTCTCTGGCACTCACGTGGGTGACAAGGACATGGGTGGCGTCCTCTGTGTGGCTGGGGTTCATTGTGGGATAGACCTGTCCCCTTTCCACTGGGGAGAGAGGGGAGGAGAGGGGGAGGGAGGAGAGGGGAGGGGAGGAGAGAGGGAGGGCAGGGGAGTTTAGGAGAGGAGATTGGAGGGAAGAGGAGAGGAGAGGAGAGGGGAGGGGAAGAGAGAAGAGAGGGAGGGCAGGGGAGTTTAGGGGAGGGGAGGGGAGGGGAGAGGAGAGGAGAGGGGAGGGGAGGAGAGGAGAGGAAGTTTTGTGGTCCAGGATGTGACCTCTGAGCAGAGCTCTGAGGTGGAGAGCAGGCTGGGTGCCCTGGGCACTGGGTGATGTTCTGAGAGGCCCCACGTCGCGTGTGTCCACGGAAGGCCGGTGACTCAGTGGATGAAGGTGTGACGTTGGCTGGAGGAGTTAGAAAAGGGAGCTCGTTAGCTTCCGGGCACAGCGGGGGCCGCTGGGGGCTAGGCAGAGCCGGCATGGTCTGGTCTCTGCTCTGGGAGGGCGGCCTTGGGTGCCAGGCCCACCCGGGTGGGGTGGGGTGGGGTGGGCAGGAGAGGAATCGTGCACCCAGTTGGGAGCCCGCGGAGGTTGTCTAGGCAGGGCACCAGGGTGGCTCCGTAGGATGGCGCTGCAATTTTACATCTAATCTTCCCCTCCACCCGCCTCAAGAAACTGAGGCCTATCTCCAGGACAGCAGGGGAACAAAATGAAAGTCTCTTTGCCACTGGGAGCCCCACCACCCTGTTTCTCTCCTGAGGCTCGGCTCCCAACCGGGAACCCAGCCCCTTTCCTGCATCAGGGCAAGAGGCCTGGGTGGGCATGGCCGGGTTGGGCACCCCCCCCCCCCATGTCAGGTCCTGTCAGCTCAACCCAGGCAGAGATGAGCCAGACGGGGAGGCTCTGGAACCCGCTCTGGAAAGGGTCCCACCAGCCCCTGTGCACGCTGCCCGGATCCCATCCACCAGCCCCAGCCCCGCCCCGCCCGTGGCTGCCAGCTCTCTCCTGTGACAGCTGTGGTGATCGCCTGTGACAGGGGGAAGCCTCGCCACGCCCTTGACGTGTCGCCTCCAATCCACGTCGCAGGGAGAGAGAAGCAATTAAGGTGCCAGCCTGTTCCAGAAGCTCTGGCTCCAGGCACAACGGGTGTGTGTGCACACATGTATACATGTATGTGTGTATGCATGCCTGCATGGGTATATCTGTACATGCACATGCATGTGCATGCATGTGCATGTGTGTATATATGTGTATGAGTGTATGTATGTGTTTGCATGTGTGTATGTGTGCATATCTACGTGTGTGTAGGAAGGGATGGAACTGCATGTGTGTACATGTGTGCGTGTCTGCATGTGTAGGAAGGGACGGAAGCACATGTGTGTTTGTGTGTGTGTGCATGTGCATGTGTCTGTGTGTATAGGGAGGGATGGGAGTGTGTGTTCATGTGAGTATGTCTGCATGTATAGGAAGGGATGCAAGTGTATGTGTGTGTGTCTGCGTGTGTACTCAGGGATGGAAGCACATGTGTGTATGCATGTGCATGTGTCTGTGTATATAGGGAGGGATGCAAGCGTGTGTATGTGCATGCCTGCGTGTGTAGGAAGGGACAGAGCACGTGTGTGTTTGTGTGTGAGCATGTGTCTGCCTGTGTAGGAAGGAATGCAAGTGTGTGTGTGTGCATGTCTGCATATGTAGGAAGGGATGGAAGCTTCTGTGTGTGTGTGTGTGTGTCTGCATGTAAAGAAAGGAATGCAAGTGTGTGGTATAGGAAGGGACAGAAGCAGGGCCAGGCAGGAGAAGTGCGTTTTCCAGCACAGAGCAGATGCCGGGCGAATGCTTGTGGAGTGCCTGCCTGAGGACTGGGGTGAACAAGGTCCCCAAGGTTCTGAAGGGCCTCGGTAAACACGGGCCCTCCTCCTCTGCCTGGGCGGCAGCCGTGTCCCTCCGCAGGCCCTGCCCGGGGCTCAGCAGGGAGGGGGAGCATCCAGTGACATGGGTGTCCGTGACCCAGCCCTCTGACCTTGATGGTGGGCAGCTCTGCTGGGATGTGCTGGCTCACTGGCTCTGGCGTCATAGCCTCACTGAGCCCAAGGTCTCCTTCCGCCCCACCTGCTCCCTACATTCCCTTCCATTGCACCCCTTCATGGGCTGCCTGTCTGCAAACCCGAGCCGCAGGGAATCCCCTGCACAAGCAGGAGGTTCTCTCTTACGTCCCGCCCCCTCCTCTCCCTTCCTTTCCTTAGTACTCTTTCCTTTCCTTTCACAGCACTGGATGGGGCGGGGGTGGGGGGGGGAGGTTGCCTTGTTTTAACTTTCTGCTGGCCAGAACCTAGACCCATGGCCACGGCTTTGATTCAAAGGAAAGTGGAAAGGTGTGGACCGCTTGCCTGGATCGCTATGCAGCCAAGGCAAAGTCCCTAAGTTCCCACGAAAGAGCGAGCAGCGGGGGCTCTGGGATCCCTGGCTGTCCCTCACAGATGTGAGTCCCTGGAGATCCCACTGCAGACGGGTCGGGAGTGGACGGTGTGGCCTGCAGCTCATCACAGGCTGGGTTCGAGAGAACGGGGGGCTGGTGGGGAGGGCGGGGGGAGCAGCTCAGACCCAGGGGGAGGGAGGAAGAGGCAGAGGGTGGGGCCAGCACCTCAGCGGTCCCGTCTCCAGTTCTCCATCTTGCTGTGTGTCACTCAAGAGCTTCAGTGGTGGGTGGGGATGAGGCAAACCTCCAATCCCGACCGAGGTGACCATTCAGGGGGCCACGTGCGCTGTGAGGCAGACATTGCAGGTCACTCTGGAAGTGCTGGAGGGGGGCAGGGAGGGGTGAAAGTGTGTTCACGGATGCTGGTGGGGTCTCTCAGCAGGGTTTGTGTGATGGAGACACGGGACGGCTTGCGGTCACAGAAAGCAGCAACCTAGACGTCCAGGAAGGGGCCACAGGGCCAAACTGGAAATACAGGTCCAGTTAATGGCTACACTGGGTAGCAGACCCCTGGTTGAGAGTGGCCCTTGAGGCCCATCTTGGCGAGCATGAAGGCCCCAGCTTGGTGGACACCTCTGAGATGCTTAGTTTGATTCCAGAACTTTCTTCCTTGCTACCACTCTGTTTTTGAAGAGCGATGCATTGGCCTATTGTGTACCATTCTCACGCCAAGATCTCGGAACACTTTTTTGTCTCATCCACTCAGCCCTGTCATGGATGGCTGTGGTGAATGGCCCGGGCCTTGTCTGACAGCTCAGCAGGAAGGGCAGAGGTTCGGGCACTGCGCTTGACAAGAGGTGCATTTTTCTCTTCACGTCAGGGTTGTGTTTTTGTTTCTCAGCCAGGTACTTGTTTGTTTGTTTACTATTATCCCCCTTCAAGATGGCGGTTATCCAGGTATCACGTGCACCATTCCGGGAACTTCAAGGGCAGATAGAGGCCTGGACACCTCCGAATCCATCATTGCTTTTTGATCACGCCAGAGTTTCCAAGAAGCAAAGGAATAGGAGGGATCAAGGCGGTTATTTGAAATCACCATCCCTTTCAGATTTTATACCCTCCTCTGGATTCCCCTGCTGAGAGGCTTGGCTGGGTGCTCAGGCCGGGGAAGTTCTTTCAGACAGCTAGGTCCTCCATGTTCGCTTCTGCTGGTATTTGGCAAGCTCAGACCTCTATGGGCCAAGGGTTTAGTGCCAAGGGCAATTGTGATTTACACTCCTTACCCCTCTCGGTGCAAAATGGATTTGATTAGAGGCATGCCATGTTTATTAGGCCCCGAACAAGGCAGGCCGGGGGCTTGGTCGGTCCGCACTAAAAGGGAGGGAGATTTACACGGCTCCCTGCAGGATTCATTTAATTTCTTGGGGATTTACTGACCTTCAATTAGAACTGTTAAGTACTGTTTACACGGTCCCTAATTCATACAAGACTGAGGGACGGTTCAATTTTGCTTTCATTAAGGACCTATGAATCAACGAAATAAAATAGGAATTTTTTTTTTTTTGCCAAGAAAGATGTGATTTGGGTAAAGAAAAAAAATCAGGAGCCATTAGCAGTTGGTAGCCTTACTCTGTCATTATTTAGGAGTGGAGTGGTAGGAACAACGTGATCCTATGTACACACACACACACACACACACACGCGCGCGCGCCTATCTCAGGATGGCTTTAAAACAAAAAAGAACAAAACAACTTAGTGTGAGACGTTTTGGGTGACGATTAGTTTTGGTTTTAAAATTCTTATGAGACTTGGGGAAGAAAGAATTGCTTCCCGCTGGGCTTTCACACGAGAGAGGGGGATGGATAAGACACCCCAGCTACATCACCCACAAGGAGATTAGTTAAGATTCAGGGTGGTGGGAGCAGGGGTGGGGGGGTGGGGTGGGGGAAGCCCTTGTGAAGAAATGTTGGGGAAAGTACCTTGGTGGCGGGTCAGAAGTCCCGAGCTGCGTTGCCCCGAGTGGCCATGGGTTTGGGGTGGAGACCGTGGGAATGTGGCCTCACCAGCTGCGGAACTGGAGGCCCGCACAGCCTCCTGGGTGGAAGCGGAGGACCGGAAGCCCCAGGTCACCTGCGCTCAGCCGGCGAGCAGAGTCCGACACACAGTGCTCTAAGTCACAGCCCTGTGCCACCGGATGAAGTCATTTTCATTTCTCTTTGACACGTTCTGGGGCATTGCTTTTCGTCTCTGTCTTTTCTTTTTTTCTTGGTCCCAGACTGGGCCTCGAACTCAGTACCTGACACTTTCGCTCACTGGCTGGCACTCTACCAACGGAACCATGCCTTCAACCCCTTGGCTGAGCCCGGTCTCCACGGAGAGCAAAGGCTGGGAGAACACCTCGGCGGCTCCTTCCCCGATGCCTGCCCTCCGGCCCTGGCGTCCACTCTTCGGAGTTGCAGGTATGGAACTCAGTGCCTAGCGGGTGCCAGGCAAGGGCTCTACCACTGAGCTACAGCCTCTGCCCGCCCGCCCGCCCCGCCCGAGTTTGACTTGTAAATGGCCGATTAGTGAGCCCGTAGCCTCGTGTTCTCCAGGCTCGTTTTTGTGGTTGCACGTGGCAGGATCTCCTTCCCTCCTCAGGGGACGGATAGTTATTGCACTGTGTGGCTCTACCATGTTTTTGTTTTTGTACTTGAAATCTCTTTCCCCCGCCTCTTGGCTGTGGAGAGCAATACTTCGGTGGACGTCGCTCCTAGGTCCTGTTTTCAAATCCTTTGGGATAAATATCTGCAGTATGCCCACTGTAGGCTTTGAGGAGCCCCCATCTTTTATGTGTAAGGTAAAATGGTGCCCTGTGAATCCCCACTTACTGCCTTGGACGGGGGCTCCATGCCTTCCACATCCTGGCCCGCCGTTGTCATTTCCTGCTTTTATCTCATGTTTGAAATTAGGATTTCCATCGTTGTTCCGCTGTTGGTCCCTTTCTTGGACGCTGCACGTCTTTTCATCTGTTTGTCAGCTGGAGATCCACTCGCGTTCTTTGCCGTCTTTCGGGTGGGGTTTTTGTTCTTTGCAGGAGGAGCTTGGTGCGCTTCCACTGTCCTGGCTTTGGCTTTTGTCCCTTGTGCGTTTTGCGTTATGTGGGCCACATCGTTGTCGGCGGCTCTAGCTCTTGACTGGTGAC
This sequence comes from Perognathus longimembris pacificus, assembly GCF_023159225.1. Classification (NCBI taxonomy): domain Eukaryota; kingdom Metazoa; phylum Chordata; class Mammalia; order Rodentia; family Heteromyidae; genus Perognathus; species Perognathus longimembris. The sequence goes on from NC_063163.1 coordinate 83,844,337, forward strand.
TGCCGGCGAGCCTTTGGGGCCGGAACTTCTCTGCCTCTGCCTTCAGTACAGTGAGGGCCATGTCAGAGCCTAGGTTCTCCCAGAAGCCACTGGAACCTGATGACAGCCGGTTTCGTTGGATGGTGACTCTAGGTCACCATTGGAGGGGAAAAGGATTGCATTTTTTAAGCACTAGGGGCTGCCTTCTAAGAATTGCCAGAAAGAATTGAATTTCAATGCACAAAACACAAATTTGTGGTATGCATGTGTGTGTGTGTCAGTACTGGGAGGGGGAGGCTTGAACTCAAGGCCTGGGCACTGTCCCTTAGCTTTTTCACTCAAGGCTAGCAATCTACCACTTGAACCACAGCTGCACTTCAGGCTTTTTGGTGGTTAGTTGGAAATAAGAATCTTACTGACTTTCCTGTCTGGGCTAGATTTGAACTGTGATCCTCAGGTCTCAGCCTCTCGTAGCTGGGATTACAGGCATGAGCCACCACACCCTGCCAATGTAAGTTTTTAGTTCAAGTATTACACACAGATTTTTCTGCCAATATGAAACACGTTTATTTACTGCTTATCTGAAATTTAATTTTCCTGGCTTGCTATGTTTTTATTTGCTTAAACAACAGCTGGGCGAGGGCCTAATGGGAGAAGAGAGAGGCAGGGGACCCGGCTTCAGCACAGCTCAGGCAGCCGGAGCACATCCCAGTGCTCTCTCTCTCTGCCGTTCGCAACTGACGGCCATGTTGGTCCTCTTCAGCTCCCTGGACTTTTGCTGTGCCCACGCTGGGCCCAGCTGGCTCCGTTAGCCTGGGAAACCCCCACACAGAAGCAGCTGGGACTGGGGGAGAAAGAGCCACCTAGGGTGCCTTATTTTCAGGAGTTCACAGCCAGCCGGTGTGGGGTGGCCTCTGCCTCCTCTCCCCGGCCCTGACCCCAGCCTGTGGGATGGGGTGCTTGACAAGCAGGGGAACCTGCAGGGGCGAAGGGGGCTGGGGCTCCATGGTTGTCTTCCAGGAGCCTGCGGACCAGGGTCCCAGGGGTAAGCGCGTCAGGGGGTCTCCCTCCTGGGGTCTTAAGGATCCCCCCAACTTAGAGTAACTTCATTCCTCACAAGGCCCTCCCACTTCACACGTGACCATGGGGAGGCCCTCCTACTTCATGTGTGACCACAGGGAGGCCCTCCCATCTCACGCGTGACCACGGGGAGGCCCTCCCACCTCACGCGTGACCACGGGGAGGCCCTCCCACCTCACGCGTGACCACGGGGAGGCCCTCCCATTTCACGCGTGACCACGGGGAGGCCCTCCCACTTCACACGTGACCACGAGGAGGCCCTCTCACTTCAGGCGTGACCACGGGGAGGCATGGGTTGGCTTCTTAGGGTCCCTGGTCTCACTGCTACTTGTTTAATTTATTCTTCATTCCCCGCCGCTGTCTGTGGCCAGTGTCCCATGGCATCGGTGGCAATGACCCCAGCCTGGAAGGAATCGCAGTGTGTCTGGGAGGCAATGATCAACGTGAGGTCATTCTGACCCAGTGAAGTGAGGGATGGGGAAGGAAGGAAGGAAGGAAGGAAGGAAGGAAGGAAGGAAGGAAGGAAGGAAGGAAGGGAGGGAGGGAGGGAGGGAGGAAGGAAGGAAGGAAGGAAGGAAGGAAAGAAGGAGGGAAGGAAGGAAGGAAAGAAGGAAGGAAGGAAGGAAGGAAAGAAGGAAGGAAGGAAGGAAGGTAGGTCAGCTTGTCTGACCCTGGTGCGTGTGTGGGGGCGGGATTTTCTATCTGATGGCAACGAGGGGGTGTGGCTGCAGGGAACAAGGCCTGCCCTCCCTTTCTCCCTCCCTCCTTCTCTCCCTCCCTCCCACCCTTCCTACCATGCTGGCATCCAGCTCTTCTCTGTGCCCCGCGTGGCCTCTCAGTTCCAGACACCGCATGTGGCCATGCTGTCGCAGCAGAGCCACCAGTCTGTCTCAGCTGCCAGGGTGTTGTCAGTGCCGCGCTCCTAGCTGTCAGGAGAAGATGGCCTTTTCCTGGGCGAGTCTTCTAACAGCCTGTGCTGCCTGTGCTCCCTTCGTGCTATTTCAGGTCCTCCTGGGATGCTCTGCTTAGGTGCAAACAAATGGTCCTTGGTTATAAACTTCGGGGTCTGGCCGAAATGAGTGTGTGCCTAACTCCAAACGCTTGCTGGCGTGAGATTCAGGAGCTGGTGGAGTTCTTGACCTTTCTGTGTCCACACACCGTGGGGACAGAGCCTTCCTCCTGGTCTAGGGCGGAGTGGGATTCGGGAGAGGCCGAATCCTGCCATGGCACCAAGGAACGGTCTCTCCATCTCCACGTCTTAAAGCAGATTCGGGATGCTTCTCCCTGGTGGTTCCCGTTCTTTGCACATCAGAAGGGGCCTCTTTGTCATCATCCTTTGGGTGCGACCAAGAGCAGCCATTAAAACTAAAAAAAAAAACAAAAAACAAAAAAAAAAAACCCAAAAGATAATTAGAGGTGTGCTGGACTAGTGAGTTAGATCAAGACCCCTTATTGTTGATCTGATCTGGAGGAAGTCATCTAGCTCTTTTCTAGACAATTCCAGATAGTGTACAGGGTTCCTCCTCAGTGGATTCGATAGCTGTCCCTGAGCTCTTTCCCTCAAGGCTAGTGATGGACCACTTGAGTTGCAGCTCCACCTCTGACTTTTTGGCGGTTCATTGGAGATCAGAGTCTCACAGACTGTTCCTGCCTGGGCTGGCTTTGAACTGTGATCCTCAGATCTCAGCCTTCTGAGTCACTAGGATTACAGGTGTGAGCCACTAGTGCCCAGCGTAGCTACTCTTTCATTTCCTCTGACGTATGGCCCGCTATAGTGTGGACAATTGAAGGGGAAGGAGCTTGTCTTATTTCTAGTAAGACTGATTTGAATTATAGAATACTTGCCATGTGCTGGGCACTGGGCCAAACAGCATTGCTCTTCTCCTTGCTCCCCCCCGCCCCCTAATAAGGTAAGCAACAGGATGTGTTGGACAGACAAGGAAACTGAGTCCTCGGGTGGGTAAGATCTCTGCTCAGGCTCATGAAGCCGGGGGCAGGCACCGTACTGTAGAGCTTCCTGCACACCAGGGCTCGGCTTGTGTTCTCCCAGACACGGGTTCCCCAGATATTCCCGAGGCCCCTGACCTGTGATTACATCCCAGCCAGCCCTCTCCCCAACCCGGCCATGGGCCCAACGGTTCCGCACCGTTGGCTAAACCGACTTCCCCCTTGCCCTCGAATTTACTGTACGCAGTTCTAAGACCCGGCATGCCTCGTCAGCCAGCTTCCCCTCAGCCTCTTGCCGATTCCTGATCAATCCTGAGCTTTGCCTGATGCCTGATTTATAACAGCGAGACACATTGAAGCACCGTGCACCTCTTGATATGAGCTATACATTCCAGAAACATCCCCAGTTATTCTCAACCCTCCTCCCTCCCCCCCCCCCCGAAGTTGTAAGTGTTTACTATCATGGAAAATTGCCAGTCCCTTAGGATTCTGATTTCTTTTCTTTTCCCCCACCGCCCGGTCATCTTTAAAAAAAAATACCTCAGAATTTTATTTTTGGGGGCCCCTGGGAATCTGAAGAGCTCTCTGGCTGGGATTCAGCTCCAGGCTGGAGAGATCCGAGGGCTCTTATCTGACTGCGTGTCTGCTAGCGTGACGTCCTGAGGAAAGTCCCTCCTACTCTGTAAGTGAAAAAACTTTTTGGGATTGGGAGGTGGGGGGGAACTGGTGGTCACAGTGGCTAAATAAAAATAATCCCGAGGTTATCTGAGAGCTGACATTCCATACAATAGCAATAAGGACATTTTCCAAATTTAAAACTCTGATGGAGGAAGTGGGTTACAATAGCGGCAACCTCTGACCCCGAGCAGTCATAATGGTTTCCTGGATTCAGAGATACTGTGGGCCCTGGCCAAGGGTATCAGCGCAAGATGTGTTAAACATAGAACACAATGTGCGAGCCTGGGAGGGGCTGTGTGTGTGTGTGTGTGTGTGTGCATCTTTCTTCGTTTTCCTTCCAGTGAAAACCAGCTCCTTCATGAAGCTGAAGCTAGGTCTTCCCAGCCAGCTCCCCCCATTCCCACCCCCCCCCACCCCCGTGCCGGCGTGGCTGCTGTTTCTCATTCCTTGAGATCTTGGTGAAGCTGGAACGCCTTTTCCTCTAGGAGCCATCCATGGAGGTGGTTCATCCCCCGAAACCCACCAAGGGGGGATTCTTGTGCGTCAGGTCCTGTTCTAGAACCGGTGAGAGACAAAGGAATCGGCCCCAGGGTCATCCATGAGAAGCGGCACTCAACGCCAGGCGTTGATCTGCAGTGTTTCTCGCAGGTGGGGCTCAAGTCTCCATTGTTGGGGTGCACTGAGGGGCGTCTCTGAGCGATGCCCATCTCAGACATCATTGGCACGGCCTTACCCGGTTGTCACAACCAACCACGCCCCCGGACACAGCAGGTGGAAGGTTGACAACACGGGGGACGGGTGAGGGAGAGTTGAATCTGGGCAGCCGTAGGTTCCGGAAGGGAGATGGTTGTCACTTGGGGAAGATGCTCTAGAAGAAGCGACAAGTGTGACCATGGGCCCGATGGCCGTGGAAGAAGAACGTTCCAGAAGGAGGCAGCAGCCAGTGTGAAGGCCCAGAGCAAGCATGGCGGCCTCTGAGCACCCAAGGGGATCTGTGTGGCCGGGATGGGGGAGGGGGTGTCGATGCCCGGCAAGGAGGCAGGGACGGGATGGGAGGAGGGGCAGGGAGCACCGGGGAAGCCCAGGGTGGAGACATTGCCGAGGGGAGAGGACACATCAGCGTGGCACGGCCGGGACAGCTCCCGCTGCCTCAAGAACGAGACTTTGTCAGGAGCAAGGGCAGAAGCGGGGTCCTCGGGAGCCGACCTCTGACCCCAGGTGGCCGAGGGCCTGGCCAGCTCTCTGTGGGCTACTGCGGAGCTCACCCACCCCCTCCGTCCAGGCGCACAGGCCGTGTCCGCTGGTGGTGGCTGTCCGCGGCGGGGGACAGAACTCGCAAACTTCCTCGATAGATTGTTTTCCCCCCACTCTTACTTTTGTTGTAGGGCTGGGCTTTGGGAAGCATCCTGATTCTCCGTGTGGAAGTTACCGAGTGGTAATCTAGCGCGGTGATGATGATGGCGATAATGAGCGCAACGGTGACTGGGGGTGGAACTTCATTCCAGAGGCCGAGCTGAGCTCTTGAGGGTTTCTTATCTCAGTCAGTGTTGTGACGGTCCGATAGCAGGGGCTCGGCTCATCATTCCTCCCCATCTGGAGAGGAGTCCCCTCCCCTATGAGTGGGGGGTGGAGGGGAGCCACGGGGGAGGGGGGAACCACCCGGCGGAGGCGGAAGGCGGAATGCTGGGGTTCCCGGGTTACCAGCCCCAAGCTCAGGATTCAGGACCGGCCTCCCCTCTCCCGAGCCTCGCCATAGACGCTGAGAAGAGCACACACTCCTCCCGGCCCTCAGCTCCGCCTCCCTCATCCAGGTCACATGTGGTGAGCGCTCAGGCTCTCCAACCCACAGAGCCAGGTTCAAGTCCCAGCTCCGCCGTTCTGGCACTGTGTGGTGGCGGTCCGCCCCCGCCCCCCCCCCCCTCGCCCCAATGTCCTTATGTTGGAATGGCCTCAGCTTTAGGATTAAAGTGTTGATGTGACTGTGCTCTGCCAGGTCCCTGTCCCCTCTCCTCTCCAGACACCCGCGGCCCCGTGAGGAGTCCTGGGGCCCACGGGCCGCCAGCTTCCCCTAACGGCCAGCGTGAGGCCAGCCCGCAAATGGAGCCCCGCAGGCATGCCACAGAGCCACTGCCTTTCAGCGTCACCGAGGCCGGTGAGCCAGGAGGAGCGAGAAGAGAGAGAGGAGGGGGAGGGGAAGGAGGAGGAGGAAAGGGGAAAGGAAGAGGAAGAAGAGGCAGAAGAAGAGGGAGAGGAGGAAGAGGAAGAGGGAGAAGAAGGGGAAGAGGAAGTGGAGGAAGAGGAAGAGCAAGGGGAGTAAGAGAGAGAGGAAGACGAGGGCATGGAGGAGGAAGAAGATGGGGGCGAGGAAGAGCAACAATAGTAAGAAAAGGAATCAGAGGAAGAAAAGGATCAACGAAAAGTGGAAGAGGAAGAGGAGAAGAAACAGGAGGGGGAAAAGGAGCAACACAAGGAGAAGGAGAAAGAAGAGGTAGGAGAGGAAAAAGAGGGACAATAGGAAGAAGAGGAGAAAGAAGGAGGAAGAGGAGGGAGGAGGAGCATAAAGAGGAAGTGAAGGAAAAAGAAAAGGAGGAGGAGGATGTAGAAGAGGAGGAAGAAAGAGACATAGAGGAGGAAGAGGAGGAAGAAGAGGTGGAGGAAGAAGAGGAAGAAGAGGAGGAAGGGGAAGAAGAAGAAGAAGAAGAAGAAGAAGAAGAAGAAGAAGAAGAAGAAGAAGAAGAAGAAGAAGAAGTAGTGGAGGAGGAGGAGGAAGAGGAGGAGGAGGAAGAGGTGGAGGAAGAAGAGGAAGAAGAGCTAGAGGAAGAAGAAGAGGAGGTGGAGGAAGAAGAAGAGGTGGAAGAAGAAGAGGAAGAATTGGTAGAGGAAGAAGAGGAGGAAGAGGAAGAGGAGGAAGAGATAGGGGAAGGAGAGGAGGAAGAGGAAGAAGAGGAGGAAGAGGAAGAAAATTTAGGAGGGGATGAAGAGAAAGAGGAAGAATGGGGAGAAAGAGGAAGAAGAAAAAGAGGAAGAGAAAGGGGAGGAGCAATAGGAGGAAGAGGAGGAGAGAGAAGAGGAAGAAGAGGAGGAAGAGGGGGAAGAGGAGGAGGAAGAGGGGGAAGAGGAGGACGAGGAGAAGGAAGAAGAGGACGAGGAGGAGGAGGAGGAAGAGGACGAGGAGGAGGAGGAAGAAGAGGACGAGGACGAGGAGGAGGAAGAGGAAGAGGACGAGGAGGAGGGAGAATTGGTGGAGGAGGACTGTAAAGATGGGGCAGGCTGACGTGTGCCCCCCTCCCCCTCCCCCGGGCCTCGTCTTAGGGAGCCCTGCCTCGAGCTGGTCTGCAGAGTAGGCAGGAGGACTGGAGTGAGGGTGATCCCCTCCCACACGAGGGGCGGCCCGCCTCCCTCCACCCAGGCCCGGGGTCCTCGGGAGATGGCCGAGCGAGTCTACAAGGACTCTGGCCCTGTTTGTGGCTGTTGTCCCCTCCTGCCCTCCCTCCAAATGGAAGTTTCCAGCTAGAAGCAGGCCGGCCAGGGAGTGTCCTCTTGCGGAAAGCCTCCCCAATGGAGTCACCTTCAGCCTTTGAGAGAGGCACTGGGAAAATGGCACCCTTTGGTTCACGAGGAGCTGCAAAGTGGGAAAACAAAAGCAAACAAAACCTTTTCCCTCTGCGGCCCCTCAGCCGCTGCTGAGCGGGAATGTCTTCTGGGTAGTCACCCAGGAACGCCCTTCAGTCAAGGTCACGTCCTTTTGTGAACAGTGGCCTCCACATTTAGCTCTCTCTTCCTTCTTGCTTCCTTTCATTTATCACATTAAAAAAAAAAAAAACCCAAGCACAACTCTAGCTTTAAAATAATGAAGCTGTAAAGAATTTTTCTATTGAACCTCAATGTCATAAAAGCACGGGAAGCTCCGTGTGGTGATGAATGGTTGCCGTTTCCATTCTAAATAAAAATGTAATTCATCTAATTGATTCGGCGGGTCTGTGTACTCTGGAGCTTTTCTTCTCTTTCTTTTGTCCCCCTCAGTAAAAGGACCAAAGTAGGGGCCTCCGAGGAGGGAGGGGGGAGGGCGGGATGAGGCCGGAAACGAGAGCAGAGGGCCAGGGAGGGGACAGCCTCCGAGCAGGGCGGATGGGACTCGTGGACCTCCTCCGGAAGGCACGCGTGCGCGGGAAACTCAAGAAAACCAGCCGCGCGCGCCCCTCCACAAGATGCACGCGTGTTCCTTCCCACCTTGCCTCACGCCTAGGCCGGGGGGGGGGGGGGGGAAGGGGCGGGGAGGGGGCTGGGGGCGGGGACAACGTTTAACGCAAGAATCGTGTACCACGCCCCATCCGACCTACTTAGCCGACGGTCCACCCTCTCCCCAGAGACCCGTCCACCCCTGTCCACCCCCATCCACCCCTGCATTCACAGGGGGCAATGAAGCCAGCCATCTGGAAAGCAGCCCTGGTTACCCAAGGGGCCCTAAATCTTCCCTGGGCCTCAGTTTCCTCCATTCACACACAAGGTCCTTCCTTCCTTTTCCTCCCTCCCTCCCTTCTGACCTCCCTCCCTCCCTCCCCCCTCCCTGTTTCCCTCCTTCCTTCCCTCCCTCCTTCCTTCCCTCCCTCCCTCCTTCCCTCCCTCCCTCCCTCCCTCCCTCCCTCCCTCCCTCCCTCCCTTCCTCCTTTTTTAAAAAAACAAACCAACTATAAGCTCCATCCCATAATGAAGCCTGCTGAAAGCTCTGGATGTGGGGAGGGGGACGGGGGAGGCTAAGGAAGTGAATCTGGAATTTGATTGAAGTGCATCCTACCCACGTTTGTAACTGTCACGCCGGAACGAACGCCTTCGCACGATTCGTTCATGCTAGTAAAAGCAAATAGCATCTAGCCATGAGAGGCCCAGTCCCGGATGGTTTCCCTTCTGTGAAGTGTCTAAGACGGTCAGTGTCTAAGTGTCTAAGTGAAGTGTCTAAGATGGTTAAGCAGGTGGTTGCTGGGGACAGGGCCGGAGGGGAGAGAGGAGGGGGATTCGTCGGCCAACTTCACAAAAATCTTGGCTGAGCCCGCTGAGGGAGTGTCTGTTAAGCTACACCTGACTGTGGTGTCAGGGATAAGGTCCGGCAGAGAGAGCAGGATGTGCAAAGGCCCTGGGGAAGGCGCTGAACTAAACCGTACTTTGTTTGGGGGCATAATTTAAATACATAGCAAGCTATGCAAAGGTCAAGCAGAGGGGCTGGTGTGTGAGGACCCGGTATTCTAGCTCAGCTTTCTTATTCATGGCTGGCCGTCGCCTACTTGAACCACACTTGCAGTATGGCATTTTGCCGGTAAATTGGAGATGAATTCTCAAAGACTTCTCTGTCTGGGCTGGCTTTGAACCATGATCCTCTGGGCCTCACTCTCTTGAGCAGCTGGGATGCAGGCGAGAGGCAGTGCCGCCTGGCTTTGATAACTGTCTTTGTGAAGGGATTGACGTCTGTAGCCACCACCCAGCATCTCCCCAGAAAACTACCCTGTAGCCAGCTCCCGTCCCCTTTATCCTGCTGTTCTGTCCTGCTTTTTACTTCCTTCAATTACTTTGCTTTTCTCTGAACGTCACGGAAACTGCAGCCATGCAGTGTGTACCTTCCCAGGCCTGGTTTTGTTCCTTCGACGCCAGGTCCCTGTGAACTGTCAGCATTGTGGTTCCTTTTCACCGCTGCGTAGTATTCCATCAAATGGATATACTACAGGGTCTTCTTCTGCGTGATGGACATTTGCATTGTTTCCCCTTTGGGGGCTCTTTATGAATCAAGTTGCTGTGGGATGTTTGCGTGGGAGATTTCCATCCACCTACAGGTTCATTTGTCTTGGGTGTAATGTTTCGGCTGCGGGGGGGGGCGGGGGAGGAGTGGTGTTTTAGATGACAGTTTTAGATTTTGGTGTGGATGGGGGGCGGAGGGGGGAAGCTGCTGGCTTGGACGTGCTTTCTCCGTTCCTCCATGGCCCTTAGTCCGGCGAATATGCAGGTTTGTTTCCCGACTTTACCCCAGTTCTTCAAGCAAGCCAGCAAGCACCCCCGGGGGTCAGCTGTGCTCAGGGGCCCATGGCGTGCGCGGTGTGCCTGGGGGAGCCAGGTCCTCCCCCCTGGGGCTGGGGGGGGACTGGGGGGCAGCCCTCCCTGAGGACCCAGACCCACTCCCCGCCCCCCATGGGGCTCGGGGCGGGGGGGGGGGACTGTGTGTATTAAATCGACGTTAGCTGGGGCTAATTCTTTGCAGCTTGCTGGTTGCTCCCTCGCGGGTGAGCAGACAGGAGGGCGCCCGGGCACGGCTCGCAATCACCAGCTTTGATAACCTGCCCGTCTGATTTACGCCAGGCAGGCGTCCGGGTGCACCTAATGAGGGGAGCCCGGGAGTGTCAACCTGTTTATTAAATGTCTGGAACCATGTGTGCCCCCTGCCACGGGCACAAGCAAACCACACGCTCCTCCGTCCCGCGCGGCCCTCGGCCCCCTCTCCCCTCCACTGTCAGCCTGCCAGGCCCTTGCTTTTCATCTGCGGCGTGGAGGGGGTTTGGGGGGGGGGGGACACCGGGGCCCGGTGGGGGCCCCCACGATGTTTGCACCTCCCCACTGACTTCCAAGGCATTTGGGAGTTAATGATACTCAACACCTCATGATTTTCTCCTCCATGTCAAACAGAGACATGAAAGAGAGAGGGGCCAGAAGACAGGGGTAAGGGGTTCAGGGCAGGGAGGGGGGGCGGCAAGCCGACCCCCGGCTCTCATTACCCCATCACCCCGGCCCCCAGGAGAGGCCGCTGGGGGCTTGAGGGAGACGGAGAATACATTCACATTTCTGACGTGGTCGGGGTCACATGAAGCCTTAATTCATCTCCTTTAATTCCCTTTGAAATTAAAAAAGAAAAAGAAAAGAAGAAGCATAAATCAACATAACGGATGGCCGGCTGCTTTCATCTTCTCCCCCCACTTTCTCCCCCTTTGAACTTCTTCACATCATCCCCATCTCCGGAGATAGCGCCCCGCATCCCCCCTTCACCCCCCCTCCCACCCTCCCGCCTCAGTCCCTGCTCTCGTGGGCCGACCTTGGCCTTGGCCCGAGTGGGTACCTTGGAGCCTGGGGAAGGTTCTGGAAGCTCCACTTTGCTCCAGGCTCTGAGTCAGAAGGGTTCCGGGCCTCCTGCATTCAGCGGTGGCCTCGCTCCATTTTAAATAACCTCGATGTTGTGGTTGTGTTTGCTTTTGGGGTTTGGGGGGAGGGAGCCTATTTGTGGGGAGCCAAGGGGACACAGAAAGGGAGGGGAGCAAGCCAGCGTGGCCCATGGTACTGTTCAGTAGATACCATGAGGGAAACTGAGGGAACGCGCAGGAAGGGGCCATGTCCGAAGGAGGAGAATTGTGCTCCTGGCCTGACTTGTGGAGAGGGACCCCCTCTCACAGCCCCTCCAGAATCACTATCAAATAGGGTGTTGTGTTGTTTTTTTTTGCCAGTCCCGGGCCTTGGACTCTGGGCCTGAGCACTGCCCCTGGCTTCTTTTTGCTCAAGGCTAGCACTCTGCCACTTGAGCCACAGCGCCGCTTCTGGCCGTTTTCTGTATATGTGGTGCTGGGGAATTGAACCCAGGGCCTCATGTATAGGAGGCAGGCACTCTTGCCACTAGGCCATGTCCCCAGCCCTCAAATAGGTTTTTAAGAAACGAAAGTAACCTGGAAGTCCTCAGCCATAACGGAAATGCAAATCCAAATGGCACTGGGATTCCACCTCGTTCCATGGCGCCGAAGGTTGGTGTGCTGTTGGTGGGAATGGAGACGGGGGTGGGGTGGGGGGGGTGAGAAATCAGCATGGAGGGTCCTCAGACAAGGAAAGATGGAGCTCAAGGATGATTGTGCTCCACCACTCCCGGGCACAGCATGGGGACGGGAGCCACCGCTCGGTGGGGGTGCGGGGACTGTGCATGCAGGGAGCCCTACCACTGTTTGCAGAGGCCGAGGCACAGAACCAACCCTGGTACCCAGCAACTGAGGCGGGGATGGAGGAGAATGTAGACACCTACAATGGAGTACTACTCAGCTACGAAGGAGGGTGGGATGATGTCATTTGCAGGACAGTGCGTGGAACTGGACATCAACGTGTTAAAGGAAGAGAAGCCAGAGGCAAAAAGATGAGAAAGACAGGGTTTGCATGTTCTACCTCATCCACATGATCTAGTCCTAAAAAGATTAGCACTATGTCATCACTGTATACCAGGGACTATCTGAGGAGACTATCAGAGGTGGGAAGAAGAGAAGAGAGATGAGGAAGGAGGGTGAATAGAATACTGATAGGTGGATAGACAGGTAGATGGATGGATAGGTAGGTAGATGGATGGATTGATAGGTGATAGATAGATAGGTATATGGATGGATGAATAGGTAGGTAGATGGATGGAGAGATGATAGATAGGTAGGTGGATGGATGGATGGATAGATAGATGGATGGATAGATAAGTAGTTACACAGGTCAGCTGCTGGTGGCTCACACCTATAACCCCAGCTATTCGAGAGGCTGAGATCTGAAGATTACCATTTGAATCCAGCCTCAGCAGTGAAGTCTGAGAGACTCTCACCTCCAAGTAATCACAAAAAGCTGGAAGTGGGGCTGTGGCTCATGTGATAGAGCACCAGCTTTGAGCAAAAGCAGCTGAGGGACAGGGCCCAGGCCCAGAGTTCCAGCCCTGGTACTGACGCACAAAAAAAGAAAAAGTGACATAAGATGAGGCGAATTAGATCAAGCTAGTTTAGATGCCTGTTGTAAATATCACAATGAAATTCCTTCCTACAGTTCATTTATTCTAATAACCTTTACTCTTAAAAAAAATAGAGTAATAACTTCGGGAACAAGCTTAGACGAGGTTAGTCTCCCCCACCCCCTTCTTATTCGAATCTCATGCCTTGCATCTTATGCCATAGCCTGATTGCAACAGATGGCGACGTACATGTTTGTGGAAGGAATAGACAAAATGGATGACCAAACAAATGGAGAGTGCGCACTGCAGGCTTTTGTTTGGACCCGGTGTTGGTTTGTGTGTGTAGAACGAGGACACAGCCTGGCCGGTGGCACTGTGGGCTGGCTGGACACCTGAGCAGGGATTGGGGTTTGTCTTGTTGTACCCACTCTTCCTTCCTTCCCCCACCATGCATTCTCTGATGGCTGCTGGGCAAAGCCTGTGCATAAAGACAGAATTTCCCAGCCATCCTTCCCGCAAAGGGTTGGCCAGGCTTGTGTTGGCCGTTGGAAATTTACGTGGTGGATGTGTGGTTCATGTCTTTAAAAGACAGCTGGAACCAGCCTTCAGCCGCCTGCCTCTTCTCTCTCCATTCCAGACGGGATGCAGACGGGAAAGCTGGGGGCCAAGCAGCTACCCTGACCTAGGAGGCAGGAAGCGGGGGAAAGGAAAGGCAGCCCAGGCAACTGAGCAGATCTCTGGGAAGTGTGTCAAACCGGTGTGGCAGCCTGCCCTTCCCACCCGGGCGGCTGCCATGTCAGAGAAGCCACTCCCCCCCCCCCCCCCCCCCCGTGGCCTGAACCAGCTACCCAGAGCGCTCCTCACATGCAACCAAGACAAATTCCAGAGGGTTCTGCAAGGTTTGGGGGATTCACCTTGCGCTTAACGACAGAATAAGCGGCAACAGGTTCAAGTTCCTGGAAGAAAAGCACCCCCGGGACGCAGGAAGCCAGGGCTGGGTGTCCCACACGGTGCAGACTGACAGAGCTGAGCATGGTGGTGCACACCTGTAATCTCAGAACTCGGGGGCTGTGTCAGGAGGACTGTGAGTTCAAGACTGGCTTGGGACCCTTTCTAAAAAAACAACAGCAACCCACCAACAGAGCAAGCAAGCAAACAAAACCCAGACAGCCCAGTTTGCGAGGTCGCATGTGCATTCGAGATTGCTCTTCAGGGGAGACACTGTGTGGTGACATCACGGGGGACCAGCGACGTGGACGATGACGGAGCCCTGAGAGCCGGGTGCCCGCCATCGGACTGGGAGACCCTGAGGCAGAGCCCACGAGAGCCAGGAAGTGCGGCTGGGGAGGCGTCCCGGGAGCCACCTGCTTGGCAGCCTGAGCCTCCTGAGCTGCACCCCTCCCCCCCACGGCGGCCCCTCGCGTGGGTGAGGTCTCGGCCCTTCGCTCTTCTTCCTTCTTCCTTCTTGCCACGCGAGGGAAGGCGAAATCGAGGCACAGTTTGGAATCCCGGGCCAGCCTCGCAATCAGGGGCCTCCTGTCGCTCTGGCTGGGGATCCGGAGTGGGGCGGGGGCGGGGGGGTGGGGAGAATGTGGCCCCGCCGCCCCATCCGTGGGGTCTGTGGAGTGCTGGCTTTCCGCCTCTGCAGTCAGGCAGTCATGGCCGCCCGGTGGCGCGGCCCCAGTCAGCCTGCGATGGCTGCAGGCCCCTGCGTTCAGCGCCCAAGCTTCTCCTTCACTAAACGCCGGTCACAGCCCTTCCCATACCCGTGCAACCGCATCTCTCAAAATAAGAAGCTAGCCGGGTGCCAGTGGCTCACACCTGTAATCCCAGCTACTCAGGAGGCTGAGGTCTGAGGATCGTGGTTCAAAGCCAGCCTGGGCGGGAAAAGTCTGTGAGACTCTTACCCCCAATGAACCATCAGGAAACCGGAAGTGGGACTGTGGCTCAAGTGGAAGAGCACTAGTCTGGAGCACAAAGAGGCTCAGGAACAGTGCCCAGGCCCTGAGTTCAAGCCCCACGAGACCAAAAAGAAAACAAAAACCACCTTCTAAGCCCGCTTGCTGTCGTGTGGTATAGAGGTGCCGGGTGAGAAAGCATAACCTCGCAGGGTGTGGAGAATCCTCAGAACCACCGAAGGCATGAAACCTTGAGAGGAGAATTCAGATACGATGAAAACTAGGCGTAAGGAACGTTGGTATAAATATCCCATTCCCCACCCCCACCCCCTCTTTTGGTGATGCTGGGGATTTGAACTCAGGGTCTTATGGAGCCTCATGGACTTTTGTTTCCCGGGCTGGCCCGGAACCACAACCCTCCTGACGATGGCCTCCCAACCTAGCTCGGGACGAGGAAGGAGAGGCGCACGCCAGTCAGTCCAGCCGTAGGTTTCTCACGTGGTCCCTGTCGCAGCCTCCCTGGGCCGCAGCCTCCCAGGTAGCCGGGATGACAGGTGTGAACCACCGTGCCAAGCCCATTCCTTTATGTGACAGAGCAGACGCTCCCTGTAACAGTACTGCCGAGCATCCAGGTGAATTGCCTGTTCTGTGCATTCTAAACACTACAAAGAAAAGCAATGTGGTCCAAAGCACGGGGTTCCATCCTGATCTTTAAATAGAAACGACTCTGCGCTGTTTGTCCTGGAGAGGCACGGTTGGAAGTTTGTGCCTGGGAGTGGCAGGATGAAAGGTAATTTAGAAATGAGAGGGGAGGTGTGTTAAGTCACGGATACACTCTGAGCACGGTCTCTCTCTGGATCCTGTCATCTGCAGTTGAACCCAGGCGGGCCGGAGGCCATTTCGGTCAGCGGCTGACGCCTGTCAGTAAGAATCCTGGGCGATTTTGTCGCCTCGTGACGCGACGGCCCTCTGAGCTGCTCCATACACTGGGCCACTGCCCAGCAAGGTGTTTTTTTTAGTGTATTCCCCCATTAAGCAATGCATGACGATAACATCCTGTAAAGAAATGTACAAGCTTGCGATCGCTCTTCCCCTTAGAAATCCTGTTTCCCGTGCCTCATGTTATGCTTGCCCTGGGACTCGCAACCACCCGCTCCTTCTCATGCTACGGATGCAATGTAAGAAAGTGTCACGGCAACCGGCGCCCCAGGGGTGTGGGTTTTGTTCACGAACATGAACGGCAGGCCTGGGGCTCAGGTTTGCTAAGGGCAGCCAAGGGTGAGTTGGGGAGCCATGAGAGGTTGGGGAGGGACATCCTGATGATCTCTGGCCTCCTCCCTCAGACTGCCTTGCCACCCCTCTCATTCTTCATCCATCTCCCAGGGGCCCCCACTGGGCGTATCTGACAACAGACTCATGTCAGACTGCAGGCAGGGCTGTGTGCCACCGATGGAGCTCTTAAGAATTCATCCCTTCAGCCGGGCACCAGTGGCTCACACCTGTAATCCTAGTTACACAGGAAGCTGAGATCTGAGGATCACAGTTCAAAGCCAGCCTGGGCAGGAAAGTCCATGAGATTCTGATCTCCAATTAAATACCAGGAAACTGGATGTAGCACTGTGGCTCAAGTGGTAGAGCATTAGCCTTGAGCTGAAGAGCTCAGGGACAGGGCTCAGGGACAGGGCCCAGGCACAGAGTTTAAGCCCCATGACCTGACAAAAAACAAACAAACAAAACAGAAAAAAAGAAATCCTTCATGGATCACTACAGACAGCCTTTATCTCTTGGCTGGAAGGACCAAGGACACAAGACAAAAACAAACAAACAAACCCAGATGAACATAAGCCTGTTTGCCAGTTTTTCTGGCCTCTGTACAGATGGAAGCCCGAGGCCGGGCTGGCAGAATGAATTTCCAGGGCTGCGTATCCATCGGATGGGGCCCGGGGTCTCCACAAGGCCTGTGTGTGTTCTGTGTCTCTGTTAGGAGGGAGAGGCAGGCCTCCCTGGGTGGTCATGATGTCACAGGGCAGAAGAGAGTGGTGGAGGGGTCCCCCCAAGGCCTTGTGACATCACAACTTCAGCCCCCTGCCCCATCCTGGGGACTGGGGGACTCAGCTTAATAAAGACACAAGACCAGAGGCGGGGAGCGACCCCACGTGGCTTCCTCCACCATCACTTGGATCTAGAACTGGGCTGAAACCATGACGACAGTTGTCATGGAAACCGCTCACGGTCCAGCTCCCCAGACCCACCAGCCACCCGGCTGCTGCAGGGGAGGACAGGGGGAGGGGGTAGAAAAGGCACAGGGGTGGGGGGGGGCACCGACGGGCCAGGGTGGGGGGGGGGGGTTGCGGGATCTGTACTGCTCCCTTGTGAGGTAGAGAAGTACAAAGGTCAGAGGGTAGAGAAGTGCAAAGGCCAGCGGGTCTCTGGAAGGCCCTCCCTCTCCCGCTCTGTTGGAGTGGCTGCCTGGTGGGTGGGGGGGAGGTGGGGCTGGCATTCTGTGGCCTTACAGAGAACGCCCTCCTCTCCCGGGAAGCCCGTGCCCGGGGAATCTCACTCAGCTGGGCGAGAGGCACAAGCTGAGGATGCCTCAGGGAGACCTGGCTGTCCCGGGCCCCAGGCCTGCGGCCCCTCACTGAAGCCCCTCCCAGTCACGCGAGAGCACACACACAAGCGGGGTACACCGCTGAGCCCGGAACCCCAGAGCACGGACATCGAAAGCTGCGTCAGAGAGGGCCGGAGGCCCCCGGAGAGGCCGCCGCGGGGAGGCCCCAGTCCCGCGCCTTGGCCGGCAGCGGAGGCAGGAAGTTGTCTGGAGGTTTCAGGAGAAAAGATCTTTTTTAAAAAGCCCAGGGCTTCGCTGGGGTGGCCTCCTGGTGGCTTCTCTGAAGCCTGTGCCCGGCAGACTCGACTCCCTGCCTCCCTGCCCACGGGCGTCGATCGGTCCCTGTGGGTGTGACCGCGTGTGGTGGGCACTCTGTGACCATGCCGTCGGGGCGGTGCTGGACGGGGCTGGGCGTGAAGGACGAGCAGGATGTGCTCTCCTGGGCCCAGACTGGACAAGGCCAGCATCCGGCCCGGGAACCCACGCAGAGGCCCAGGAAGGCGCAGAAGGCAGGGCGCGCATGGGGGCATGGAGGGATGGGAGCACGGTCAGGATCTGGGGGGAACAGTGGGGAGGGGGTCTTGGGGCCGTGTCTGGCACCCCTTGGTGGTGGGGCAGAGGGGTGGGCTGTCCTTGCTTGCAAAGGACCCACTCCCCCATATGAACAGGCTCAGAGCAGGTTAGAGCTAGAGCCATTTTTAAAGGCCCAGGTTCAAATCTCCCTGGTCCTCCGGTGCCTCAGGCCTAGGACCTGAGGAGGAGGGGGCTGGAGGGGGCCGATCAGCAAACCCCCACCTCCTCCTCCGAGAGGCCAGTCCTGGAACCGTCTTCGGACCTGAGCTTGAAGAGCTGCTTTCTTGGCCTTGCGCACGGAGGAAATGAAACTTTGTTCTTCTAAACAGAGGATGCGCTGGGCGCATGCGTGTGGCTCTCACGGAGACCTCCACCGTCAGCCATGCACAGGCGCCCTGGCCTTGGGCACCCCGGCCCCAGCGCACGGCTGGCCTCCTCCCCGGCTCTCGCCAAGGCTGTGGCCCTGCCCACGGGGCGCGGAGGAGGCGGCGTCCACACTCAAAGGGCCCCCAGCGGGGACCCCTGGAAAAGGTGAAAGGAAAGGTTGGGGTGGATGGGGTCTCCTCAGCCTCTGGGACTTCAGTGGTTGTGGGCGTTGTGGGTCCTCTGTCCTTGCCTCGGTTTCCACCCGCCGCTTGGGGCGTATACAGCCCACTCGTTAGATCATCACCCAGGTGGAGATCGAGGAGGTGTCCCTGGGCTCTGCTGGGCTGCTGGGATCTGACGCAGGCAGGGCTCCCTAGCTTGGTGCCCTTGCCGAGTCTAAGAACCTCGCTTGCTGCAAGCCCTGTCCTGCTCGGGAAGGGAGGGGAGAGGCCTGTGAACTTCGAGGCAGGGGTGAGGCTCCAGGCACAGGATCCCTGCCTCTCCTCCCTCCCATCCTCCCTCCCTCCCTCCCTCCCTCCCTCTCTCCCTCCCTCCCTCCCTCCCTCCCTCCCTCCCTCCCTCCCTCCCTCCCTCCCTCCTCATCCTCACACTCTGTAACCGGGCCTCGTACCCAGGCATGGAGACCATGACTCTGCATTGTCCTCCGTGTTATTCTCAGTGTGGCCAACACTACACAGGTGTGCTACACTACTCGTCCTCTCTGCTCTGAGGACGATCAAGGCGCTGATGACCTTACCAACACTCTGCCACATTGCCACTCTTGCTTTCTGTCTAAAAGCATTTCCCTTCTGCTCAAGTAGATCACAAGTGGGACGGTGTGGAGGAGACTTTCACAGTCCCTCCCAGCCACGCTGCTTTCACACGTGCAGACACACACTCTGTGTCATTAAACCCATCACCACCCCAGACTTGAACGCTCTACTTTTGTAACAAGCACCTTCTTCTGGAAGCGAGGGCAGTGTTTCCAAGAATGGTTTATTTCTTCCCCCATCCTATCATGCAGCCAGCAAATGCTTTCTGAGCGCCCGGCCCTCAGCGTTGGGGACACAACGTCAATCTCAAGGACGAGAACTCCCCCCGCTCTCTGAGAGCTGACATCCTCGTTCAGAAAATGAGCTCGCAAATCAAATGCACACCATGTCTAAGAGGGAGACGGGAATCAACGTTGTGGAGGAAAAGCGAGAAGATCGGCGTGCCTGTGTTTTAATAGCTAGTGCATCTGGGAAGGGAGACATCGGAGCCTAGAATGGAAGGGGGCGAGGGAGCCAGCAAATGGGACATCCAACACAGCCATAGGTGCAAAGGCCCTGGGGTGGGCGCACGAGGGCTGAGGGCTTTCCCGGAAACCCTTGGGAATGTCAAGGGGACAAAGGGAGAGGGTCGGGCGTTGGTGTCAGCAAGCTGGCAATGGCCAGGTTTTCTGGCAGTTGTGGAGCCTCAGAGGTTGGATTTGAGCTTTTGCTAAGGGTAGGGTAAGAAGTTTTATGCCTCACTGTTCTAAGCGTTTCCATTGCGATTTTACAACGGTTCCCTGGATCTTGTGTTTTTTGCAGACTATGAGCAGGGGCACGGGGCTGGCTGGAATCTGGGAGACAGCGTGAGGCACTGTTGGGCCAACCAGGAGACGCCAGCCGCTGGGCACGCGGGAGGGTCTTCATTCTAATGTGGGCGAGGGGGTTGCACGGCTGGCTGTCGTGTATTTGGTCATTTGCCTAGAGTTAGACATTGCGTCTCTGATTGGAATTCTTACTTTTCCTAACGCGTAAATCCACTGGATGCACTTTCCTCAGTTCTAGTCCCAACGCAAACACGGTGCTTTCTCCGACCCATCCAGGCAAGACAGTCACCGAGAGGAGCCCGGGTGGGGAATGAGCCAGGGCTCTTCCTCCCGGGGGGCGCAGGTGGGGTCCAGCCAGCCCTCCAGTCTGAGAGGACTGTGTGTTGGCACTGGGGACCCTGTGACCTGGTGCCTGAGAGGGCACATCTCTCCCAGGGCAGCCCGGAGGCAACGACGTGGCTTGTGGGCCACGTCTCTTCTCCCGTGGTGCAGCTGGTGATCCTTACCCCCGGGGGATGAGGCCGAGGCTGGGCCTCCCTGGAGAACCCCTCCCCGTCTTGCTCCTCCCACACCGGTTCTGATTTCTCTCTAGGGAGCTCACTGTGAGTCTGGGATACCAAATCCTTGTCTCAGGCTCTGCCAGGACCATCTCCAGGCCGCCTGTCCCTGGTTGACTACAGCTACAGAGATTTTGTGATATACCTTGTCCTTAGCTCCTGTTCTCCATAAAGACCACCCTGAAGCCCTGCTGGAGTGCTCCCATGTACTTTCCAAGATCTTTATTTAAATTCTCGCCCCAAATGACTTAGCCAGAGTGAACATCACCAACCAGATTCTCTCAGAGCAACGGCAATGAGAATCTCAAATCTCAGGCGGTACCTTCAGGAGCAGGCATGCTGGGCGGAAGTCTTCCTGGGTGAGATTTGGGGCTAAGATTTGGCACAGGAAATGCATGGGAGTGAGAGGGTCGTGCCTGCAGGAGGACAGGGGCGTGCCACTTGTCCTTCCTGAAATTCTTTTCCACGTGGAAGGTGGTGGGCAGTATAGGTGCCCAGTGCTCGCCAGGGCAACCAACCCACGGATTGTCCATCGCCTCGCACCACGTAATGGAACCCCGAGCACCGTGGTGATGGAATGCAATGATGGAGTCCTGGGATTCCCCAGGATGGGTGCAGAGCAACTCATGTGATAGAACTGTGCACCCTAGCTTTTAGAGAGATGGGATCCGGTTGCCGAAGCAACGGGGCTGTGGCAGCCAGAAGCCTGGGAACTTCCTACCACAGCCAAGACAGGAGGGAGGAATTTCTTTGGGGGAACCCACTGCAGCCCTCAGGGACTTACCAGCCCCTCCCCCCCACAATGAAATCAGTCTTGACTTCTCCACGGAGTCAGGGAAGGGGGGAGAGATCTTCCAATTGCCTTGGCTGGCTTGAGGAAGGGAAAGGGAGGGCAGGGCACCACATCTAGGCTCTGGGTGACAGGAATGGAAAGCAGGTAGCCTAGGTGTGTCCTACTCTCACACATCCAGCTAAATGATGCTGTCCTTGGGTGTCTCTCTGCCTATTTGCTGGGTATTGGTAAAGAATATTGGTGAGGGCCAAGGTGTCTCAGTGGCAGTGCTCCTGGTATCCGTCCCAGAGAGTTGGGCCTGAGGGGCAGAGGGAGGGCTGGCTGCCTTGCATTCCTATTGATTTAGGACTGCAAATGGCTGTAGCTCAGAGAAGAACTGGTGGTGGTGACTTAAGTCACTCACATGCTGAGCCCTCAGAGTAGCTGGCTGCTGGCATTGCTTCAATATGCCACCAGGATTCTCTGGAAGCTTCTGTGATTCTTTGGACCTTGCTCTCATGGCCTGCATTTTGGGGGAGGTGAAAGTAGGTGGAGAAGAAAAGACCATGCACGGGAAGGTGTTTGTTTTGATCAAATTATACAGTTTCTGAAACCCCTCTCCTCTCCCCAGTAGACTCTGGTCTGTGTTTTCAGGCCCAGCACTGGCCGCCTAGCTGCAAAGGAGGCTGGCAATGCAGGCAGCTGGTTGTCCAGCCTCTGCACCAGGAAGTAGCCTGGGAGTGGGGTGGGAGTAGATCTTGGGTATCCAGTCCACACCATTGGCTCAGTTGCTGTAGCAAGTTTCCCAAGTTCTCATGTTTCATCTGGACCACCTGCAAGCCACCTGATTATTTGTTACGTTTGTCAGTGTATATTGATTGTACAAAGGGGTTTTATGTTGTTATAGCCATATATTAGCTATTTTGGTAAAATTCTCTCCCTCCCACTACTCCGTCTTGTCCCCTTCTCCCTTTTTAAAGCAATTTGAATGGGTGTTGGTATTCTTTCTTTCATACAGAGGTTCCAAGTTCTTTGAGCACAACTGCCATCCCATCACGCTCTCGCACTCTGTTTTATTGTCTTTAAGTAATTGTACACAGGGTTTCCAACTGAACATGTCAGTCTATGAGGACAATGCATCTTCATCAATGCTAGAGCTCCCATTGTTTGTTCCCATGTCTTCTATACCCTCCTTACCTGGTTCGATTTTCACTTCTGCACGTTGAGTATCGTGACTGTGTTGCCCACTCTTCCTCTCTCCATTCATCTGCCCTCTTCTCCCCTTTAGTCCCACTTCCTACACACACACACACACACACATGCACACACACACACACACACACACACTTCAAGTTCCTGCCATTCATTTTGTTAAACTGTAAGTTGATTGTTCAAAGGGCTTACACAATTGGAATCCTTGCCTGTGTGTACCATACTTGAGTCTGTTTGATTGCCCACCATCCTCTTTTCCCTTTCCTCTTTCAATTGGTTTCTCACCCCAAACAACCCACATTTTTACATGTCTAAAACCTTTTTTTTTTTTGTTTTCTCAGTGTAGACTTCACTTATGGGAGACAACACAAGGCATTTGTCTTTCTCAATCTGACCTCTTTCACTTAACACGAGGACCTCCACTTGCATCCATTTTCCTGCAAACATGATTTCTTCTTCTTTATGGCTAAGTAATACTCTGTTTCATGTCTGTGCCCCGTGGCTGTATCTGTTCATGAGTAGAAGGGCACTTTGGGAACTCCATCCTAGTGCTGCCACCCCCATATTGTGGGGGGAGAATAATTCCCCCAGGATCTGACCCACCATGCCCCCACCTTCCCTTCCACGTCACAGATGACAAGGGGCCTATCTGGCTCAAGGAAGGCAGATCGGGGCCTTGAACTCAGAGCCATGCCTCACTGTGTGCTGTCATAGGTAGGAGGCCAGCTGGGTCCCGTCAAGGCCAGTCTCTCTGTTGCCTCCGGAAACCCACACCAGCTTTCTCCCTGAGTCACAGCGGTGGCATCTGCGTCCCTGCCAGCCTCCGCCGTGTCCCCGCACCCGCCCTGCCCCTGGTTCAGGCTCTGTGGATGCTGTTCTTCTAGGCCGGCAGTAAAATGACATTTACGAGGATTTTTTCCCTTTGAAGTGAAGAGTGTTTGCGCAGTTCACTTTAAAGCAAGGGGAAAAAAACAAGAGCTCAAGCAGATAAATAACCGGCCTTGGAGAAAGGCATGACGCATGCGTGCACTGGCTCCAGCTCTGTCACACGGGGTCATCGCCCACAGAAAGTCCTTGTTTGTCTTCTTTCAAGTGACTTTCATAACGCCTTGCCTTCACCTCCATTTCTTCTACCAATAAAGAAAGTGGCTCCCTCCCTCCCCTCCTCTCTTTTCTCCTCTCTTCTTCTCTTACCTTTTGTCTTCATTTCCATTCCTCTCTTCCTCCTCTCTTCTTTCTTTTTACTTCTCCTCTTTTCCTTCTATTGTCTGGTAATTTTCTTCTTCTTCTGGGATTGGAGGATATACTTCCTGTTTCTCAGGCCACAGTATTTAGACCAAACACTTGTAATGGGAGCGACGTCTCCTACCCATGCTGCCGCTTCCTCAGCTGGGCTTTGTGTGTGTTGAGAATGTAGCAATGACCCTTCCCTGGGCCAGGACCCAGGCAAAGGCAGGCAAAGCCACTGTACACATGAACGAGCACGCCTGGGTTCCAGATTTTATCAACGGATGCTGAGATTGGAATTTTGTATAACTTTGGGATATCCCAAAATGTCATTTTTTGCTCCCCTCCCTCCACTGTTGGAGGATGAGAAGAACGTGGCGTGGCACTGGGGCCCTTGGTCAGTTGGAGTTTGCTGACTTCTAGCGTAAGACGTAGGAAGGAGATTTATACTGTTGGAATTATTATTTTTTAATAACATGGAAATATTGATATTTTTTAGCTTAAATGAAGCGTGTGTTTTTGTAATCCAGAGTAGCATACATCACAAAAATGTATATTTTTCTGGCAGCACAGTATGTAATTTTTTTAAACTGGCCAAAATTAATTGATAACTGCAAAACATGAGACATATGAAACTAATTCCAGGAAATACCTTGTATTTATGTCCTTGGGTCTGAGTTTCTGAGCTTTCTGTGTTTAGAGATGGAATTTGGTTTATTCAAAGAGTAGCAGGCTGTATATCTTGATGGCTACTTTAGCTCAATACTGTGTTTCCTTTTTGGAGCAGGTAAGCGTTACAGACTGTTTGAGGTTATAGCAATTACATTTGCTTATCGCTATGAAACAATTTAATTTGAGGCCAGTTATTAATGTCTAAAAGGCACTTCCAGGAAATAATTTCCAACATTTTTATTTATTAAAGAGAACTTGATGTTTGTTCCAAGGCATTGATGTAATTTATAAAGTTCGATATTAGGTATTTTATGAGGCAATATAAAAATGCCATTTCGTGAGCCCCCATTGCTTAATTGTACCTTGTTATGTACAGCCGATGTCAGAATAAGGTGGCTGTTTTGTTTTCTATTTTTATGGCACTAATCAGTCAGTTTATTAAAGAAACAAACAAAGGAAAAAAAAAACTCTCCACTTTCCCCAGTCATCAATTCTTTTGACTTGTAGATTTATATTTATGAAACATCTTCAAAAGGTATACAAAAGACGTTGACTTAGTTGAATACTTTTAATGGCTCTGTTTCTTAAAAAGAATTTTTAATGAGGAAAGCAGAAATTGGCAGGTTTGGGAACATTTGTGAAGTCTGAGACGTGAGCTACTGTACCAGACCCTGCCAAAGCTCTCCTGGTCCTTGTGGTTTAAGTCTATGCCCGTGGATCCGATGGCAAGTACCCGGATGGCAGATGTGAAGGAGGCCTGCTGGCCTGAGGGAAGGGCAATGCCTGAGGATGCATTGCCTGGGGCACAAACCTATATGAATGAAAGATGGGTGTTGTAGAATGGATCGACCCCTAGAGTCTTCACCCTGCAGTGGATTTGACAGGAGTCCATCCAAACCCAGTTGACCACTGTGGGAACCTGCTCTAAAACACAGTATATACCAGCTAGCTATTGCTGCATAACAACACAACCACAAAGCGTCCAGAGGGATAGGGGGACAGGATTCAGACACAGCTTAGTTGGGTGGAAATGACACCAGTTGTCTTGTGAGATTTCAGTCAAGACGTTAGGGCCCAGGTCTCATCTGAAGGCTCTAGGGCTGGGGCGGGACGACTTCAAGGCTCACTTCCGCCACAGTCCGCAGGACACAGGCCCCTCCACGGAACTGTTTGGCGATCTCCTGGTATGGCTGCTGGGCTCCACAGAGTTAGCGGTCATCAGTCAAGGCAGCGTGAGTTCCAGGCAGAAGCTCAAAGGCCTTTTATGAACTAGCCCCAGATGTTACTCACCACGGTTTCTGCTTCATTCTTTTTGCTACAATCAAGTCGCTAACTCCTGTGCAAACTCCAGGGGAGAAGAATTAAACTCCCTGAAACATCTTAAATTACGTTCTTCCTTTTTCTTCTCACTTGTACATGTCCAGCTGGTCGGCTTGCAGTGAGCTGTCCTTACCTCTGGGTCAGCCTTGGGGGCAGGGGGTGGGGTGGATGGCTGACAGCCACAATGTCACCTGCTTAGCAACAACAACCAGACACTGAATGAGAACTAAGCTCCCAGCACTGAGTAAATCACTTCTTTAGATCGTCACGAATTATTCGCAATAACAACTCATTTTGTATTCATTTTACAAATGAAACTCACAGGCAGGCTGTGGTAGTGCCTGTGATCCCAGCTAGTAGAGGCAGGAGGGTCCAAAGGCTGACCCATGTAAGAGCAGTCAGACCCATACTGAAGGTATGGCTCAGGTAGTAGAATGCCGGTCTAGCAAGCATGAGGCCCTGAGTTCAAGCCTCAGTACCACCACCACCATCATCACCAAAACAGAACAACAACAAACCCACAAAAACCTTCCCCACATCAAAGAACTTGCTCCTCGTTCAGCCAGCAAGTGTGAGAGGCTGCCCTTCCTTCTGCTATCCAACCTAGATTTGGTTGCTGTTACTTCTGATAGGAAGTCACTGGCAGAGAAACTGTCTTAGATAAATACTGTTTCTACCCTCTGGCCCTTGCCATTTGGGGAGGGGCGGCGGGGACAATAAGCAAGTTATCAAACCTAATAAACATAATACTGTGATGGGCAGCAGATCTGCTCTTTAGGCACAGGAAGTCCTATGAAGGCTGCTCTGCTCAGCTAGGCCGTCCTGGAGGGCCCCCTGGAGGTGGAGCTGTCTAACCCGTGCCTGGAAGGTTAGGCAGGGCTCAGGACTTGGAGAGTGATGGGAAAGGGTTTCCAGAAAGAAGGAGCCTGAAGTTCTCCTTAAATCCACACTTTGGCCAGGCTCTGGTGGCGCATGCCTGTGATCCTAGCTACTCAGGAGGCTAAGATCTGGAGGATTGTGGTTGAAGCCAGCCTAGGCAGGAAAGTCCACGAGACACTGATCTCCAGTCAACTACTCAAAAAACAAAATCCAGAAACGGAGATGTGGTTCAAGTGGTAGAGCGCTAGCTTCGAGCAAAAATAAAAGCTCAGAGGGCAGCACTCAGGCTCTGAGTTCAAGCCCCAGGACCAGCACATATTCTTCAACTTCCCAATGAATGACTGCCCTAGGAGATGGGACCTGAAATGGTCCTTCTGCCCCCTCCTCAGCCTTGGGTGCAGACAGCCCCCGAGTGCAGAGCCCAACCTCGAGGCTGCTCCACTGAGGTTCCTTGCAAAGGAGGGACTATCGGACCAGAAGCACCTACTGCTTACGCCAGGTGCCATGCTGGTGACGTCCCCCGGTGCATGCTGGGCAATTCTGGTCTACCCCCTCCCTGTTTCCCTGGAGAGTTCCTTTCCCACCCCATCTCCGAAGGGGAGGGAGTAACAGCTCAGAGACCTCGTGTAGCATCTCCATAGCTAACTGCGAAGCACCGGCCTTTCCACCACGTGGTCAGATGCGCCTCCTGGGAGGTGTCCTTCTTGCCGGTGGGGGTGTGTGTGTGTGTGGTTCTGTCCTCTGTCATTCCACGCAGGGGTGGCAGTGGAGAAAGCAGCGGAATGTGACGTCCCCGTGGCTTGTGTCAAGGCACCGGTGTCACTCGTTTCAGGCAGGCTGGTGGCAGGCTGGGGTCTGTGTGTCCCGCTCCATGTGGTCAGTGTTGGGGGTCTGGGCTCTCCCTCATCGAGCTGGGCCTCCCTGTCTTCCTTAGCCCCGTCCTCGTGCAGATGGCCGTGGGGATGGGGGAGGGCGTGTGCTCCTGAGATCGGGGCTTGTGCGGGGGCAGCTACACATGGCACTAGGGATCCAGTCCACTCAGGAATTCAGCCCTGTGATCCGTGGCAGGGGCGGAGCAGGAAGACACGCTCTGCCACAACTCCCTCCACCCCCCTCACACCCCCGTCGAGGGAGAAGGAAAGACCAATGTGTCTTTATTGAGCACCTACTGACTTAGGGCAAACCCTCCTCGAGGCTCTGCCTTACCGGAGTCTAACAGGTAACCATCCGAGAGAAATGCATGGTGGAGCTAGCAAGTTACCCCCCATGGCAGCCCAGCCAGGGAAGCTCTGCCTCTCCCACATGACAGAGACCAAGCTGCACAGCTGGCTGGCTTGAGCGGTGGAGCTGGGATTCGAACCCACTGCTGCCGGGCTCCCCAGAGCATGCATGCTTTGTGTTTAATGCTGCACTGCTGCAGGCGAGGATGCTGGACGAAGGGCCTTTGCAGACAGGAACCCCAAAGCCCAGAGACTTCCTGTGTCTAGCACAAGGCCACATGGCTGCAGTGTGAATTTCCACTCAGATCCCATGACCAGTCCTGCTGTCAGCCACAGTCCTGCTGTCAGCCACAAGTACAGGGCACAACACCCAGCCCAGGACTGGCCTTGTTTTGATCCGCCCGGGGAGGACTGGATGCAAACTGTGCTGTCTAGAGTGATAAAAATCTCCCAAGCCACTGGAGCTGGAGGAGGCTCTTCCCAGACCCCCTTCTTCCCCTTCCTAATGAGGCTGGCGACGCCGGCCAGCCGGCAGCGACAGCCGATGGACAATTAGCGGAGAGGGCTGTCCCGCGCGGGCTGAGCTCTGGGCATCGGGGGGCCTTAAGTGTCTGCTTATTAAATCACAGCTCCGCCTGGAGCCACTCTGCCTCCGTCCCCCCTTCCCCCCAGGGATGCCAAACAGAGCCCTGGCCTTGGTGGCTCCCCTGGGACTCAGCCCAGCCCATGGGGTCCCAGGGGGAAAGACACGCAGTGAAAGACAGGAAGCCATTCTGGCCGGGGCACAAAGGCTGGGCGTCAGCAGGGTGGGTGGGGACGTTTGCACGCGAGCGAGCGAGCGAGCTAGCGAATCTTTCTGGGCTCTGAGCCTCGGTTCCCTCCCATGGACGGTGGGGGTGGGGGTGGTCCAGTAGCTGAGTCACCAAGGACTCCACAGAATGAGGTGCAGGATATAAATCGGAGCACCCAGCCGGCCCACCCAGGGCCGCTGCCCCCTTATCTAATAGTTGGTGTCCGAGAGTTCAGCCCGCAGGCCCCGTGTCCCCTTCCCCTGTGGGGTCTGCAGAGGCTGTATTTTGTTGTTCAAGCTCTCCTGCCTTGCCCACTCAGCTCAGTAGACCTCAGAGACCTCAGCAGCACCAGCTGAGCCGAGCAGGCTCTGTCGCAGTGAAACCCAACTTGAAATTGTATATCTGTTTCACCTGCCACGAGGTATTTTCCTGTTGTTGTTTTTAACTGTGTTTTGCAACTATTTAAAATATTAAAACTCACCTTTATTTACAGGTTATATAAATATATATATATATGTATATATTCCATGTCAGATTTCAGCCCATGGGCCAGCTTGCAAATGGGATCTAGAACTGCCCTGGGCTTAGAAATGTAACTTGAGCCCCTGGGTAAGTGTGAATGATCTAGCAGGTTTGTTTACAAGCCTAGTACAAGCTCAGCCTCAGCCGCAGAGCTTGCCTGGCAATGGGGAAGAAGTCTGGGTTCAAGGTACGTTTCACAAAGTCCTTGTCAGTTCCTTAGAACGAACCTCTTGGTCCTGTTTCTGGGGAGGCCCCTGGCCGAGGCCCACCTGGCTCACGCTAGGCAGCAGCCCTGCCGCTTGCTCCTGACCTCTGTTCCCTGGCTGTTCACCCTTTCATCCAGACTCCATCCAGGTCAACCTCGCCTGGCTGCTGTCTTCTCCCCACCAGTGGCCTGGTGGACCTTGCTGGCCGCTGGCTCGTTTATCGTGTTTGCTGTGGGTTCCGAGAGCATACGAGGGTGGACATGTGGCTTTGCTGAGAGGCAGGAGTGGTGGTGGTGCAGAGTAGGCACTGGACATGTCCCCGTGTGTCACCTGCTGGATGCTCACGAGTAATCCCAGGGACAGACTTCAACCAGGAGTCCCTGTCTGCAGGCTGAGGAAGCAGTTGGACTGAGTGTGGACGCCAATCGGCTGCAGATGTCTGATTGGCTGAGCCAGCAATGGCCTTTCACCCTTGGGGTGAATGTGTGGTGGGAAGCCCTGGTCCCAGTCAGGCAGGATGGAGACCTCTGAAATGAGCACTGGAGTCGAGCTCAAATGCTGCAGTCTAAAGCTATGTGACCTTGGGTGAAAATTTGCTTTGTGAAGCCTCAGTTTCCCCATCTGCACGTGATCATCACTCCGTCTGTTAAAAGCAGCCACCTCCGGAGAGTCTTTCCTTTCTCTTCCTCTCTCTGGGTTGTACCTCAGACATCTCTGCTTCTAGCTGAAGGCACAGGTGGGGAGGGACTTCCTCTCTCCTGCAATCCAGGCCCTGCCTACTGGGTGCTTTGTGGGTCCTTGCAGACCCGGGGTCCTGGGCAGTCCCTTCCTCCATAGCCTCAGTTTACCCACGTGTAAATGGTGGATAACAGTGCCTAGCTTGTGGGCTTGGTGTGAAAGCTGGGAAGAGAAGTGACAGCGCAGCCAGGCTGTGTCCAGCACGTAGCAAAGACTTTGCCCGCCTCCCGGCACTTTCTCATTAAGCTTCGGAATCAAACAGACCTGAGTGTCAAGCCCAGCTCTGCCTTCTGCCAGCTCTGTGGCCTGGGGCAGGCGGCGAATCTCTGAGTTTGTTTTCTCCTCTGTCAAACGTGGGGGGAAAAATGTCACTTCCTTTATGCAGTGCCCTGAGGATTGTGGGAGGAAGACAGGAGAGGAAGGGGACCCTGCAGGGCTCCCTGGCAGGTCCCCCTGCTGCCCCCTCCTCCCCAGAGATAGGTCTCCAGTTACCCAGTTACCGCAACCCTTGCAGTGTGATGCCAGTCACATGACCCGAGTTCTGCCAATGGAATTCGTTTCTTGTCTCTGAGAACTCCTACCTAATCTTCATGCCTAGATCACGAGGGTTATTAGCTACTCCTGAGCAGCCCAGGATCCCACCCCAAGACTGCCCCAGGTAGGCAGTGGGATGAGGGCGGGCAGCAGCCTGAGTTTTGACAAGTTTTGCAGGGGATTCCGACACATATTTGAGAGTTTCTGCTCTGAGAGGATGGCAGAGGCATGGGAGTGAGGAGCCTGGATCCCCCAAGAATGCAGAGCTTCCACACCCACGATGACCCACAGACAAGCTACGGCCTTTGGTGGTTGGTTGCTTGTTACTGCAGCTAGCAGGCCCGATGGCGTGCTTTAGCCGGCAAGGAAGAGCGGCAGCCTTTAAGGCAGTGATCTCAGCTCTTCTGCCCCCTGTTGAGGTTTGGCATAGGAGTCTGGGGAAACAAGAAGGGCCTGGAGATCAGTGGTCAAGATGACAATGCAAGAAGCTGCAGACTGGGGCTTTGTCAGCGAGGGATGCGCTGAGCCTGTCCATACCACAGCAGCGGGCCTGGGAGGTCCAGTGCAGTCCAGTGCCGTTACCCACAGCAAGTAACCTCGCCAGGAGAGGTGGCAGGAAGCCGGAGACAGGCATCAGCCCAGCATCCTCCAATTAGCCCTCATCCCTGACCCCATCAGGGGTGGCAGGAAGTGCTGGCACTTTCCGGCACTCAGGCCCACCTGCCTGGAGGGCCGCGGGGCCTTGGCAGCTGGAGTGATGTCACCTGAAGGTCCTGGCCCAACAACAACCTCGCTTATTCCAGAGATCTGCAGAGGGTTAGTGGGTTGGAAGGCCGGGCGGAAGTGTCAGGGAGCAATCACAGGAGGTCAGGCTGACCTCTCTGTCCAGCCCCTGGGGGGTAGAGAGAGAACCAGGCCACGTGTGGGCCAGGCCAGACCTGGAGGGAAGAGCTGACCAAGAGGCTGGAGGATGTCCGGCCCGTTTGTGTAGCTGGAGGGGAGGGGAGGGTGCTGATGCCCTCCCCATCCCCATCGGCATCATCACGGAACTCTGGGGGTGCCGGGGGGAGGGGCTCTGCAGTCCACGAGCGTCTCTGTATTGAAGATGCAGCATGACGACCAGTTAGTGGCCCACTTGCTCCTTCCCCTGCCTCCTGCTATCAGCTGCTGGACACCAGGGGAGGCGCTCAGGTGAAAGCTGAGGCCACACCCCTAAGGAGGCTCTCAGCCAATGATTGCTCTCTCAGGGGCACTGAGGCAGGCCCACTGTTGGAAGACGAGTTATCATAGGATGTTGCATTGATGGGCCCTTGTTCTTGGGTCCTGTTCAGTCTTCTGTTTCCTGTTCCCTCCACTCCAGCTCCAATGATCCCCTCCCCCCTTTCCCCACTCAGGTTCCTTATTTTCCTCCTCACAGGCATCCTGGGCATTTAATCTTGTCTGGGTGTACCCCTCCTTTTTTTTTGGTAGAGAATTTGGCCTACCGTAGGTCTAATGGAGACTCACCAGGCTCCTCTAACAGGGAGGAAAGTGAGGCCGAAAGATGACAGGATGGTTCAGGGTCAATGGGGATTGAGACGGAGATTGAATCTGGGACCTGAATCCAATCTGACTCAGGCCAAGCTGTAAGCTGTTTCCTGACAGGAGGCTGTGGAGCGGTTTTAGGATGAATATTTTTGGGGTGGTAGGGTAGCAGTAGGAAATGGGTAGGGTGGTATTTACATGTGGGGACTGACCTAGAAGGGACAGTTCCCCTCCCCTTTTAAGCAGCAGTATAGTTTGCCACAGAAACTAAAATAAATGGTTTATAATTTACTGAAGAGAGCAAAGCAGAAAGTCTAGTGGCTCTTGCCAAAATGTCCTAAAAATGATTGAGTTGCTGTAAGTTATTTTTGTGCTCAATCCTCAACCTGGGATTGATCCCTTAGTCGGTGTCCTTAGCAAGTCTATTCACCCCTCTGGGCCACGATGGCTGACAGTAGAGGTGAGCCGAGGTGAAGGTACTTACCTCAGGACAGAACATGAATCAGGTGAGTTACTAAAAGCATCTACATTGCCTGGTATATCGGTGGCTCAAGCCTGTCATCCTGAGGATTGGAAGGAAGATCACGGTTCAGAGTCAGCTTGGGCAGAGAAATCTGACAGACTCATCTCCAATTAACTAGCAAAAAGCTAGACATGGAGGTGTGTGGCTAAAACTCAGTGAGTCCCTGAGTTCAAGCCTCAGTACTGACACAAAGAAAAAAAAAGCATATATGTTTTTCTGTATACACTGCCATAAAATATACAAAGACAACAAAAAGTATATATGTCTCTCTATACACCTACATCCTTATATTATGTGCTTATTATTTCCAGTATGTGATGTATTTTAGGAAGAGGGTATAATCAGCATACTCAGATATTACTACTCAGATAATCAGATATTATTGCTTGAAGTCAGGCTAAAGAAAAAAATACATATCACGGTCTCCGATGTCCGTGGGCAGTTGTAGAAATGGAAAAGTGGAGCCAGGCCAGATGGAAGCCCAGACAGTGGTCCAAATACATCCCTGGACTCTGGTGCAGATAAACGCTGGCTGCGTGGGCATTGAGGAAGGCTGGCTCCGGCGGGACCTCGGCCCAGCACCCCCTCCTCCCTCTCCCTCCAGCCTTTCAGGGTTTCTAGAAACCATCCCACCCCCATCCAGCCCTCTGGGCAGGTCCCTGAAGGAGATAAAAGGAAATAAATATTTCATGGTTTTGACGGACAGCTGCAGAGGACGCGCAGAGGGTCTGGCGCCTGGAATCTGGTTCGGGAGGGGAGGAGAAGCCCCCGGACCGGCCATTGATCCACTGGGTCCACTCGGCACTGATGAAATGCTCTGCTCCCAGCTCCTAGGGCATAATGGGCTTTTAGAGGTGTGGGGCTGGTGACAGGCGGGCCACCTAGCCCCCTTGGGGTCCGGCAGAGGCACCACCAGGTCCCCGAGGACCCATTTTGCTGTCTCCAGCTGTGGTCCCCGGGTCCTCGTGGTGCCAGCCCTGTCCTCCTACAAGCTGATGGTGCAGCTCCCCGGCCCCAGCCTCTCTGCCCATTAAGCCCTGACGCCAGGAGCTCCCTTCCTCGGGGGACGTGGATGACAGGGCGCCTGTCAGCCTGCAGCCCCTAAGAAGGTGGATGGAGACCCCAGGTGACCCCAGGGAGATCCCCATGGAGATGGCAGAGACCCTGCAGAGTCCTCCTTCCATCTGCCCTGTGGATGCTGTCTGCGGAGGGCGATGTTCTCAGCCGGCTGTCCCAGTCTGACAGGCTCGCAAAGCCGACATTGTGCGTGTCTTCCACCAGGGACTGGGGTGGGAAGAATGTGCTTGATACCCCAGGCCACAGAAACAAAGGAAACCCAAACCAGCAGCCACCACAAAAGCAAGCCAAGTATCGTCATTAGGATCGTCAACAGTGAGATCAGGAAAATGAAGTTTCCCGGGCCGGTTGTTAGCCAGTGCACACAGACACGCTGGTGGCCTTTCAGTTGTGGAGGTCAGGAGGTCCACCATGGCATTTGTGAGGCTGACGTCAAGGGAGCTGGCACCCCTTGGCTCCTGGCTACTTCCTTTATCTCTATCAGAAGCAGGGCCATCTCCCTCCACTCCGGTTCCATCTGCTTACCTATGACCCTTCCCACGACCTGGCGTTTCCTTGAGGATAGCCCAAGGTCTCCTTAACCACACATGCAGGCTCTCACTTGCCACGTCACCCAACAGCGTAAGATGATGCAGGCATTCGGATGTGCATGGGGCGTGGTTTGGATGTGCCCTCCCGCAGGAGAATTGCCTCTCTCTGAGGTTCCGCTTCCTCTTCAAATGGAGGGCTGGAAGGGATGGCATTGGGTCATTGACGGATTTCAAAATAGCACCCGGGACGAGCTTGGCATTCCTCTGCAACTTAACAATGAGTGCTTATCACTTGGTGGGCACTCATAGGATCTGATCTCTGCCCTGGGGTATGAACACGAATTTATGGTTTCATGAAGTGAGCTTGCCAATGTGTTAAATTTTAGCTACATAGGCTTTTCCTCCCGAAGGTCAGTCAGGTTTATGGGTATTGCATAGACTGCGTGGCAGATGACAGATCTGCTGTCCTAGCACTGCCCTTCCCTACCTTCATGCCATCCCTGCCCTTGTACCTTCCCCCAAGCTCTTGGCAGCTCTCACTTGGAAACCACAGGTCCAGAATTTTCTGAGGCTCAGCTTTCTTGTGTACAGCCTACCTCTACAGGAGAGTTCAGAAAGTCTTGTAGAGTTCCTGGCATACAGTAAGCACATCATGTTAATGGCATGTAGGTGCCATTAACACTTTTTGAAGGAGTCTGCCCTCTGCTTGCTGCCCCTCTTGTTTTTTCCCAAGTTTGGAGCTGACAGCGGATGGTGTGGGCAGAGGGGATCCCCCCAAGCTGGGGGTGGGGAGGTTCCTCTCAAACTCCAGACTGGCTTATTTTAATCTAGAAGTCATCCTCAGCTTTGTGTCATGGCACCACGGGTATCAAACATTCTTGGGGGAAGCAAGGACAAGCCTGGGGGGAGCCTCGAGAAGCAGGTCCTGAGTTCAACCTCAAGAGGGTACCTAGGGTTTCCTCTTCTCCATCCTGTGGGAGTGACAGGAAGGGAAAGGAGGCCGTGGCCACCACTAGCCTTTCTTCCCCGAGGCCCTCTGCTCACCGCTGTCCTGCATTGTGATCTAGAGGTCACAACCTGCTGCTGCTCTAGACTCCCTAGCTGTGTGCTTGGGCAAGACACCCCTGCACCACGCCCTGAGTTCCCTGGCTTGCTGCAGGGAGAACGAATGCGAAGGTGTGGGCTCGGGGTTTGGCCTCCTCGCAGAGTCCATAATTATAAGCAGTTGCTTATGGGATTACTACCCATCAAGCAGAGGAGTATGAGGAATAGAGCAACTTAGTGCTAAGTAATGTGCGGGGGGCGTGGCTCCACCGTGGGGGCGTGGCTACGTGATTGTGACCCCGTAGTAGGCTGTTGACTCAGCAGCGGGGGCGTGGCTCCGCAGTGGGTGCACTGACCTAGCTATGCGTGCGCGTGCACAGGGCCCTAGGTTAGGTTGCCTCCCCAGCCCCGGAAATAAACATGGAGGAGGCAGAGTCCAGCCTCAGTCCTGGCCTTCGCACCAGACCATCCTCAGCTGTGGGCTTCTGTGGAGCCAGTGACAATCTATGTGTCCTTGGCCTCTGGCCCTGGGCTCCTGCGTGGCTCAGGTGACTGCTGACCTCAGTGTGGACTCTTGGACATTAAAAAGTAATGAAGAAAGCAAAGAGGGAAAAAGGAAGAAAACATACCATCGGAGCAGCCTGTCGGTTGTCAGATAAGATCACCTATTTAATGTCAATTAGTGTTTTTTTTTTTTAACAACCAGCTGCTGCGCCAGTAACTTAGAAGAGCGATCTTGGGGGCATGCCAATGCACTCCGGCAGACTGGCTTGGGCAGCCGGTCGGTGCTGGGTGTGCAGAGTGGATTCAGATTGCAGACTGATTGCAAGTTGGCATTGTTGGAGCAGGGTGTCGGCGGCCTGGGGCAGGGAGAGGGTACCCGAGAAGCAAGGTATTTCACTAAGTGGATATTTATAGCCGGGCTCCTGGAATAAATGAGCCACGGAGAGGGCAAGAGGGGTGAGGCTGCTGGAGGTTGGCCAAACCTTGGGTGCTGAATCCGGTTAGGCTCAAATCTCAGTGGCTTGGTGTTTTCTGGGATCCCAGCTACCTCATGGTAGGAAAGATGGAGGGAGTGTACTGGGGTCAGCTATGCTTCTCTGCTCTGAATTTTCCAATGTGGGCCTAGAGTCAGTTTATCTTCTACAGTGCTTGTTCCCAAAAGGGAAAAGGGAATGGTGGAAGAGCTGGGCACCTATGGGTGGTGTTTATAATCCTAGTGACTCAGGAGGCTGTGATCTGTGTATCACAGTTCAAAGTCATCCTGGGAAGATACAATCCAAGAGGCCTTTATCTTCAATTAACCACCAAAAGCCCAAAGTGGAACTGTAGCTTAAGTGGTAGAGCATCAGCCTTGAATAACTGAGAACTGAGTTCAAGTCACAGTATCCGAACCAAAACAAATGGCATGATGGTCCAATGATAACAAATATGTAATTTGTCTTGCTATATGGTCTTCACTGACTATGGCAGCCACTGTCTAAGATGGCTCTCCCTCAATGAGAGCATCTTCCAGTCCATCCCCTTGTATAGCCTCTCCCACCCAGACCAAGAGCTGAACTGGCCATAAATAAGATATTGCAGAAATATCTTATTAGTGGTGGCAACTAGTATGGCCTGTGCAAGTCCCAGCAGCTTCTACCCTGCCCTCTCCAGAGTCCTTTACTGTGGGGGAAGTCAGCGCCATATTGAAAGGATGCTCAATCTACCTTGGAGAGGCCTACTTGTGAGGAAGGCCTCCTGCCATCAGATGCCACCAGCTCACCAACCATTGGAGTGAGCCGTTGGAAACCAATCCTCTACCCCAATCAGACCTTCAAATGACAGCAGCCTCCACTGACAATTTGACTACCATCTCCTAAAAGATTTTGAGTCTATAAGGGAGGAGATAACAAGTTTGACAAGATATGTACTCACTACCTTATGTATGTAACTGTAACCCCTCTGTGCATCACCTTGAAAACAAAAGTTTTAAAAAAAATGAATCTGAACCCATTCAGCTTAGCCACCCACACAGGTTTCTGTTGTGTTAAGCTATCTAAGCCTTGGAGATACCTGCCCTGTGGTGATAGATAATGAACTCACCAACCTGCTTTCAGCTCCTGACAGGATGGAAGTCTTTGGTGGAGTCTCTGACATGGAGCAAAAATTAACTCCCCTAGCATCATCATTGCCTTCAGTTAGTATCTGTGATGGTGTAGGGCTGGAGGGGGCAGAGTCTTCTGGAGGGAGCTCTCCCAAGATGAGGCAGTATCTGAGGAGGAAGAATGAAGGGAGACGTTTTGAATGAGACAGAGAGGACAGACTGAGGAGGAGGAGGAGGAGGAGAGAGAGAGAGAGAGAGAGGCCTAACACAAGAGCCCTACCCATGGTGTACTGGATCACCGGCATGCCTCTGCCGTTCCCCTCTGCTGACCTAACCACCATGAGTCAGAGAGCATGTAGCTGTCGTCCCTGGACTTGAATGTATCTCTATTAAGTGGAGTCCCTCCTCCTGCTCATCCTCCTCAGATAGCATCCAAGAAAGGAGAGGTGGGAAAAGGGAACTGAGTTCTGATCTTGCTGATGTTTCATCTGAGCAAGCTCCCTCTCCCTGACATTTCCCCTCCACAACCCTATTTAGCCCATATTATAAAATAAAGGTTTCTGACCAACAAACATGGTAGGATCCTCCAGCTCTCTACCTGGATGGGAGGCACAGGTAGGGAGTGGAAGAGGGGCCAGGGTCTGCTTGGACAGGGGGCAGGCAGGAGAATGGTCTTGGAGAAGGAGGTCTCAATACCATGTCAAGATGGACATCCCTACCTGTGCCCTCAGACTATGCTATATGATGCTATCCTGGAGGCCATCTCCCTAGAGTCAGCTTGCCAGAGCTCTAGTTGACCACGGCAGGCTTTCAGGCCATTTATTCATGTTCCCTACTGCTTGTTGAAGATTTTACTGGTCACTTCAGCTCTGAAGAGAAAGTTGAATAGAGATTTTTCTCCTCAGCTCTTCCCCCCCCCCCCCAGCTTCCCCATCCCTTGACTATGCTCTCTCTACATATTTGGAACTCATTGGGTCAGGGATGGTTCCAGGGTGGGCAATTTGGGCTGGACCCTGGGGATTTCATGGTGACCAGAACAGACACAGCTGCAGGCTCAGGGAGACTGCAGCTTTGGAGGGAAAAGCTGTCAGGTATCCTGATGATTGCAAGTTGTAGCCTTCAGGTCATCTGGAGGTTGTGGGGACTACGAAAATCTCCCCGGGAAAGACATGCTAAGCCGACACCTCCCTGGTCTTGGTATTTGTAGGTGGTCTATGTGTCATGGTGGCCTTTCAACAGGAATTCATGGTCCGTGACAAGAGGGAACCATGGAAGAGCAACAGGTGACTCAAATGAGGAGTCTGAGCTCTAGAAATTCTAGGTCCCAGAGTGAGTGGCCGGCTTACAGTCTACACTGTTTCAAATGTGAATGATCAAAATGTCCTGGGTTCCACAGGGAATTTACTGATACACATCTAGAAGCCCAAAGACAGGGCTCATCTCAGAGGAAAGACCTGTGCCTGGACAGAGAGTTGGAGGGCTATGGGAAGCCCTGAACTCCATACATCCCCATACTTAGCCACATAGCACACAAAATCCCTCGGTCCTTGACTTGAGTCGTCAACCAATCATGAGCTGGGACTGGTAAGTAGTCTTGTCAGAACCCCTTAGGAATGTGTGAAGGAATAGCCCCAAAGAAGGGGCCACTTTCCACCTAGATAACAGGGAAAGTGATGTTGAATTTGTAAAACATTCACCAGCTCCTCTATCTAAAACCACCCAAGTTCCACATTCATTCTACTAACAAAAGTGAGTTATCATGTGCTTTATGTATCTAGCTGGATTTGAATGCTGTTGTATTTGGTGTGTGTGTGTGTGTGTGTGTGTGTGTGTGTGTGTGTGTGTGTGTGTTCATTTTCTACTTAAGATGGCTATGCTAAGAAGGGAAATTACTTTGAGAGCTGGGTAAGAGTTATAGGTGCTTAAACTACAGCATGTATGCCATCTTGTTAGGGCTGTGGTTCAAGTGTAGACCTTGGTTCGGTGACAGGAGGGGCCTCAGGCTCTATGTGCCAAGCAAAGTGTCCAGTGATGCTGACCTTGGCTGCCCCATGGACCATGCTTGCGGGAGCATGCACTTTGCACTCACAAGGGACTGTGGAAGGAGTTTGGCCTATCTGAATAAAATCAGGTCCCAGTACACTCTCAAATCTGAAGCATCCAGTGACCACTGTGTTCCTTTCTCCCTGGAAGCTTCTGTCTGGTTTCTGATGGGCAGGAGACATATGCTCTGGGTCTCCATCGTCTATGCCAAGACCACCTCCCCCTCCCACCACCACCACCCACCACTCCCTGCCATCTAACCCAGACATCTACCGTGTTGAAAATGGGTGCCTTTGATGCCAAGAGGTAATCAGAGGACTCCAAGAAAGAGTTAACGCCTCTGGGACACAGAGTCTGGCAACCCCAGGCAAATGCAGAAGGGGTTGACCTGGATCCAAGGGTTAATACTATATTGCTTTCCAGGACGATTTGTTATATCAGGTTAGAGCAGGCAGGAGGTCATGGGGGGTCAAAGTCCCCCTCCTCACCATCCCCCTTCCCCCCCTTCCTGCTGTCTGCTCCATTTCCAGCCTCACTGCTTCCTTTAATCGGATGACCCCAGACACTAAGCCTTCCTTGGGATTTTCGTGCCAGCGTCCTCCAGCTCTCTGCAGCCGACGCCAGCCACGTCTCGGAGCCAGGCCCTCAGAGGCAGGCCGTGCAAGCTAACAGGCATGCTCTGTAATTTGTGCTGAGGTTTCTCTGCACAGAAGCAGCTGGAGAAAAGGGCCCTTTGTCTTCCTCTGCTTTTTTCCCCCCTTTATTTCTGTGTGTGCGTGTGTGTGTGTGTGTGTGTGTGTGTGTGTGTGTGTGTGTGTGTAACATTTGCTTCCTCTCTCACCCTTGCCCTTCTTTTTATTTCCTTTATTTGGAAACACACACACGGATTCATTGCTTTCTGCGCTCCTCCTTCTCCTCTTTTCCTTTTAGTTGTGACTTATCTGCCTGGTGGAGTTGCTAACCACAGGACAGATGGCTTAAATCCTAACCCTGCCCTTTGGGTTCCAGAGAGGAGACTGTGGGGGAGCTTTTGCATCTCACTGAGCCTTAGTTTCCTTTTTTTCCCCCTAAAAATCCCAGGGCTCATCCTCAAGAGCTAGCCAGGAAATACATATAGGTACCAGCTCTGTGCAGAGAGCACCCTACAAAAACCAGGGGCCGCGTCTTTCTTCTCCTCTCTCCTGCTTCTTTTCTGCCTTTGTTTCTATTTCTTTCACTTTTGTAGAGGTTTCTGGAAGGTTCTTGCAGATGGAAAGCCTCCATGAAGAACACGTGGTGTCCTAACCAAGGTGCGGGCAGGCACTTAGCAGTGAGTGGCTGCGGAAGTTTCCTGGAAGTTCCCCCCCCCCACACACACACACTTCCTCTGTCAGGGGTGAGGGGAGCTCTTCTCTGCTGGAGCAGTGGAGCAAAGGCCGAAGGCCATGCAAGCTAGCACCAACATGGACCCTGGGCCATCATTTCATCTCTCTCCTGTCACTTGTTTTCCTGAAGCCCAGATTTATTTCTACCTCCATGGAGGCCCTAAATGTGCTTGTATGGACAAGCTAGTCAGTAATATATACTAGCCCCTCTGCTGAGCCATCTATATGTTCCTCTACCATCTTCTACCATCCTTATCCATCTATCCAACCCATCTGCCCACCTCCATACTTTCATACACAGCTCCATCTCCTCACCAGCTATCTCTTCATCCACCCATCCAACTTGTGTCCACTCAGTAGCAAGCTGGCCTTCCATTCATTGTCCATCACCTACCACCACCTATCTAGCTGTCTATCCATTCATCATCCGTCCATCCTTCCATCCAATCTAACCATCCATCCATTCTTCCTTCCATCATCTATCCATTGTTCACCCACCCATTCATCCATCCACCATCCCATCCATTTACCCTACCTACTCAGCTTTTATCCATCCACTGGGACAGCTGGCTATCCACCTGCTCACCATCATCCATCCACTTATTCACCCATCCATCCATCCATCCATCCATACATACATACCCACATTCACCCATCAATTGCTCATTCCTACCTCATCCTTTCATTCATCTCTATCGTCCCAGTATCATTCATTCATTTATTTATTCAGACTGTATAATAAGTAAGATTGTGGCAAACCAGGCGTCATCACCAAATCCCACCTGATAGTTCCGGAAACTGACAAAACAAAAATATTTGCAACAACATGATTCTGGAACTGGAAGTCCCTACCATCCAGTTTCTCCAGGGGCAGGAAGTCAGGAGGCAAGGAACTTTTGACCTTGAGGACAGGTAGTTCTTCAGGTGGCTGAAGGATTTGGGATTATGCCAAGGGGGCACCGAAGAGAAAAGCGGCTGCTTAAAACAAAACAAAACAAAAAACAACAGTTGTGTATCGCAGCTGCTTTTTATATTGATCTCTTTAAGATGTGATTGGGAGAAACGAATTCATCTTCTAGGCAATTTATTTAAATTAGGTTAGCAGCTTTATTTGCAAAATGGAGAGCGAACAGTGCCTTTACCCTCCATTCCTGGTAGTGCCCTCCAGAGGCTCGGGGCATCCGGGTGCCCTTAGTGCTCTCTGCCCAGTGTGCCCCTGCTATGTACTGAAGAAAAGGTGAAGGGGAGCTGCCTTCCCACCTCATTAGCCAGTGGATAAACAAGTTCTCTCTCACTGGCAGAGATTGTTTAATTTCAGTGCCTGCCGTACGCTAGGCAGAGAGAGAATGGTCATGCTTTATCCCGTGACTGCTCCACAGGGCTGGTCCCATTACTGTCTTCACTTTTCAGAGGAGGGAGCAGAGGCTAAAAGGCATCTGTGCACTTGACCCAAATCATATGGCAATTAGAGGTGGTGGCGTGGGGATCTGAACCCAGGAATGATGGTAACATGTCCTCTGCTACAGTGGGTGGCTTACATGTCAGACTAGCCCAGCCAGAAAGACGTTGGCAAGCAAATCTCCATAGAGCTTGTGTTCTTGACTCTCTTGAGCATCTCAGAAGCTCCCTGGATCACTGAGGCCTGGCAGGCTTTTAGAAAACATGACACCGAATATTCTAGAACCAACAGAGACCAAGAAAGCACTAATGATCACAGTCTGCTTATGGAGTATTCGGTCCATACCAAACATCCTTTAGTTCTGCCTGAACGACCTCACTACAGGGCAGGCATTGCCACCCTTATGTGCAACTGAGGAAACTGAGGCAGACTTTGGTTCCGTGTCGCAAAGTGGATGAGAACTGGAGCTGTGGCTGTCTCATTTCCAAGTGGCCCTGGCCATACAAGCCTCTCCCCACCCCCACCCCCACTTCCCACCTGTGTCCTGAAGCTGACCTACCCCCTGGGTCTGGATCAGCTGACTCCGAGCTGTCGTTTTAAGTAAGGACCCACCTGTCAGGTGAGTTTGCCCCCCTCCCCCAAAGGAAGCATCCAGCATTGTCTTTTGGAGGGAGTTGGGGTGTCAGAGGGGAATTGTTACAAGCTTGGCACCCTCCTTGCTCCAAGCACCTCGGGACCCAGGGTTCCAAACAGACCCCTGTGGGGTCATGTGAACCCAGTGCATGAGGGTCCTTGCCATTCTGAGAAGGACAGGCAGTGAGTAAGTCCAATCGGAAGTCTTGGGGGGGAGTAATCGGGGGGCCCCCAGAGTGCGCTTGGTTATGGAAGGGGTGTCTACGGCAGCGGGTTTCTCCCCCCCCCCCCCGCAGAGTCCCCAGGACATTTGCCTCCCCCTCCCCTCCTCTGCGTTAACTTCCTGCTGCAGCCTGGTGCGGGTCCCCCCACACACCTGCAGAGAGGTTCTCACCACACCGAAAGTAATG
This sequence comes from Perognathus longimembris pacificus, assembly GCF_023159225.1. NCBI lineage: Eukaryota > Metazoa > Chordata > Mammalia > Rodentia > Heteromyidae > Perognathus > Perognathus longimembris. The sequence goes on from NC_063163.1 coordinate 83,887,038, forward strand.
ATAAATAACACAGAACAGTAAATATCAATAGAGATTGCCCTCCCCAACAATGGGTCAGAAGGATACAGCAGAGAGGAAGCACAGAAGGATTTCCCTCTCCTCCCCCTCCTCCCCTCCCTCCTCCTCCCCCCACTCCCTCCTCCTCCCCTCACGGCCACCCCCCCCTTGCCCAGGAGACTGGAGGAACTTGGCAAGCCATCTTGTCGCCAATCAATCTGTGGTGTAACAATTAGCACTTAGACACCACTCCTGCTAAACACACGCTTAGAAAACACTTTAAAAAAATAAGGGGGTGCATACTGGTGGGGTGCGGGTGGGGAGGTGGGGAGGGGTGCAGGGAGTGGAGCCAGGAGGAGGGTGGAGGGAGGAAACAGATCAATGCTTTGCAGAATGGAAGCATCTCATACCCTGTTATTGACGAGGCCAAAGCACTTTGAGGCGTGTTCCCACCCGTGAGCAATTAGTCGGCGAGACCACAGGAGTTAAGCTCGCACGCCAGCCACCCCCCCTCCAGCCTTCCAGTTGGATGACACTTGCATTGGGTCGAGAGACCCCCCCTCCACCTCCCCCCAGCAGTGGCGCCAGCCTGCAACCATAATGGGGCCCATCCACGGAAGGCCAAATGTAACAGCCTCCCAGAAGAACACCTCCCCCCCCACGCCTCCCCCTGCAGCCCCCTCCCCAGCCCCCCAGCCCCAGTAACAGAATCCAGTCGACGCGGAGTCTGTCTGCGTGCCTGCGAGCTGCCTAAATTGATTGTAATGGCTTTCTCAAAGAGGGGGCTGTTTTCTCGCCTCTGCCGTTGCTGATGGTGGTGGACCGGTGTCAGCAGGCATCCTGTCTCTCCAGCCCTTCCCCTGTCCCCGGCTCCTGCCCCAGCATTGGGTGTACGAGCGCGGACACACACACACACACACACACACACACACACGACTGAGACTCACCTCATTTGTGGCTTGGGTGGAGCTTCATCTAAATCAATCTTGGGTTTATCTCAGAGAGGGCGGGGTTCATGAAGATACCATTGCTACCAACTGAATGTTTCTGGTAGTTCCCATAGCCAGTCTTGAGATAAGCATTCTTCCCCCCCCCCCCCACATTTTACAGATAGGGAAACTGAGGCACAGAGCAACCATGGGAAATGCCCCAGTGGGAGTGTGTGTGTGTGTGTGTGTGTGTGTGTGTGTGTGTGTGTGTGTGTGATACATAGTAAACAGCTAGAAGAGGGAAGGGAACCTGCTGATTCCTGGTCTGGCTTATGACCCACACCCTGGTACTGTTCTTTCAGTTTGGTAAGATATTCCAAAGATGCGGTGGGAAAAGAATCTGTGCAGAGCAGCAAAATGACACCGAAGGGAGATTCCCCTAAGAAACGCCCTTCTCTGGTCCTTACCATTGAGTATCTATCCTGGCTTGACCTGGCTCAATTTCTGGTATCTGTGAGGGGCTCCAAACACAGGTTCCAGATACTTCCCCATGGCATCTGGTGAATCTGTCCAGCAAAGGCAGGAAGAAGATTTCACAAGGCGTGTTGGTGACTCTTCCCAGGGCTCTGGAGTTTTCTGGGAGCCCACGCAGCCGGGGCCCACCTGAAAATGGCAGTGGGAGGAACATTACCCCTTAATATTTCCTGTGTGCTCACTACCTTCCACCTGGCGTGGCTGAGAGGAGGGGAAACCATCCGCTTTTCACACCCTGCTGGGGCCCTCTGTGAGCCCCTGCTCTTGCATTTGACCCGGCAAGGCGGGGCCCGGTCAGCTCTGGGTCTCCAGGAGGAGAGGCCTTGTCCGCAGGAGGCTGTCCTCGCAGGAGGTGGGGTGGTGGGAGGCGGGGCTGGGGTGGCAGCTGGGAGCTCACCTGGAAGAAATGTTAGCAGAGTTGTTAGGCCTTGTGAGCACAGAGAAGTCGTTCCTGTTCGGGAACTCCACCCAATGCTTTAGGAAACACAGAATCAGGCTGCCTTCTAGATAGCAGGGGTCCTCAGGGAGTTGGCTGGCACTGTGGAATTTTCCAGAAGAACTGAAGCAACCACGGAGAGGGCTGGAACAGAGTCTCTTCATAAATCCTATTTGCCACCAAGTTTCATTTCGTTTTGGTCTCAATATGTCGACCACGCTGGCCTGGAACTGGGAATCTTCCTACCCCAGCCTGCTGAGCGCTGGGATGACAGGAGTGTACTACCGTACTCAGCTTCCAGAACAAGTCCTGAGTGAGAAATAGTGATGGTCAAGGCATCGCTCCTACAATCAGGACAGCACACATACCCACCCCAACCCCTGGCAGCCACCGATCTGAGTTCTGACCCTATCCTCTCACCCTTTCCAGACCCTCCCTGGCATGTCACAGCCTTTAGCTCTGCTTCTTTTGTTTTGTTTTGTTTGTTGCCAGTCCTGAGCCTTGGACTCAGGGCCTGAGCACTGTCCCTGGCTTCTTTTTGCTCAAGGCTAGCACTCTGCCACTTGAGCCACAGTGCCACTTCTGGCTTTTTCTATATATGTGGTGCTGAGGAATCCAACCCAGGGCTTCATATATACTAAGTGAGCCCTCTACCGCTAAGCCATATTCCCAGCCGAGCTCTGTTTCTTTCTGTTGGCGTCGTGCTTTTGGCAATCAGCCTGGTTAGGCGTCTTCTTCTTTTAACTGCCGGTTAATACTCCACGGACATTTCACACTGGGCTGGTCACTGCTAAACACTCGGACCGTTTCCAGCTCTCTCTGCTCTCGAATGATGCTGGTATAAACTTCTACATAAAGGTCTCGTGGATATAGGCCTTGTTGCTCATGGATTATGCCACCAAATAGATTTGCCCAGTAGCCTGGTAGCTCACCTATGGAACAAAACTACCAGCCAAATGCTGATGCACATGCCTGTAGCTGCTTAGGAGGTTGAGGTCTGAAGATTGCGATTTGAAGTCAGCCCGTGCAGATGAATCTCTTAGTTCCTATTAACCACCAACTAGTCAGAGGTGAAGGTATGGCTTAAGTGGAAGAGTCCCATCTTTGTGTGAACAAAGTTAAGGGGCAGTGCCCAGAACCTGCCCCCAAACCCTGAGGTCAAGTCCCTGAGGCCATTTTGCCTTCTTAACCCACAGTGTAGGAAAGCTCTCATTTTCTCTACATCCTTGACAGCAATGGATGTGTCAACTTCTTTTCTTTTTGACATTTTCCCCTTTCTAGTGGCTATGTACTGGTAATTCCTTTCTGGTTTCAATTGGAATTTCCTACTGACTACTTGTGGTGAGCCTCTTCAATGGGCCTCTCTACCAAGCCGCCTTCTTGGGGGAGCTTTGTGTTTGGTGATGAGGGAATTGCAGGAGTGAGGACACAGTTTGGGGGAGCCCCCTGCCCGTGTGCTTAGCTAGGTCTGGAGTTGCACGGGTCTGTTCTGTTTCGGGAGTCAGGTGAACATGCACGGTGGAAGAAGCCGGAAGGACCCAGGTTGGCGTTGGCTCTGTTGTTTCTGTTTCTTTCCGTGTCTTCATTCTGTCCTTGGCTGGATGGTGCTGCGATGGGGCTCAGTTGGGCTCCCCCGCTGAGGAAAGGTGGGGTGCCAGCTGCAGGGAGCTCTCTCTTTCTGAGCCCAGGACCACGGGGTGTTCTACTTGCTTCTCTCCTGGATTCTCTACCTGGAGCTTTCTGTACCCCATCTCTGTGGCCAGGAGCAGGGGGACAGGTGAATGGAATACCTCTGCTGTATGTTTGCGCCGGAGCTGGGATCCCAGTGGCTCATGGACTGGGGGTGGGGGGACATCTTGTGCCAGGGACAGTTCCAAACCTGCCCTTTTTTTGCTCCCTCTGGATTGTGTCCCTTTCTGGTGGAAGGGAATCCATGGGGCCCTAGAGGAAGACTTCACTGTAGATGCCAGGATCTGAGGGTCTGAGTAGCTGGGATTATAGGCATGAGCCACCAGTGCCAGGAACTCGCCTGGGGATTGTGCTAAAGTGTAGGCAGGGAATGGAACAGGAATGGAGGTTGACACATGGGAGGCCACTGGGGCAGTAAGGAGAGAGAGACAGAGACAGAGACAGAGACAGAGAGAGACAGAGAGACACAGAGAGACACAGAGAGACACAGAGAGACAGACAGAGAGAGAGAGAGAGAGAGAGAGAGAGAGAGAGAGAGAGAGAGCGAAAGAGCAAGAGCGCCTGCCAGGGCCCAGAACAGATGTTTTAGCTACAACAGTCAGCATTTTGCCCTGTAGAGCCTTGGGGAACTCATTTACCCATCCTCCCCAAAACAAGATGGCTTCTGCAGAGTCCTTGCCAACGTAGGAACAATGAAGGGACACACGCTGGTGGCACGGGTGGAGGCGGGTGTGGGGAGAACCGGGCCAGCTGGGACGGAAGCGATCATTGGCTGGGAAGTCTCTGGGCTTAAACAGGATGCAGGCTAGGAGCCCCAGCCTGGCTCCACGGCGGCCTTGAGCCCCTGTACAGGGAGGATGGGAGGAAAGTGACCACCGGAGGCCGGGCCTCTCTCCGGGCCACTGCACTTTCCATTACAGGAAGCCCTGGCTGGGGGCCAGCCATGCCTGGAGGCTCACACGGCACCCCAGCGCGTGTAACTTCCGCCATGTTTGTTTCCTATGGCTGCTCTTACACACTGGTCAGCTTCAAAGCACAGACGCTTCTTGTCCCAGCTCTGAAGGGGCAGAGCCTGAAATCAAATGTCTCTCGGTCTCTATGGAAGGCATGGGTGCATCCCTCCCCTGGGGACCCCTGGGGACCCCTGGGGACCTCTGTCTTTATCTATGGCAGATCCTGGTGGGTGCCCACATTCATGTCAGCACCAACAGAGTCCAGCAGGCTGGATGAAGCCTTCAAATCTCTCTGGATTTCCCTCTGCACTCACCTCTTCCTCTCCGCCTGTTGCATCTCTCTGGCTCTTTCTCCAGCAAGCTATGGCCACCCAGATACCCCAGCAGGGCTGCTGAGCTTTAAGACCCTTTCTTACATTAGCAAAGTACTGTGTTTTGTTTTTCTTATCCAGGCAAGGCGCTGGAGTTGTAGATAGCATTGTGGCTGATTTCTTCTCTCTCTGCCACAGGACCTGCCCTCATCCCTGCTAGGATCTGTGTCCCAGGATGGCGGATTTTATCCGTCCTTCCACTTAGGACGTGGGCATCTTTGTTCTCACAAAGCCCTGTGGAAGGCCAAGACTGGGAGGTTGTGGTTCTGGGCTACCTTGGGCAGAAAAAAAAAAAGTCCCCAGGATCTCTATCCCCATAAAGGGAGCTGGATGCTGTGACGCACATCTGCCATCCCAGCAAGGGGAAACCTCGAGTATCAGTTATGCAACCAGTTATGCCAGTAACAAGAAACCCGGAGCCCATGCAAGACGGGGCTGGGAGGTGACTCTGTGGTTTTACAAGGCCCTGGGGTTCAAGCCCGCAGTACTGCCACACGAAAGTAAAAGACAAAGCAAATGAAAAGAAAGCAAAAGAAGTCAGGCGATGTGCTGGTTGAGGAAGAAGATGTCCCTACAGCTAGTGTTAAAACTTTGGGGGCTTGGGCAATGCCTGCACCCAGGGGCGATGACCAGATCAGTGGGTGAACCTTTAGGGGGTCACTGTGGGGTGGCATTATTGGGGGGGGGCGTAGCAGAGGCATGGCTGGAGGAAGTAGGGACACCAGCAGCAGTGTGCCCTGCAAAGGCGTGTCATGTTCTCTGTCTCTTCTCTCTCTGCTTCTCTCTCTCTCTTCCATAACAAGGATTCCAGAAGACGATGGATGCTGAAATTAACTGCTCATTCCACCTGCACCTCTGTGACGTTATTTCACAGTTGGCCCCGCTTCTTATTTAATGCCTCGGGGTGTCTAGTAGGCTGCTGTGTCTCTGAGCGGCACATCACCTTTCCAGGTTAGCCGGAGAGGGAAGATTCGGGAAGATCTCCACGGGGCCGCCTCCAACCCCATGTGCACCAGGAAAGGGAATGCTTTTCTAGAACCTTTTTGAGCAGAGGTCTGTTTGTGTTTCTTTTCCCAAACAGGGAAAGGTTGGAAATCCAAGTATTTGCTTTTTTAGAATAAAGCTAAACGTGTGTAGAAAGCCTGTGTGATAGGAGGGTTTGAAATAGGTATTGGAAATCAAAAGGAGGACAGGATTGGACGTGATGTCCAAGAGAGATGACTAAGTGATATGGAGACTGGATGAATCCCAAGTCTGCTTGGCAGGTTCTTATCACAGCCTGTCTCCTGACACCCAGCAAAGATGGCATGGATCCCAGAGCAAGGAGGACCCCTGGACACCACCAACACATAGAGCGCTGGTGCTGATGTGAATAAACACACTCATTCCTTCACAGCTGGCTCCCTCTTAGAGCACGCATCCCTTTTTCAACATGGACCAGCGAGTCTTGCTTTAGAACACGTGCGCTCTCTCAAAGATGCCACTGGGGCCGGGTGGGGGGCGGGCGGTGGTATCTGCAGAGAAAGAGATGAGTGCAAGATTCCTCGGGTCTCTGAAGTGCACGGAGGTTGTGCTTGAGGTCTGTGCCTTGCTTTCAATCTTAATTAGCTCTCCCCGTCCTTGCCCCAGCTTTCTGGTTGGACCAGTGTTTTGCCCTTGAGCCCCGAGTCCTTTAGAAGCGGGACGGAAGTTCAACTGGATTGAATTGGGACACGCTCTGGCCCCCAGCTCCATCTCCCAGGCCCTTGGGGATGCATCCTCAGCCAAGACCTCATGAGGCCAGGGCATCGTGGTCCAGCAGCCCTTGTGGAGAGCAGCCCAGGAGCAGAAGAGCCTGACAACTCGTCTGCAAGGGGAAATAGCCAAGTACAACCTTGGCCAAGTTCATGAACTTCTCTGAGCCTCCATTTTGTTTTTCTCCTCTGCCTCGGCACTAATAGAAAATGTGGGTCCCCTTTCTCTTTCTCCTCCTTCTCTTCCTCCTCCTTTATGACATGTGATAGCAAGATCTGGTTCTGAATATTCAGTCGCTTGCTTGTTCTTTAGCTATAATTTTCTCCCACATGTAACAAAGCAGGGAGGGGGTAGTGATAGATCTCCCCAATGTTTGAGAGAAGGGAGTTAGAAATCTCGTTGGCTGGCATTGGATGGCTTGAGTTCAAATCTAAGTTCTGCCTCCTACCTGCTGTGTGACCATGGGCCAGTGACCTCCCTCTCTATGAGTCAGCTTCCTCCCAGCTAAACAGAGAGGTAGATACTAGCAGCCTTGTAGTGACATGAGAATTACATGACTTACAACCTCCCCAGGGCTTGCAGCTGCCCCGGCCCATGGTCAGCGCTTGATAACCGGTTGTTATTGCTGTTTACTCAGTTGTATTGTTAGGATTGCCCAAGAGATGTGATCAGAGTCCACGTCATGCCGGCAGACTCGGGCCACAAGGATGACCCTGACTCCAGGAGTAAAGGAACAGGGGATTTCGCAGGGAAGCTAGGATACCTGGGAAAGGTCATACAGCTTGGCAGAGGCAGATGCAGGACAGACCCTCAGGTCCCTGGGCTCTGAGCTCTGTCTGCTGGGTCACTTCCCTTCACCAGGATGTGAGCTGGGTGTGGTGGTACACACCTGCAATCCCAGCTACTGAGAAGACTGGGCTGGAGGATTGTGAGTTGGAGCCCAGCCTGGGTAAAAGTCAGACAGACCTGTCAGGAAGTCCTAGTGGCTGTGCCAAGAAATAGACCCCAAATCTCCTTCACCCTGAACTGTGTTTCCACCTATCTTCCCCCAGATGACTTCTTAGGGAGAGCAGGGCTCAGGAATCACAGCGCCCAATCAGATGCTCAGGAATCACAGCGCCCAATCAGATGCTCAGGAATCACAGCGCCCAATCAGATGCTCAGGAATCACAGCGCCCAATCAGATGCTCCGGAATCCCAGTGCCCAATCAGACGCTCAGGAATCACAGTGCCCAATCAGATGCTCAGAATTACAGTGCTGTTTCTGTGTCCATAAAACTTTACTGGCACAGGTTCATGTGCACTCACACATGCTCTCTCATTTGCATTATGTCCATACCTTTGTGTGCACGTGCTCATTTGCATATGCAGCCCACACATTTGTATATGTGTCCCCTCCTTTACATGTTGCATATGGCTGCTGTACTCCTCCCCCAGCCCCCTCTTCCCTTCCAGAATGGAGCTAGTGAGACTGGTTTCCTGGCTCTGGCTCCCATGATGGGAATACTTGCCAGGACCAATGGTCCTTCTGCCTGTTTTCTGTGTAGCTAGGATGGCAGGTACACACCACAAAGCCTAGCTTTTCCTATTGAGATGGAGTGTGGCTGACTTTTGGCTTGAACTGGCACTGAACCGTAGTCCTCCTGATTTCAGGCTCCTGTGGAGGTTTGGTGGTGGGTGTGGGCCACGGTGCCTGGGTTCTGGGTGGCTATTGCTATGTGCCTCTGATCGTTCACTCTTCTGCTGTTAGACTTCCAGTGGGGCCCTGGGTCCTCAGATTGAAAGCCAGGATCCTCACCGTGGCCCGGAGCCCCTATCACATCCACCCTTTCTGCCACAGGGGTCCCTTGGATCTTCTTTGAACAAGGCAGATAGATAGGTCTGTGTCACAGGACCTTTGCGCTGGCTGCTTCTGATGCCTGAAGGCTCTTCTTCCAAAAGAAGTCTCCCTCTCTCCCTCTCTTCCCCATCCTTGTGACCTCTACTCAAGTTCCCGCCCCCCGCCTTTCACGGAGACCACTGCTAACCACGCCAGTTTAATCCTGGGCCCTGCCCTCTCCCTGCTGACCTCCTGACCCCTCTTTGCTCTGCTCTCCCATGTGGAATGTTGTGGAATGTTTCACCTTCTTGAGAAGCAACTACTTCACCAGCCCTTCTGTAGATCCTTGTTGCCTGTCTTCCTAATAAAATTCCAGGTCCCCAGCACCAGCCCCCCCGCCTCCACCCTGGCCCCTCCCCACCTGCCCCCCAGATCAGACATCACAAATGCCCAACGTCTGCCTGCCATACATACAAGGTCCCCCTTGGCTCAGGCGGGGGATGAGCCATTCAGCGACCACCACGGTGGAACAGTAGATGGAATCAGTATTGAGCCATGAGTCCCCTCATTTTCAGCCTGGACGAGACCTGTGCTGCCCATGGATGTGTGCCACGGGGGCCAGCCAGCCAGTCCTCTGTGGATATTGGTGCAGTGCATCCTAGGATGCGTCTCGTGGCTCGGCTCCACTGCTACTTAACTTCCTGGCTCTCTGGACAGGGCACTCCTAACTCCCCCCCACCCCGCCCAGCACCCCGCGCCGTCCGTTTTGAGGACATATGTATTGATGGGAGTGGACAGGAGAAGGAGCCAGTCTAGGGATGAAGGAGCCAGGCGAAGATTGCCCGCAGCAACGCAGAAGACAGAATTACTCCAGCAACTGTCCACCCAGCCGAAGCTCAGCTCGGAGCCCCTACTTAATGTAATTGAGTGTGAAGGCCGGCTGGAGACAGAGGCGCCCCGCAGACCCCTCTCCATAATCTAGACACTATTGGCTGCTAATTGGCGCCAGTGGGCTGGCGCTAATTGTCCTAATGCACTGGGTTGATGGAGGGCGAGCTGCGGCGGGGGTGGGGCTCCTTGGGAGATGGGGCGGCGGGCTGGGGCTGGGGCTGGGGCTGGGTGGGGGGCGGGCGGCATAGGCGCCCAGCACTGGCAGACACAGTTAGAATGGGCTTTGATTGTGCATCAAATATTTAAGCGGGTTTGGGATGGGCGTTGGGGGGTGGAGGACGATCCAGCTCTGTTTGCGGTAACCCACAGGGGCCTGGGGAATAGACCCCCGCCATTCTTATCAGTTACTCAGACCGGCTGTGTCCCCAGCACTGGCTAATTAATTGTGTGAATTTCTAATGACCCTTTTAGCTCTGCTCCCCCAACGCTCCACCCCCCCCTTCCCTTCTGCCCTCTCTCCCTCCCTCCCTCCCTCCCTCCCCTCATTCTGAGACTGGCCTCTCTCCTTCTAGCTGTTTCTGGCCCCTGCACTTCTGGGATGCAACTTGATGGCTTCCACAGAAGGAGGCGGCATGGAGCAGAGAATGGCAAAGGGGAGCCAGCGTCAGTGGCCTTGAACTCGTCACTGGGGCTCAGGGCTGACCTCCCTTCGGGCCTCGGTTTCCCTAACAAATGGCGGCCTGGCTAGCGAGTTGTTGAAGGGGGTACACACAGATAGATAGAGGAGGTTTGCATTTGTGCAGCCCTGGGAAGCGGATATCCATCTGCAATCCCAGGAAGCAGGGGCAGGAGGATGGTGGTCTCAGGCCAGGACCAACCCCCCCCCACCCCCACATGAAGTAGCCGCACATGGTGTTTGTTCCCGAATGACTCTGATCTGAAATGCTGGGGTGCAGAAGCGTGTCTGATTTCAGAATCTGGAACATCTGTGCAGACCTATTCAGTGAGATGTTACAGCTACAGGACTGAGTTGAAGCACCAAGTGCCACATTGTCACCAGCCTCCCTGATGCCCCCCCCACCCCCAGCCTGGTAGGGTCTCATACGGCACCTCTAGTGCCCCCTGCATGGTGCCCACGACCTGTCACACACGAGGTCCGCGTGGCGTTGTGAGAGCAATGGTCACTGAAAACGTTTTAGGTTTGGGGTGTTGTTTGCTCAGTCCGAGGTGGCCCAGGCACTTTGCTTCTGCAGTAGTGATCACGAGGCTGCGTCTCACAGGAGCGTGACTCGTGGCGAGCACTTCGGGGGCAGCGCTCGAGCTGCAGCGTGCAGCCACCAGGCCTTCCTTGCTGGAGGCGCGGGGTGACCGCTTCCGGCTCCTTGCTGCCGGGCTTGGCGTTGCTCTTTTACTGTCTCATTCATTCTTTCTGAGGTGCTGTCCTTAGCACTGGGCTGGTCAGCGTGGCTGGTGGCCCTGGTGGCACTTGGTGGCCCTGTGTCCTCAGTGTCTCCCCGGGGGATGTGTCCTGGGGAGAAAGCCTGGGGTGGGAAGGAAATGGAGGGTGCTGTCCACCCAGAACGCCACCCAGAGACCTGGGCCTGCCACTAGGGACCTCAGGCGGCTGTTACTTGTCACTTACAAATATGGGTTGGGGGTTTGCAGACTCAAGGGTCCATAAAGTGCAGGCAGGCACCGAAGATGCGGGAGGCCAAGGGGCAGGGAAACAGGGAGTCCACACGCCTTGCAAAGGGCTCAGAGGTCAGAAGTCCTCCAGTGTCCCTCCTCTTCCTCTCCCCCCTCCCTCCCCTCCCCTCCTCTCTTTTTCTCCCCTCCCCCACACCGTGCTTCCTGACTGCCGTGATGTGAGCCGCTCTGCTCCACAACCCTCCCAGCCATGCTGGACCAAGACCTCAGAACCGGGGATCCGGATGGATCTTTCCTCTGTTCTTTGATTTCTCAGGCCCTCTGTCATTCTAAGTTGTGTGGAAAAGAAGCGTGGGAGGAGAGTGCCTTCAATTTCCTGGTCCTTCAGCTAGTCAGATGTCAGTTCCTGGCAGAAACTCTCCCCTGGCCGGGTGTGTACTGTCCCTGAAGCTGCGTCGTCCCTCGCAGCTGTATCAAGGACCTGCTGAGTGCTCTGCCCGTGTAATTGAGAGTCCAGCACCCGGCCTGGGGCCTTCACTCACCGGTCAGGTATATTCTCATTCTGCTCTTATTACTGCAGCAGAAAAGCAAATATAACATAAACAGGGCCATCAGATGAATGTGGGCTTAGTGACTGCTGCTGTTATTATCACCCACTGGGCTCTGATGAGCCCAGCCAGGGGGAGAATTTTCCAGACTAGCTGGGGCTAGGAACCTGGGATGGGGGAGGTGGGGCTGGCAAGTACAGCAATAAAAAGTAGGAACAAACAAGGAGGGGACTACCACCACCAGGGTCCAGTTACAAGCAGAGCTGGAAGAGACAAACAATCTGATCCGGCTTGGAACCCATCTCTGTCTCTGTCCTAGCGGGGATTACAGATAGCTACCACCATGCCCAACATTCTATTACACACCGAGGAACCCATCTAGCTTAGTTTTTTTTGTTGTTGTTGTTTTGTTTGCTCAGATATGGACACTAAGCTACAGAGAGGCAAAGGAACTTGACACCCAAAAGGAGGGAGGAAGGTAGAGACAATTCAGGCTTCACTGAGGACAGAGTTGTGGGTGGGGTGGATTTGGTCCTGGGGTGGTGAGTCCGTTAGGGGGCTAATGGGCTAAGCATCCGCACTCCCATTGTTTGGGAAGAGAATGTGTGACGGAAGAGCCCAGCATCGGCCTCCCTGTCTGTCCCTGGACCGGGCCCGGGGCCACAATAACTGCCGGAGGAAGAGGCGGAAGTCAGAGGAGTCGCCCCAGCGCTGGAAGTTGGTGCTGACGCCTTGAAGGCAGGATCAAGTGGGCGGCCCAGGTGTCTCCTGGCCGGGCAGCTGGACAGCCGGACAGCTTTGCCAGAATGTGCCAGGATGTCTCAGCACCTGGGAGGGGGCATGACAACAGACAAAGGGTATCCCCACTGCCCCCTGCCTCCCTCCCCAGCATCCCCCACCCACCGCCCTGCTGAGGCAGATGCTCCGATGAACCAGCTTGGGGTGGGGGGAGCCTTTGAAATGACAGAGGGGTGCTCTGACCCCCACTTTACAATAAGAGCAAGCACCGGAGAGCCCGGGGCTCCTCCTAAGCACTTGAATTGCTTCTTGCCTGTCTTTCACAGCTCAGGCTTCTAACCCATCACAGCAGGCTGCTTCCCAGACCTGGGTGGGGGGAGCTGGTTCTGTGTTTTGGGGGCCACACCGGCTGGCCTTGGGTTCTAGATTGGGAGACAAGTTGTTGTACTGGGTTGATCCACAAAAGGGCAGGCCTCTCAGCTTACAGTGCGAAAATGGGGGACCGTGGACAGCAGCTTAGGACAGTGGGGTCCCCTAGCTCCTGGCCCTGCTGCTCCCATATCCTCATCTGTAAAATGAGGACAGTGAAGGGAGGGCTCTGTATGTCCACCATTGCAAAGCTGAGCCGAGGGGGCCGTGCCTGGCCGTGCTGGCTGGGAGCTGCCGGTGAAGAGGTGGTTTGGAAGCCGTGGTTAGAGACGTGCTGGCTGCTGACAGGCCTGCTGGGGGCGCCTGTTTCCTCTTGGGCTGGCTACGTGGCCTCAGAGTGGCGTGGCTCTGCCCTCTCCAGCAGCTGACATGCAGGCCGAGACCTGGGTCCAGCGTGCTTGCTTTCGGCTAGCATGGAGGTGCCGGTGCTCCCAGGCTAAGAGGCCCATCTGGTTTTGCCCTGGCTATTTGAGAAAGGGATTAGGGAGCTGCATTCTGGAAACGCCTAGACCTGCGGGCGAAGATTATGTTAATTCTCCATTTGGGGGCCTAATGGAAGTGGATCTCCTTCAGGACTAGCAAGGGGCCTTCCAGCCCCCGGGAGGTTAGTGTCTCCGTGGGAGTTGTTCATTAATTCATTTTCTCATTCAATCCCTCATTTTCATTCACTCATTTACTCAAGTCATTCATTCATTCACTCACTGGCCCAGTTACTCATCCCCCTCCCCCATGTGCCAGCCTTGCAGAGAGGCTCAGGGATTGGGGCAGATGAGATCCTTTCTACTTCACCACCATCTCCGAAGCTACTTTGAATGCCCTAGTTCCTAAGGCTACGGAGAAGAAACAATCGGTGTCTCAAGACAGGATTCAGGGTGCTCATTAGTCATAGAAAAACAACCTTTCAAAGCAGTTCTATGTAAAAATAGCACATTTATCTGAAAACATTCACCTCCCAACATTTCCAAAGCCTGTTTTCTTCCCAGCGCTTCCCAGAGCCTTCACTTTGGCGTCTTCTGTGGCTGGGATGGCTTTCCAGGCTGGGCAGCAGGCCTGGGGCCCATCGCCTTCCATTCCATCGGTGGTGTTGTTGAACTAATTCTGTTTGTTACTTTTCTCATTCTGTCCTCTCCACAAACCAAGGAGGCATGGTCTCAATTAAGCAAATGGTGGCAGCCAAGTTCAGAGAGGTGCAGCAACTTGCAAAGGACCACACAGCGCAAGTAGGGTGGAGCTCAGGCTCTGGGTCCCTCTGCTACACACCCTGTTTAGAGTGAAAAGAAGCCAGGAAAATACAGGCTTTGCTCCTGAATGTGTCTGGCTCCGCCCCTGGAGGTGAGTGGGTGGAGCCAGAGAAAACAGCCTCTTTGTTCCATCTAAAAGGCAAGTATCTTGGAGTTCCCAAATGTGGGCCAGTCAGGGCAAATTTATTCTGGCCATGTCACAGGAGGTTTAGTGGTTTGCCTGGGTCGGGGGCGGGGGTAGAGACGCAATGGGCACGAACCCCCAGAGTAGCTCAGGAGCATCCTAGTTGTGGCTCTACCATGGGTTTACACAGCTTTGAAAGTCCAGCAGGCACCAAGAGGAAACGGGAGAAAGGGGAGCATTGAAAATTCATTCCGGAAGCTAACTGCTTCTGTCACGCAGGAATCTGAGCCCTCCCCTCCACCCCACCCCCCATGCCCGAGTCCTTTGCACATGGCTCCTCTGCTCTCTAGAAGCCAGGTCCTGGCCAGGTCACACCTCGTGGGAACAGGGAAGCAAATTGCTGAGGATGAAGAGCCTTGTTTGGGGAAGTGCTGGTGGTTTCCAGGTGGGGGTGGGGAGGGTGTTGGAGCTGGTCCTGGGCAGTCTGTCCTGGAAGAAAGCATGTCTCCAGAAATCTCTGGTGCCCCAAGCAGGCCTATTTGCCCCCCTTTTATAAGGACAGGGCCTTGGGCATCTTGTGTCACAGGCTGGCCAGCACCTATGGCCAGAAGTTGGCCTGACTTGGACAGAGGAGAATACCAAATCCAACTTGGATAAACTAGATTGGTTGAAAACAAGAAGTTTGTGAGAACGGAATGGCAAGACCGGGACAGCTGAGACAGAGTCAGGTTTGCAAGTTAGAATGTTTCCATGGATCGGGACATGGGAGCTAGATGGACAGAGACCGTCGCCCTTACGCCCCCTTCAATCATCCATGTGAAGCAAGATGGCACCCAAAGTGGGGGAGGAGGGGAGAGGATGAACATTCTGGGGATTTTCAGGAGGCCAGAGAAGCAAAACAGAGCAGGTAGATGGAGGCAGGTAAGTGAGGGGGCAGGAGGGACGACGGGCGAGTCCTCCGGCTCTGAATGGGGTCGTCCCAGACACACTGGTACTCTTCCTTTGACGTGAGGGCCCATGGACAGGGCGTGACTTGGGGTAAAGAGGTGATGATGAGCTTGATCTTGGGCATGCTACATGCAAAGGATCTGGGGCACATCCAAAAGGAGGAAACTAATAAGTTAATGGGTTCCTTGTTTTGAGAGCAGACGAGAGGTCTGGATTGAATAAAGACTTGAGAGTCACCAGCAGCCCGTCACTGAATAAAGCCATGGGGTGCACAAGGTCTCTCTCGAAGAACAATTCACCTTCAAGAGAGGCCCAGACAGTGGACAGGAGGCCCCAGAAGAGGGCCACGGGAACCACCATGCCAAGGTGTTGGGGAGACGGACTGGAGGTCCCCTGCTGAAAGACAAATGTCAGTGCCCGTGACTCTTGGACCTTCCTTGTCTTTGATGTCTTCTGCCCCCACTTCCACTCTGCGGCCTTGTTTTCTGAATTACACCATCACCGATTACTTTCAGATGGCGGGTTGAGGAGAGAACTCTAGTTTCCATGGTCCCACTTCTCATGTCTGTGGGAAGATGGGGAAGAGCGGCACAGGCTAGGACGACAGGCCTCTCCTCTGTTCTGAGCGCCCCACACGCTGGTCCCAAGGCTGCTGGCAATCCTTGAACCTTGGATCTTGAAAGGCTTTGAGGAGCTGCTAGTTCATGGCCGTGGTTCACTGGTTCTTAAACTTGAGAAGGAATCTAGCCCATCACTGTGGTGAAAGCATGAGTCTTGGGGTTGCACGGGGTAGGTTTGGATCCCAGCTTTGGCATTCCCCTGCTGAAAAATTAACATCTCATCTACAAAAGGGGTAATACTAGAGGCTAAGACTTGGCCTTGTGTTGTGTAACACTTTTAAAATAAAAAGTAGACCAAGACCAAGCACAGTAAATGGCACCTTTTCAACTGACTGCCTGGCCCATAAACTTCCTTTGGAGAGCAGCTCTTCTTCTACTCTGTGGGGCCTTAGCAACCATGCTGGTGTCATGTGATCTTCCCTCGTTGGGCCAGGCGTAAGCTCTGGAACCTTGGTAAGCCAATAGTATTCTTTTTTCCAGAATCATTAGCTATTACCTGTTGGGAATCATTGTGTTCTATTTCCGTGGCAAAGTCTGGTCCGGAGTGATTTGAACAGTGCTTGCCTTTGCTCTCCCCTCTATTATCCTCTCAACGTCTTAAGGACACTACATCCCTCTGTACATTTGAATTCCCACCCAACAGTTCTATCTTCTGTACATTTCAAAGTGCAATATTTCCAAGAATTCCTTGAATGGAAAGTTGTTTGTTTGTTTGTTTTTACTGGCGTCACTTTCTCTGGCAAATTTTTGTCTTCTTTGTTCCTTTCTCCATTGATGTCTATAGTTTGCCTCCTCCAGTTCCTCTTGATGTCTGTCTAAAGTCTCTCACATATGGTGGCAATGCCCTTGTGCCCACAGCCAGCTGCTTCTTCTACTGTTCCATATACATTTATGCAAATGTCACTAACAGCATTGTTGGCCTTTCTTTCTTTCGTTCTTTCTTTCTTTCTTTCCTTCCTTCCTTCCTTCTTTCCTTCCTTCCTTTCCTTTCCTACCATCTTTCTTTCTTTCTTTCTTTCTTTCTTTCTTTCTTTCTTTCTTTCTTTCTTTCTTTCTTTCTTTCTTTCTTTCTTTCTTTCTTTCTTTCTTTCTCTCTCTCTCTTAAGCACATTTGTCTTTCTTGGCCAGTTTCTCCCTTTGACTGCTCTGTGGTGTAAAATGGCACATGGGTTTTACGCATGGCTTCGCTGCCCGTGTACAAGCAGAGTCGCAGGCCCACCGTGGCCAGCCACACCTCTGGAGTTGGAAGGAAGCAGCGACATGGGTCGTGATCGATGTGGCTTTTTCCACAGTGACTAAAAAGCGAGCAGCGAGGTTTGTATTTCCCCCAATTACATGCAATTAATATGCTGTGGTTACTGAAATCGGAAGCATGCGGTGGGGGCCTGGTGCTATTTAAGAGGTTCTGCCAGTCGCGTCTGCGCGGCTGGGACTGGTGCATCTGGAGCCATGCGTGCTGGAACTAACAACCACTTCCGTGCCCTAATTGATGCTCACTTGTTTGTTCCACTAAATTAGCATCTCCTTGAAGGCAGAGACATGCCTCCTTCCCCCCCTCCCCCACGGCCCCTCATTGGTTTCGTACAGTCATCTTCCAATGCAGAAGGAAGCCCAGAGATGCTGCCTTGGAGATCTCTGTTGAGTGAATGAATGACCTAAGCATTTGCCAGTAACCTCCTATATCCTCAGATCTGTGCGGGGACAGGATCCCAGCCAGGAGTCAGGAAACCTGGACTTTACTACCCAGTGTGCTATCCGTGTGAATCTTTCTATGCTGGGTCCCAATCTGTGTGACTGAGTACTACGGATTCCTTCTACTGGCTGTTTGTTTCTCTCCCCCCTCCCCAGATGATTCCCTGGAGAGCTTTCCCAAATGCTGTATCTCAGAAAAGATTCCTAGCCCAAGTCAGTTTAGTCTGCCATCCCCAAAGTGATTTGACTTGAAATATGCTTAGACACACCTATGCCCCCTCCCAGGTTCACTTCCAGGATTGAGGGTAGCTGGGGAGGTGGGAGAGGACAAGGGGGGCAGTCAGATGGAGTTAGTAGGAAGAGGGCAAGGATGGATTGATGGATCAAGACTGAGTACGTGAGCCAGTCATGTAACGCATCTGTAACCCCAGCACTCGGGAAGCTGAGGCAGGAGGATCTTGAGTTTAAGGCCACCTCGGGCCTTGTCAGTTAATCACGTAATCTTAATGAATTTAGTTTAGGTACAGAAGTTGAGTGTGAACAAGGAATGGGGGGTATGGTGAACGATGATGGAGTCTGCCTGCTGTTACCTGTGCTCCCCTCTGATTCCTACAGAGGGGAACGGGCCAGGTCTGGGAGACTGCAGCTGGAGAGACACAGGTTACAGTTGGGTTGACTTTTGCGTGGCTCATGTGGCTCTCATGTGTGGGTGCAGAATAGGCCACACTCGGATGCCTTCTGCCTGTGTGTGCATATGCAAGCATGTGTGCAAATTCACACATTTGGTCTGTGGTTCTTTGATCCTTGAGCTTGCACTTGAGCGCTCCTCACATATACGTTTCAGGATAAATTTTTCCCAGACTTTTCCAGCAAGCCACATCTCCATGCTGGCCACAGCTTGGAGACAGTGACTTTCAAGGTCTGGCAGTGGAGGCAAATGGTTTCTCAAGAGAAGGCTGGGGCTGAAGTAAATAGGAGTTGCAAAGGATCAGGATTGCATTGGCGTTGAGATCCAGCAGGGAAAGGCGAGCCAGAGCAGCTGCCAGCTCAGCTCAGACCCAGTATGGACCAGCCAGCAGCCACCAGCGCCTTCTACCTGCAAGGAGCCCCAGGCCCCCTGGGCTTCCCATGGCTGTCTTCAGGGGTGGACCTGGAGGTCAGCCTCCCCAGGGCCTGGCGAAGCCGATCAGGAGTCCATACTGCCCAAGCCTTCTAGGTTTTCTACCCCGGCCCGGTGAATCATACGATGACTCGGCCTTAGTCAGGATCAAGGGAAGAAAGGCACACCACACCCCTCATGGCCAGGAATAACCGGGGTCTCTCTGGGGATCGTTGAAAGTGAGGTCTGGGTTTCATCATCTAGGCTGGCGGCTTTGGGGGCCAGGCACGCTGTCCTGTCCTCCTCTCCTCTCTTTACATCTGTCTGGTCAGGCTCTTGTGGGCCCCCTTTGAAGCTGCTCCCCTGCCCTGGAATGTCCAGGGTCTGTACCAGAAGGGGGTATGAGGCAAAGGAGGCCGCAGGAGCGGTCGGCTTCAACCTGAGTCTGTCTAGACACCAAGCGGAGAGCGCAAGTTTCAGATGGGGTGGGGTGGGGAGCCACCCAGCCCAGGTGACTCCCCAGAGCTCCATCTCAGGATTTAGCACCCAGACCTCAGTAGATGACACCGTGTGGTTCCTGCCTTGTCTTCCTTTGCCTGGCAGTTTTCTGCGATGACATCTTGTCGGCAATGGAGGCCTGTCAGGGGACACAGGATATCTGATTCTTTGCCTGAGAAATATTTTCCAAATTTGCCTCCCAGGTCTACCAGCACTTCCGATAAAAAGGACACAGAGTGTGGATTTAGAAAGAAGAGGGAAACATTTGAGGACCTACTATGTGTTGGACACTTTCACCCCTCATTGCCTTCTGGCCTTCACTGTAAGCTTCTAAAGTTAGCATTTTTGTTTTGTTTGTGTGTTTATGGTTGTACTAAGGATGGAACTCAGGCCTTGCATTTGCACTGTTTTTTTTTTTAACATCGGGTTGCATTTATTAATTATTATTTATTTATTTATTCATTCATTCATTCATTTTTGGCCTGTCCTGGGGTTTGAACTCAGGGCCTGGACACTGTCCCTGAGCCTCTCTGTGCTCAAGGTTAGCACTCTACTTCCTGAGACACAGTGCTACTTTCAGCTTTTTCTGAGTAGTTTTTTGGAGATGAGAGTCTCACAGGCTTTCCTGCTCGGGCTGGCTTGGAACTGGCTCCTCACTTCTTAGTCTTCTGAGTAGCTACAGCTAAAGATGTGAGCCCCCCAGGCCCAGCTTGCACTGGTTATTTTTGAGGTGGACTCTTGCTTCATACCTTGGCCAGCTTGGTCTGTAATCCGCCTATTTGTGCCTTCCCTGGTAACTGGGATAATGGGCCCAGCCCAGCTGTTGGCTGCGATGGAGTCTCAGCAAGTCCTCTTTGCCTGGGCTGGCCTCCCAACTTTGATCATCTGACCTCTATATTCCAAACATTGCAAGTGTGGGACTCTGCCCTTCCTAGGTTAGTTAGCATTTTACTCTTGTTTCTAGAGGCAGGATCTTAAAAAATATTGGCTTTCAGGCTGGGAATGTGGCTTAGTGGTAGAGTGCTTACTTAGCATGCACGAAGCCCTGGGTTTGATTCCTCAGTACCACATTTATAAGAAAAAGCCAGAAGTGGTGCTGTGGCTCAAGTGGTAGAGTGCTAGCCTTGAGCAAAGAAAGAAGCTCAGGGACAGCATCTAGGCCCTGAGTTCAAGCCCCAGGATCCTTTCCTGGAGGGTTGGCAAATGGTGGAGGAGATGGGACTCTTGCCTAAAGAAAGTGGGGAGGGTCTCCTACATGCCCATTGCTCCCTGGACAAAACCCTCCTTCTTGGGGCCCGGCGGGGGATGGGAGCCTCAAGTCGGTGCCTAGCAAAGTGTGGTGAAGGGAGACAGAAACAGGGTGTGGCTCCGGTGCTGGGTTAAGTCTCACCACGACGGTTATGGCACGCTTGGCAAGGCTCTTCTCTCCATCCTCCTGCAGCCCAGCGTCTGAAAGTCGGATTAACCAGACCGCAAACTGACTCACGGAGGAATTTTTTGCAAGGGTGGAACAAAGAGTGTCCCACATGGCACAATGTCACCTGGTGTGGATACAAGATCTCCTCATCAGGAGCTGGGGGGCACCTGCTGTGGGCCGGCGGCTTGGGGGAGCTCTGGGAGGTGCTTGGGAATGTGGGTTTGGCTGGCGATGGCAGGATCTGGGTGCGGTAAGGGAGTGGGGTCACCTCCGGGCTATTGGAGTGTTTTTGAGTTCAAAGGCTGCTATTGTATTGTTGGTTTTTCTAGTTCTTTCTTCTCCAAGATCTTCCCAAGATGTAAGAATGCCTTTCGGCTCCTCTCCTCCCCAGTCAGGTAGGATGTGTGGATGTTTCTAGAAGGGCGTTAGGAGTCCTCTCAATGCTGGGAGAACCAGGAAGAGGTGGAGCTATCCCCGCCTTTGAGGATGTTGCTTTGGAAACCACCACAAACATCAAAGACCCATGGAACCATTTTGCCCGAGTGATTAAGAACTTGTGTTCTAACATGGCGCCCTTCCATAGAACCTTCTAGGGTGATGGGTCCAAGCTCTTTCTTCACTCCTCAGCAGGGCAGTTCCAGCCCGCTTACCAGCTCGTAGTAGGTCCTCTGGGATCCGGCTTGCGTTCTGCTGTGGTCCGGTCCTACCTCATTCCCCCTCCCTCTCGCCTGTCGTCTCTCCCCATGGTGGTCGTGAAATGTACTTTGCCCACGGGCATCTCAGGCCATGATCGGTCTCCCTTAGGATTGGAGGGGGTCCCTGCAGTCTTGCTGCTCTTCTGCTTAACAGCAAGGCAAGAATTGTCTATAGAATCATAAAAATGGGTTCCAGCCCCTCACAGGCCCCTGACTAGTTACCTAGGACTCTGGTTCCCCAAGGATGTCTGCAGCTGAGATGTCCCGTTCCTGCAGGCACAGGGTGGAGAGGACCCGGATATAAACCCCCCAGTGATGCAAGGAACATGCATTTCCCATCACACCTTCTCCTAAATCTCTCTATCTGGGTATTAAACTACAACAGCCTTGAATATCGATTAAACAGTATCCGGGCCCATAACTTAATACCGTGACACAATTTCTCCTGGTACCTTAGGGGGACATAATTTATTATTATTTTTTCTTTAGCACTCATACAAGGGGGAAATGATTTAATATGCGGAGTAGCAGTCAATTATTATTATTTTGAAGCGGCCGGTTTTCAGGATGTTTAAGATGACGCTGCCGTGTCTCACCTGGTCCCAATATCCTTTAGCACTCTGGAAAGGCTCTGGGCAATGTGACCGTGGAGAATGGCCCTGGGCCCCCGGTCCCACGCCATGTTTCCAGCACATCTGGGTTCCCGGGAGACTTGCGAAGCTGTGCCCCTCACTTCTGGGCCCTCTCACGGTCCATCCCAGAAACCACGCGGCCTGAAGCTCAGGGCCAGGTTTCACAGGAAAGCCCTTCCCACGTCACCCCATTCAGTACAGTTCTGTGTGACACGTTCAGCCCATTTTGCCACACTCCACGGGGAATAGACGTGACACGCAACACCCAGCGTGCCACAGGTGGGCACACAGACAGAGGGATTCTCAGCACCTTGCAAAGATTTTTTTTTTTTTAACATGTAGCCACTCATGTTCTGATAATTCAGCCTCGTGCAAGAAGAACTGTGAGGTCCTCATTCTGTAAAAACAAAACAAAACAAAAACAAAAACAAAATTAAAAAGGTACACTGAAGGAAATCAGCTACTGTTCTCAAGACCAGTAATAAAGCTTACTGTCTGGACATTGCTCAGGAGTGTGGCTGACGAAGAAAAGAGACAAACTCAGGATGGTTTTTGCAAACTCACTTTAAACCAGGAATCTTTTTTTATTATTATTATTATTATTATTATTATTATTATTATTATTATTATTATTATTATTATTTTACTGTGCCAGATCCACAGGTGGCCAGATAAAAAGGAAATCTATTTTAAAGAGCTTCCTGGCTCCTCCAGGTTGGGAATTTCTCCTCACTTTGGGCGGAAGGCTGTAAGATTTGCAGAGAGGCCTGACTGTGAGCTGCTGCTTACAGAGCTGTTTCGTAGATGCAGCTGAGCGAGGGGTCACTGCGGGGAGGTGGGTGGGGGTGAGGGGGTGGGTGGTGGTGGAGCCCAGGGCTTCATGGAAAAGACAGAGCCACCCAGGAATGAGGGGGTCAGACTTCTTCAGGGAAAGCAGCCTCCATCTGCCTCCGCCAGGGTCTTGCCAAACGGTGATGGAGTCCACGTAGCACATGGTGGCGCAGGCCTATAACTCCAGCGCGTGGGGGGGGGGAGGGGGATGGGGGAGAGGAGGGAAGATCACAAGTTCCAGGCCAGCCAGGCTGCATAGCATAATCCTGTCTCCAAGGACAAAACGAAATGAGACAAAACAAAGGTGGCTTTCACCAGCCCGAGGATACAAGTTAGGATTAAAGGCCCCGTACACAACAACAACAAAGGTAAAGTTAACCATGGGAGGAGCTTTCTCTTCTGTCCCTGCAGGAAGGGCTAAGGACATTAGCCACCGGAGATCTGACAGATCATTACTGCCATGCGGGGTGCTGGGACAGGCACAGGTGTTCATTCTGCACATTCCTGAGCACCTGCCTTCTATCAGTATGGGGCTGATACACTTATCCACTCTTTTTAAAAAATGTTTGGTCCAAAATTGAGTCTTGAACTCAGTACCTGGTGCTTTTACTCACTGGCCAACACTCTACCAACTAAGCCACGCCTCCAACCCCCATTTATCCATTCTTTTAACAATAACCTGCAGGGCCCGACATCTGAGACTCAGCATAGGGTCTCTCGTAAGCCCAGAGTTGCACTCTGGGAGACAGAAGCAACGACTGACTGCCTCACGACTTTTTGTTTTGTTGTTTTGTTGGTCCTGGGGCTTGAACTCTGGGCCTGGGCCCTGAGCTTTTGTACTCAAGGCTAGCGCTCTACCACTTTGAGCCACAGCACCACTTCTGGTTTTCTGGTGCTTAAATGGAGATAAGAGTCTCATGGACTTTCCTGCCTGGGCTGGTTTTGAACAGCGATTGTCAGATCTCCGCCTTCTGAGTAGCTAGGATTACAGGCGTAAGCCACCTGTGCCAGGCTGGTGTTCATAACTTTTTCAGTTTTCTTATTTCACTCAAGGTAACAAGAAGCCAGGCTCAAGAGAACAACCACAACGTGTTTGCCTCAATAGCAGAACAGCTGTCTCCTTGAGCCAGAGATAATACTGAGAGGGCATTATCCGAGTCACATGTGGCCAAGATGATGGAAGCAGAATTTTGATAAAGGCCTTCTGCAGAGATCTTGTACTCTAATGAAAGAAGTTTGTGGGGACCAAACCCCTTTCCATTGCCCTCCTTCTCCCTTTGCCCCTCCCCCCCGCCTCCCATAGGGATTCACCTTGTGAGGATTTACTGTGAAGAGTGACAGCAGCCTTTTTGGGGCCATGAGGACCAGTCCAGGAAAATATGGGTGAGGCCCTAATTTTGCCATCACAGACCCCTTCCAACAACCCTGGAGCTGCCTTTGATGGGATTGTTGTCCCACCAGAAGAGTAATCTCTTACTTTAGCAATCATCCACTAGATATTATTATTTTTTTTCCCCGGTGACTCCAAAGACTCTCAATTCCTGGAGGAGAACACATTTTTACTTGGACCCCCATGACCAACTGAAAACCCAACCCAATCTTGCCCCTCCGGAGATGGGCCTTCGAGACGTCCTGTCCCGGCTTCCTTTTCTGCGGCCTCAGCGACGTCTCAAAGAACATTCTTTTGTCGACCCCACTCCAATGTGGCTTAACAGTTCAGAATAAAACAAGGCAGAGCACAAGCCAGTGGGCTACAGCCTGGGAAAGCTTCAAAAGGAGAGAGGTCTGCTTCCCATTTACACCTCGGCACCTCGCGGGGAGCCGGGAGAGCCGGGCAGACCCAGGGGCTCCAGGCACGGGGGGGAGACCTGCAGGGCGGAGGCGGGAGCAAGGCCCGGTGATGCTGGGTGTGAAGCAATGATATCTGCTTGCTTCCTCCATCACTCTGTCACTAGGGAGGCATGCAGGCGTGGCCGGGCTTCTGTGTGCCTGCCGGAGCTCCTGGAGGGGGAGGAAATTGCCACTACTGCAGCTCCGCAAGGTGACGAAGGGCTGGTTGTGTGCAGAGCCGGGGCTCAGTGGGCATCGGGTGGCGGGAAGGCCGCCGTATTCCTCGCTCACCACAGGGACGCCTGATGGGGGAGGAAACGGGAGCTCCTGGCTGCAGCCATGATGATAGGAAGTGAGCAAGGTCACAGGAAGTGAGCGAGGTCACAGCACCATGGCGGCTATATGTCGTGCATGTAGCTCCTGCCACACACTGCTACAATCTCCCAAGGGAGTGGCGGGATCCTCCCACTATAGGGGACCCTAAGTTTTAGAGAGATGAAGGGGTGCCTGCCATTCACCCTGTGTTCATACATCTCCCGGCCAGCCATTTTCTTCTCCGACTCACGTGCAAGTTCACCCCCATACTCCTTTGCTTTGCCCTCAACGTAGATGCCAACTGGGCATGGGCATGGGTGTGTGGGTGCCAGCCTGCCCCTGTTTGCTCTTCCACGTGTGTCGTGTGCTTGGTGTGCTTTTGGGGTTCAGATGGGGGGAGGAGCTGAAGGTGCCTGGGGAGGAGAGAAGGGCCTTTCTAGAAGCCCATGTTAAGTGTGGTGAGACAAGAGGTCAAGTGCTTTCAGCCATCTACACCGGCTCAGCCGCTCTGCCCAGGGCTGAGGATTCGTAGCTGGGGATTTTTCTTTCCCCTTCTTCTAGGGAAAAGCCATGGGAAGGGGGAGTTGACGTTTGAAAGGAAAATGACAAAACAAAACCAAAAGACACAACCCTCAGGCCTCTGTGGTACCCTGCGCCGGCCCACCCTGCTCTTGGGGCAAGAAGAGTCTTGAACAGAGCCTGCTGCTCCTGAGGTCTAATTGTTCCTAAGTGAGGCGGGAACTCATCCTTACACATTGGGCTCTAGCGTCTTCCCCTCCCCGCCCCCAAATCATTGCTAAGGTTCCAGCTCCTTCTTTGTGTGTGCTTGAGAAAGTAGCTGTCTAGCTCCGAGCCAGTCGGGAGAGGGGGAGAAGGATGCAGCCCTCTTTCCATGGCTTTGCTGATTGGAAGGAGACTTGAAGTTGATGTCGTGTGGACGCCCTGACACACAGTAGGCACTCAGGTCAAGGCGGCTGCCCTGTGGTTGCACACTCGGGGGGAGAGAGGATCGTCTTATTGGCTGCCGTGGGGACCGGCTTCCGTTCATCTGGACCCTAGAGGAGTCCTGTGCACAGATCAAGATCTTGGTGTGGGCAGGATGTAAAGAAATGGCTGTGCATCGATTGGCATCGATTAGCATGGGTACCATCCAGCGCGGCAGAGGACAGAGGGACAATCATATAGGAGGAACAACAGCTCATATTCTGCCCCATAGTAGGGCAACTATGGCTGGCGGTCAATCAAATATTTTTAAATAGAAGGTAGAAGCTGGGGGGGGGGGTGGCCGGTGGCGTGGCTGTCACCTGTCATCCTAGCTACTCAGGAGACTGAGATCTGAGGATCACGGTTCAAAGCCAGCCCAGGCGGGAAAAGTCTGTGAGACTCTCATTTCGGATGAATCACCAAGAAACAGGAAGTGGCACGGGGGCTCAAACTGGTAGAGCATTCGCCTTGAGGGGGAAAAAAGCTCAGGGACAGCGCCCAGGCCCTGAGTTCAAGCCCTAGGATGGGCACACAAAATAAATAAATCAATCAAACTAGCAAGCCTGCTACTGGCCACGCTTGGGAAAGGTACAGATTGCAAGAAACATTTAATCCCTCCCTTCCTGTTGGGTCCGCCTTTAATGCATGAGTTGCCAAACGTTTTCCGCAAAGGGCCAGATAGACATCTCTCCTGCATTCCATCTGCTCTGGGTAGCAATGGCCCAGCTCTACCCTTGAAGGCATCCATGGATAAGATACAGAGGAATAAGAGCAGTTGCATGCCAATAAAATATAATTCTTTTAAGGTTTGAACACTGAAATTTCAATTTCATATCATTTTTCATGGATCATGAAACAGTATCCTTTTGGTTTTTTTTTTTTCTCATCCAGTCATTAAAAAAGAATGTAGCAAAGCGCTCATCATTCACAGGACATTGAAAGCCCTCAGAACCCCAGGCGGCCTAAACCCAGGGGTGTGTGGCCATGCGTGGAACACGTGAGACACTAACTGTGAGCACAACTCCTACAGTCTGGTGCCTGACACACTTTGTCTAGAAGGACCTGCCCATTGCCACCAAATCTGTAAAACCCTCCTTCTAATTGCTGCCCAGTATGACAGAATAGAAATGTTTTCATGGTGTATTTTGTCAAACAACAGCAACAGCAATGATTCTCTTGGGTTGAGCGTAGTGGCCCATGCTTGCAATCCTAGCTACTTGGGAGACAGAGATCAAGAGGCTTCCAGCTCAAAGCCAGCCTCCCACCTCAGTGTGCACTGCAGATCATCTTGGATCTTGGTTCAAGGCCAGCCAGATTGGAAAGTGTGCAACCCAAAATTAAAAAATAACCAAAGCAAGAAGGGACTGAGCTGCGGCTAAAGGGGCAGAGCCATCTATCCTGGAAGCAGAAGGCTCTGAGTTAAACCCTAGTACCACTAAAAAATAAAAAGTAACAAGTGACAAGTAGTCTCTTTAGTTTGCAATTTCAGTGATTTCCATTTCTCTGACTATTAGAAATAGACCTGAGGTAAAATGTAGCATGTCTTTTAAATGCAAAAAAAAAAAAAAAAAAAAAAAACACATCGATTTCAGATTCCCAGGAATAGTACAACATTTTCTTCATCAAACTCCAGAACAACACTCCATCTTGGCATAGCCAGGCCCGAGAGGGCTCTTCAGGCTGTACCTCCGTCCCCAGCTGACCTACCGAGTTTCTGGATGAGCCCAGGCGCGGGCCTGCAGGTCTGGACAACTGAGTCCTCCCAGCAAACACCTTGAGCCTTACCCAGCCTGACCTGCACACACTAACTCACCATCAGAGGCCACTGTGGGAAACTGAGGCTCATAGGGATGGAGAAATCTACCTAAGGTCTACTGATAAGCTAGTGGTGACCATAGAATTAAAGCTCATAGTGTGGGTGCCGGTGGCTCACGCCTGTAATCCTAGCTACTCAGAAGGCTCAGATCTGAGGATGGTTGTTTAATGCCAGCCAGGGCAGGAAACTCTATGATACCCTTAACACCAGCGACCCACCAGAAAACCGGAAATGGACCTGTGCTCAAAGTAGTAGAGTGCTAGCCTCAAGCAAAATTTTAAAAAGCTCAGGACTGGGCTCCTGGCCCTTAGTTCAAGCCCTATGACCACCACCAACAACAAAAAAGAATTAAAACTCATGATATCTTAGTTACGGAGTAGTTTTGGTCAAGTGCTTTGAAGAGAGAAATTCTATTAGTAGGAAAAAACAAGAAGAAACAATAACACGTATACATTCACATATACATGCAGACAACACACACAACACACAGACATACAGACACACATGTACATGCATACACAGGTACATACCTACACACACACACATGCACAATGCACACATGCATAAGCAGATACACATATATAACACGCCCATGCATGCATGCGTGTGCACACACACACAATGCCCACATCCC
Source organism: Perognathus longimembris pacificus (assembly GCF_023159225.1). Lineage (NCBI taxonomy): Eukaryota > Metazoa > Chordata > Mammalia > Rodentia > Heteromyidae > Perognathus > Perognathus longimembris. The sequence goes on from NC_063163.1 coordinate 83,915,129, forward strand.
CACAGCACACACACACACACACACACACACACACACACGCGCGCGCGCGCGCACGAGAAGAAGGTAAAATGACGCCCAGCCCCGTGCGGCTTTCCCCTGTTGGGATTTAGCTTACTGCAGCCTTTCTGTTTGCTCACCTTGTCTGACAATTTCCTTCTTCCCTGGGAACAAATCGCGGTGTCTCCTGAACTCGTGGGACCCTCACGCCCCTCACCTTCCCGTTTAATGCTTTCCACATGTGGGCAGGCCTCGGGGGGGGGGGGACAGCAGCCCCTGTTTCCTGAGATATCCGATGCCTGGGGGAATGTTCTGGAGTGTTTAAACTTCAGCAGCATGAAAAGTCGCCCTCTCTCTTTCCCTTCTGCCCTTTCATAAACGAAGGTATTGCCTAGCAGTCTCATTTCCTTTGTGTGTGTGTGTGAGACCGATTCTTTTTTTTATTATTATCACACCTACGGCCGACAGCTCATTTGTGGGTCTCTGAAATGGCTCCATCTCTGGTGTGGGGTGGGGGTGGGGGGTGGAGGGAGAAAGAGAGAGAGAGAGAACATGCCACGGAACACCAGGGAACCCCCAAACACACAGGAATCTGGAGCTAAGGCTGGCAGGAAGTGGAGAAGCTGTCGATGGCAGAAGGAAGCATGTGAGACGGCTATAACCTCAGCAAGCCGGGAACTGGAGGCCCCCAGAGGTCACAGGGCAGGTCCTGGGTTGCATCGCGTTGCTGGGGTGTAAATAGCAAGGACCCGAGCCTCCCCCATAAGTCCACAACTGGCCATCTATGAGCGTTAGCAACCATAGCCTTGACCTTCGCAGTACCCATTTTACTAGCACTCTTCAACTTGGTGTTTTCTTGTGCGGAAGGCTAATAGTGGGTTTTATTTGGGAGGGGGGGTATTTATTAATCTCTTTATCTGTCCATATACTTATTTGTCTATATTGCTCTTGCACACATGAGCTTGGGGAGCCGTTTCATGTTCAAAGCATAATATGTGTCTACCTCCTCCCTACCCGTCTAAGTGATTCCTGTATTATTACCATTAACTCATCATAATTACCGACTAGGCTCATAGATTAATATGTTCTGTATCTGACATATTTGTTTATAAGAACAAGTAGTGAGTTAAAAAAGGAGATCAATGAGCATTAACTTTTCATACTTGAAGTTAAAAATAAACGATTTATCCTTACATTATCTATTGGGCCGGGGAAGTCGTGAATTAAATATTTGCATTACAAGGACTGTTGCTTTTCCAGGCTTGCATAGACACCCACCGGGCCTTGTTTGGGGGTGGAGCTCAGGCCTGGCCTCGTGACTTCTGCGACGAGCCCGGGGTGTCTTTGAGCTCCTGTGGGGTTTCCTCTGCACTTGGCTCTCTGTTACCCTTCGGGGAATCCACAGGCCCTAACTGATCCACCCCCTCCCCCACCCATGGGTCCTTCCATTCTCCTACTTATTTGTTTTCAGCATCATCTACTGTAAACGTGTCTTTGGGCAAAGACGGGGAGAGTGCTATGGCTCCCCGTTTCTGATGGCGCCTTGACTCCAAGAGGTGAAAGAAGTGAAGTCCCACTGGGAGCCCCACGGCGGGAGAGGAGGCACCACCGGGCGGCTGTCAAGGGCGAAGCCAATGACAACATCGACCATTCCCGTCTTCCCCAGCCAGACATTTCCACTGGCCACAGAACGACCCTCGGGGGCCTGGCCCGGACTTCCTTGGTACACCACTCCCTCCCCCGCCCTCATGTCCAGGTTCACCATCGTGGCTTGTGGAGCTTTTATTCTAGATACTTCCATGGGCCCCACGGACACTCCGCTGAGGCTCTGAGCCTCGGAACTGCAGCATCCTGTGCTTTGTGCTAGAGTTTGGCCAACGGTTGCGATGAAAACGGAAGAAACAAAACCTGCTGTCACTGGCAAACACCCATGCACGCACATGCACACGCACACACATGCATGTGTATGCATGCACACAACCCCAAGCCTTTGGACCTTAATGAAAACATGGAATTCACCAGGTTTGGCTGCAAAAATAAGCTCCCCTTCCTGCCACCCCATCCGGCCCCCTCCCAGGAGGTGATAATTGCCGTGGGCTTAGCGCCTCTCCAACAAGGCTCTGGGTGTAAGGCTGAATCCTGGCCCTGCAGGGCTGGAGTTCTTCATCACCAAGGGGTGGTGGTGGTGGTTGTGGTGGTGGGATGGACACCGCCGCTCCCAACCCGTGTCCACCATGGCTCCAGAATAGATGTCTGTGTTCTCGTGGGAAGCAACAATGTCCACCACGGTCGGTTGGTCAGTGTCTCTCCTTTCAGACAGCATCTGGAGCCCTGCTTTGCTCCAAGCAACTGCCACAAGTTATTCCTCTCAAAGTCATGGGCCTCAGGGCCTTTGCCTATGCTGTTGTGTAGAGCCAGACTCTAGAAAACAAAGCAGGGGACAAATAGTTCCTCATTTTTCCCATAACCTACCCACACTTGCAGAGACTAAGAGACTGGCCAAACAGTGACATACCTGGAGCCTGGTGCAATTGCAGATGACTTCTTTTTTTCTTCCTTTAGTACTCTGCTGGGTTTTCCCTCCTACCCCATTGAGCATATATTTTGTAATCTGAAACAAATCCCAGCAAAGCTCACTAAAACAAATCTTACCCTGCCAGTCAAGGGCACAGGTCCCGTGGCACATCAGGAGTCGGTTAGAACCCTAGCTGTACTCTTCCCTGGCTGGGTGACTTTGGGCAAATGTCTCAGCTTCTCTGTGCCTTCATCAGTAAAATGGAAGTAAGCGACCCACTGTGGCGTGTGGTAGCTCCCAGGGTTAGTGTGAGGACTGGAAGAATTTGCACATGTGTGCGTGCAAGAGCACCCTTTAAGTACAACAGCACTTGTTGGCTCTCATTCATTAGTTTTCAAAGAATGCAATGCGGCGTGCTACCCATGAATATGTGAACCAGCAATCCACGAAAGATGTGGACTAAGGTGAAATGCAAGAGCGCGTCTTGATGCTGATGAAAGTGCACTGTACAACTCGTGGGTGGAGACGGGACAGAGGGAATGGGAGGCGGGGAGCAGATGACGCGGCAGGAAAGGAAATGTACTCATTACCTGACTGATGGGCACGTGACTCCTCTGTGTACCACTTCTATAATAACAGTCAAGTCAAAAACTTTTAAGAAAAATACATCTTGAAATGGTTTAAAAAAAATAGCTACTATGTACACACAGATGACACCCGTGCAACCCGACTTCTCCTCCCCTCCCCCCCTCTCCATCCTGGCCTCTCTAGGCGGGGGGCGGCGGGGGGGAGCAGGCTCCATGCCCCCCAAAGCGTTTCATCCCATGCCTCTGGGCCAGAGGGGACCCCCCTCCCGGCACCCCAGGCACCGCGATGCTGAGAAAGGTCAGGCGCTGCAGTGCGCAAGCCAGCGAGCGCCCTGGATTCACAGTGCGGCTGACGGCCTGGGACGGGTGGGTGTCGGCGGCGGCGTGGGGGAGGTGGGGGGCGGCCCATGCACGCTGCCCCGGCCTCCTCTCCCCGAGGGAGCCTGGGTGCACTGACGCAGGGTGACAACTGGCTGAGCAGCTTTGATTAATTCAATATTTCACCCCGAATTTGCAAGCCGGCGTCTCCAGCAGGCGTGTGCGTGGTCACGCCTGTAACTCGGGACTAATTAACCCAGCAGGTCTCCCGGCTGGTGTGGAGAGAGAGGGTAGAACTCCTGGGCAGGCGGGAAGACACCGGCTTCCGGAGGGGGTGGAAGGGCGTAGCCATCAGGCTAAGGGTGGGTGTCACGGTGCCAGGCACCAAGTAGGAGACTTCCTTCCGGTCACCGTGAAAATACCAACGATGCCCGGCTAGGTGTGTGGTAAGGCTTAGCATCTCATTTTATTTCTGCCCTGTGAGTGATGGAATCATCAGTTCTGAGAGATGGCTTGTGGCAACAAGGAGCCATTGAAAATCGTGGCACTGTCCCCTGTAATTTGGCTTCAGGCTTTGAAACGGCGTGGGGCGACCCAGCTTCAGGAATGAGTGGATCCAGGATCTGGCTGATGACTTCAGACCCTGCCTGATTTTGTCCATCTACTGTGCTGGCCCTGTTTCATTGGTGATAAGAGTCTCCTCGTGGGGATGTTTTCTGCCCAGGGCTGACTTCAAATCAGGATCCTCAGATCTCAGCCTCCTGAGTAGCTGGGATGACAGGAGTGAGCCACCGGCATCTGCCTGGCTCCGCTCTTGGGTCTTGAGCGCGGCCTTGATCTGCTTTCTGATCTCACAATGCCATCTATGATGTCATCGACCCCTCACTTCTATCCTCTGCTTCCTCCTGTGGTTCTGGTGCAAGAACCCCGCTGGGAAGGGTTTCCATGGGCTGCCTTTGCCCTGCCAGTGGCCCGAACTTCACAGAGGGTCCTGGCTACTGTGACGAAGCAGTTCAGTCTGCTTCCAGCTGGAGACCTGAGGCACGAAGCCCATCTGCAGACAGAGGCAGAGGCAAGAAGAGGGGCCCCGCGGCCTGCCGTCCTGTTCCCGTGCTGATGGCCGTGTGGCCGGCGCTTTGTGATGACTGTCAGAGACCTGGGGAGGGTTTCTGCCGCTCACAGCACACTCTCTGCACTGTGCACCCGTCTCGGCCTCCGACGCCCAGCTCCTCTGCCCAGAGGGGGGCTCAGGAGAATGGGGCAGGAGAACGTTCCGGACTCCCATCGGAGCAGGCTTGGCCTCTGCCCCTAAGGCTCAGGGGCGCTGTGGTTTCTGGGCTCCCACAGAAGCCTTTACCAAGGAGCCAGCTGAATCCAGAGGTTCCTCTGCCTGCCCTCCCCCCACAAGGTCACGAAACCTGGCCTGGTGTTTTCCCTGCCCAAGCGATGCGGACAGCAAGCCGGCCTGGGAGAAGTCTGCCTCTGTTCCCAGAGGCCCTGGGGCCTTGTGAAGTCCACTCTGCAGCTGGAGGCAATGTCCAGTCTGAGCAACGGCCCGATCTCTCTCTCTCTCTCTTTCTCTCTCTCTCTCTCTCTCTCTCTCTCACACACACACACACACACACACACACACACACACACACACACACACACACACGGCAGGCCATGCTGACATCCCTGGTGGCCTCTGCGGAGTCTCGCTGTCTCTCGTCAAGGCTGATGGTTAAAAATTCATGGTGATTTTCAAAGGAGGGGGGAAAAATGCTTAAACTGCTTTCCTATTTGCAAACGTCCACTTCCTCCCCCCCACCCCCCGCACTTTTTTTTTTTAAATTCAAAATCAAACTTTCGTCTAGACAGGAGAGGGCGTTTTGCTGACATATCTTGAAGATTCAGAAACCTTGAGGTTTCCCAAATACCATCGTCCTGCCTCCCCTAAACCCTCCCCGGTGGAGCTGCTCAGGACTGAGCACCTTCCCCATACATAGAGTAGTCGCTCAGCCACTCTGGGCTCAGCTCATGGGGCAGGGAGATCCAAGATGGGCCCTGACCAGGGCCAATGGGTTCCATCGCTCTGGGAACACGGGGCCCACACTGGCAGCTAAGCCTGGCTTCGTTCCCATGTGTAAAGCAGCAAGTACAAGGTGCTCATTACCACTCTGCTGCTACCATGCTATTTCTCCTGGTACCATTCCTTTTTCTTCCCTGTCTTCTATTCCAGATAATTGTCAGTCGTGGAACAATGAGACATTGAATGATCATCAGGAAGAAAGTAAATACCTCTTCAAAAATCTTATCCTTCTATAAATTCTCTTTTCCACATGTAATTAGATATATAAGACTAATGTATGTGTGTATATCTATGCTATATATACAGATACAAAATAGATCTATCTATCATCTATATTTACGTATCTATGTATCTATCTACGTTTCTATGTATCTATCTGGGCTCATATTGGATACTTATGTGTGTATATATATTCATGCAAATGGACTGTACTTTTATGCGTATCTTAAAAAAATCCCTCACACTTTCCAGTTTAATAACATTCATTTTCTCACTGCTTCTGTGGGTGGGGACTGGAGGCCAGGGGACTGCGAAGCTCAGGGTCATGGGTGTCAATTGCCACTGGCAATGTCATGGCTGAGTTCTCATCTGCGGGTCTGACAGGGCTGGAGGATGTGTTTCCGAGATGGCCCTCTCAGATGGCTGGTGCCCTGGGCTGCTTGGGTGTGGCCTGGTGGGGGGCGGGGGGAGGCCCTGCTTTCTAGCCGGGTAGACCTCTGTCTTCTTACTCTGCTGGGATGTCCTCACACCACACAGTGGCTGGCAGTGTGCAAAGGAAACCACTTGAGAGTGAGCAGCGCAAAAGCAGGCATGGTTTTGATGTCGCCTCAAAGCCCTATCCAGCATTTCTGGTCTCTGTTATGCTCAGGGTTGAATGCTCAGCCCTAGACGGTGGTGTCATTTCAGGAAGTGGTGGTGATGCCATTTCAGGATGTGATGGTGATGTGATTTCAGGAAGTGTTAGGAAGTGATGGTGATGCAATTTCAGGAAGTAGTGGTGATGCCATTACAGGAAGTGATGGTGATGCGATTTCAGGAAGTGGTGGTGATGCCATTTAAGGAAGTGATGGTGATGCAATTTCAGGAAGTAGTGGTGATGCCATTACAGGAAGTGATGGTGATGTGATTTCAGGAAGTAGTGGTGATGCCATTACAGGAAGTGATGGTGATACGGTTTCAGGAAGTGATGGCAATGCGATTTCAGGAAGTGGTGGTGATGCTATTACAGGAAGTGATGGTGATGCGATTTCAGGAAGTAGTGGTGATGCCATTACAGGAAGTGATGGTGATACGGTTTCAGGAAGTGATGGCAATGCGATTTCAGGAAGTGGTGGTGATGCTATTACAGGAAGTGATGGTGATGCAATTTCAGGAAGTGGTGGTGATGCCATTTAAGGAAGTGTTAGTGATGCGATTTCAGGAAGTGGTGGTGATGCCATTACAGGAAGTGATGGTGGTGTGATTCCAGGAAGTGGTGGTAATGCCGTTTAAGGAAGTGATGGTGATACGGTTTCAGGAAGTGATGGCAATGCGATTTCAGGAAGTGGTGGTGATGCTATTACAGGAAGTGATGGTGATGCGATTTCAGGAAGTGGTGGTGATGCCATTATAGGAAGTGATGGTGATGTGATTTCAGGAAGTGATGGTGATGCAATTTCAGGAAGTGATGGTCATGCTATCTTAGGAAGTTGTAGGGACTTCTGGAGGTTGGGAAAGTAGGTTACTGGATGTATCCTTGATGATTGGCCCCTTCCTGCATTCTCATTGTCATTCTCTCTCCCTCCTCTCTCTCCTTCCTGGCCACCATGAGGTGACCTGCTCTTCCATGCCTACCCCACCACCATGGGCTAAACCCTTGGAAACTGTGAGCTCAACGAATCTCTCCTCCCTTAAAATGTGTCTGCCAGGAACATCACATTGGAATACTTTTCAGAGAGGGCATGAAAGAAAGGCTTGATCATTTTGCAAGTGTATCTCCTGCAGCGTCCCAGGCTTCCTGAAAGGCTCTCTTGCTGCGGCTCTGCTTCACCATCTTGGCTGTTGTGAATGAGTTGAATGACCGTGGGGAGAAATGGAAGTGGCTCCAAGGTGCGGACTGTCAGGATGTGGCCGCAGACTGTGAAGTCAAATGCATGCCAACCTTCCAGCTTTTTTAAATGGGTGAGAATTTTCTGGGGCAAATAAGGAAAAGCTTGAAACCACCATTAATGAATTAGTATAACCACATTTTCTGGAAAACATTACCAGTCAGCTGTTTGAAAACTTGTAATTTTTTAAAAATTTACAAAAGTATGATGTATGGAGACTATATATCCAACTACTGATTATAAATGACAATAAAATATTCTACCCTAAAAAAGGTGTCTGCCAGGCAGTTTGCCACATCCATGAGAAATGTAGTTTGTACTATCACTCAGACCCACCAGGGGCCGTGTGGAAGTGTAGAGAGGGCCATGCAAGGGTCAGCAGGGTGTGTGGGGGCGTCTGGTTACTATCATTCATCCCTGTGATAGCCATTTTACCTATCTATCAGCCTATCTATCTATCTACCTACCTACCTATCTAATTTATAAAACTAAAATGGCCCTACCGCACATGTACCCACTTGCCGGTCCTGTGAGTGAGTCATGTTGGAGCAGATTCCCCAGTCTGGGCCACCTGCAGGTGACACCTGACCCGACACCTCTAGGCTGAACTTCCAAGAGGACCTGAGCTGCCTCTGCCTGGTCACTGCCATGCAGTCCCACAGAGGCTCTGACGTGGTAACCGTACTGGCGTAAGAGGCTAAGTGTCTGACTTGACGTTTTCATGGTCCATGTTTTGGGATCCTCTTTTACTGTGAATGAGCACAGCATCCCTCCCAATGTGTCCCAGGGCAGTGTGTGTGGGGGGGAACATATGGAATCCACCCTGTGAGGTGGGGCTGAGGTCACCATGATCACTGGGAGACACTCTGGAACTGGGTAGGAGCATGGGCACGGGTGACAGGTGAGAAGGGGTTCTCACTCGGGATGAATCGTGACCAGCAAGTACAGGGAAGCGACAGAACTCATTCCTAAATGGAGGCATTGGCATGCAAGCAGTCAGCGCTCTGATGCATCTGGTCTCCCCCCAGGCAGGAACCTGCCATGTCTCTTCCCTCCTCTGCCTGCCAAGTGCTGGAGATTGTGTGTGGAGTACGCTGATGCCCAAGGCGGGTTTTCTCAGCTGGGGTGCCGTGGGCCAGGTCATCCTTGGTTGTGAGAATCCTCATGTACTACAGTTCACAGCACCCCCTGAACTTTGCTCTCAAGATAACCAAAAACACTACCAGACACGGCTAGATGTGCTGGCAGAGCTGGCTCAGAGAACTCAGGCTTGCTTATCACAGCAGCTTAACCTACCCTAATATGTCACTCCTATCTAGACCTCCTTGGGTCTGCCCTAGACTCTAGGCTTCAGAATGATCAGTCAAGGCTATGACAAAGAATGAAGCAGCCAAGAGGACCTGAGTGCTAGGAAAGGAACATAGGAGAGAGGAGGAGAGAACCCCCAAGGAGGCTGATGGTAGGAGGTTGGAGGCTGGCAGAGAGGCCAGGCTGCTGGGGAGGTTGGTAGCAGAAAGAAGAGGAAGCCAGAAGGGATGGTGTTCAACGGGAGCAATTTGAATCTGCTAGCTCTTAGGTGAATAGAGCCAAAGCCACAGAGTTCCAAATCAGATAAATAACGATCAGCATGGAACACAACATGGAAGGGCTCAGCTGGCTTCCAGTTGGGGCTGGTGTGAGCTCTCTCTCTCTCTCTCTCTCTCTCTCTCTCTCTCTCAGCTTTGTGTCTTTGTCTACTAAAGATAGTCATTTCCAGCTTTGCAGGCTAAAGGAAGCCAAATCTACATAAGGCTTTCATCTGGCTCCCCCGCCTTAGTACAATCCCAGAAGAAAGGTGTCATGTAAACAAAAAACACCATCCTTCCAGTGTTCTGGACAAGTGTTTGATAAAGATCAGAGACAGGCCGGGACCCCTTGGGGGCCATGCAGTGGGGGGTCAGGCACGACTTGCTCCTTGCCTCTCTGGAGAACACATTTGTAGAGGAAGCACAGACCAGAGATTCTCTGGGATGGTTTAAAAAGTGAAGGAAATTCCCCATTTCCTGGTTGTAAGAAACTCAGGGTGGGAGAAGTCTTAAAGAGAGCTGCACACAGCTCTGACTTTGATGTGGGATGAATGACAACGATCTCCAGGTCGGGTACACAATGTAATGAACTCGCCCTGGCTTCTCCATGCAAAACAAAAATCACCAGGGCCTTGGGCTAGAAAACAAAGGCTCTCTGACTTGCAGGTTCTGGGGAGGAAGGCTGGGTGTGTATGTGGAGGGGTCCCTCTTAGGGGGGCTGAATGAGTTGAAGGTGGAGGGCCCCTTGGGCCAAAGTGATGGGTACAGGCTGTTGGTTCTTGCTGATGCTATTGCTGTTGGATTTAGCTGTCACTTATAAAAGACCCACAATGTGTCCAGGTGTGTGACTGACAAGGCCTTTCAATAAGAAACCTTACAGTGAGATGGAGGAGTGGGAACATTGGATTGCTTTCTCCATTTCTTCTTTCTTCCTTTGTCGCCCCATCTACTGCCATAGAGTTTATTGAGGACCTACTGTGCACCAGTCATTGCTAGGCAACGGAATGATAAGAAGTATAAGGTAGATCTGTGTCTGTCTTTGAGGAGACCAAAGCTGGAAGGCAAAGTGATGTGAGCTACGATGGTGAGCACGTGAAGAATGGCTGACCTCGCAGGCACTGATTAAAAATTAAAAGGGCAGAGGAAGGCCCAGAGCTGGTGGGTCACACCTGTAATCCTAGCTACTCAGCTCCTCAGGCTGCGATCTGAGAGTGGAGGTTCAAAGCCAGCCTGTGCAGACTCTTATCAGAGCTCCCAGAAGTGGAGCTGTGGCTCAAGTGGTAGAGCTGAGGCCTTGAGGGAGTAAGCAATTGTGCCTAGGCTCTATGTTCAAGCCCCAGGACTAGGCACACAAAATAAATACACATGTAATGTTGAAAAGGCAGAGTTAAACAGCGGCGACGTAGTCAGGGCTACCCACTCCTCCTACTTTTGGTAATAACACCCCTTCCCAACTTCCCCTCTTTGACCGTCAAGGGGAATGGGTCTCCTTCCCCAGGGCCAGGCATGGTCACGTGACCACGGTGACAGTCCCTTGGGAATTGGGATTCCTGGGACTTTGGCTGGGAGCTAAGAGGAAAGACAGCTGTCCATGCCACCGGGGTTGCTAAGCCGGGTGAACGCTTGCTGGCCAATCTTCGTGGGCATGGTGCCATGGAGATGGGCCCACTGAGGAGAGGATGAAGATGGAGAGGCTCAATCTGAATTGGTGCTCTCTCTGCTTCCATCATCCTGCCTCAGTACCGGGCTCAGTGGTGGCAAAGGAACAAAGATGTGGGGGACAGAGAGGGCAGAGGTTTGCTCCACAGTCCTCGTCCCGGTGGAGGCTGTTCCTCCTTGCACTGATCCTGGTAAAATAAAGACCTGAAGCCAGCAGATGTGGCCGGAGTCAGAAAGCGCATGGCCCTGCTCCACCCAGACCTTAGTGTGGACCTCCAGTTTTCTTTGTTTTCCCCCCTTTAAAGCCGGTATGTCTGCGCCCCGCAGCCCCCTGGGTGGGCAGCATGCTCGTTTCTGTCCTTGACCTGCCTATCCCTGACTCCTGTGAAGTTTCAGTCTCTGCATAATGAAACAGGAGCCCATGGGTGGGAGCCCTCAGTGCCAACTGAGGTCCTAAGCTTAGCTCACCTTGAAAGCTCAGGGCCCTCCACCGTTCAGGGGCGCACTGGCCAGCTCCATGTGCCTGGGGACACTGGCCTTAGGGATCTGGGGAGGGCTCATGGGCTTCCGCATGGAGGTGAACCAGGGCTGGATTGTGTGTGTGCCTGTGTGCGTGTGCGTGTGTGCATGTGTGCGTATGTGTGTGCATGCACGCCAGTACTGGGGCTGGAACTCAGGCCTGGACACTGTGCCTTGGTGTTTTTGCTCAAAGCTGTCGTTCTACCACTTGAACCTCAGCTCTACCTTCAACTTTTCTTGTTTTTTTTTTTTTTTTTTTTTTTTTTTGACAGTTGGAGCTAAGTCTCATGGACTGTCCCACCTAGGCTGGCTTCCAACGGTGATCCTCAGGCCTCAGCCTCCAGAGTAGTAAAGATTACAGGTGTGAGCCACTGAGCCTGGCCGAGAGCTGGCGTTTTTCATGAGATCTTGCCTTCCGGTTGGCACAGCTGCACACATCTCCTCATCCGACTCCGGGGAACTAACTGCTTTGCCCTTTCCCCACTAGACAAGACACAGAAACAGGCTTCCACCCAGGAACAGAGAAGGTACACAAAGCCCCCCAGAACCTAGCTATATTATAAGAGGGAGGTGTGGTTAGTATGTCCATTTCACAGAGGGGAAACTGAGGCTTACCGAATGGAGTCATTTAGCCCAAGTGACACAACAGATCATCCTAGAGTAAAGATTGTGGCCAGCCGAGGGAGGTGGAGAAGCCAGGCCCCAGTGAGGGGAGGGGAGGGCAGGGCAGAGGAGAGCTCACCCCCGCCAGCCAGCCGGCCCCAGCCCAGCCCTTTGTTCTGCACTTGGCAGCCCCCAGCGTTCAGGTAAATAGAGGAGATTCCGTCATTGTTTGTCCCGCTCCTAATGACTTTCGTCTTGTGTCTCTGGAGCCAGGCCTCACCCCCGGGAAGCCGGCCTGGGGCCTGACAGGCACCAGCCGCCTCGGGAACAATGGTCTTTGTTCTTGACACTTTCCCTATCAAAGCCTTGCAGCGGGAGATGGCCTTCGGGGGGCCAGGGGGCGACTGGAGATTCCTGTTCCAGGAGGGAGGGGGAGGGCTCAGGAAAGGAAGGTCAAGTGCAACTTTGACCCAGTTAAGTTACTCTGGGTCACAGACTCGCAAGGTGAGATGAAGCCCTTTGGGAGGCCATGAATCCTTTGGGTTCTTTGGCTCCTCTCTCCACCCTCCCCTCCCCCCCGCCCCATGGTTTTTGAGGGTAGACAGTGTGGAAAAAATCCGGGTGAACTGACAGGTGCCAATAATGCAACAACAATGGTACTGAGGGGGTCGGAGTGAGTATTATCATACTCTGTGACACGGAGCGCTCATGACAGCCATTATCTATGTTGCGGATGTGATGTGAAGCAAGCTCTCCAGCACGGAGCTCTGCCTTGTTCAAGGTTTTTCGGATAAGCACGGCTGGGGGTCAGGTGGGGTAAGAACTCGATAACTTGGTCATCTTTAGTCACTCAGTAGTCCTTGGAGCCAGATCTGGCAGACTCCAAAGTCTGTGTTCCTACTATGTGCTTCGCGGGGGGGGGGGGGGGGGCACTAGCAATGAGTGGGCACTGGAGGCTGGAACACCGGGGTCCTCTGCTTAGCAGAGACCCCACGTCTTGCTGTAGCTTGAACTGGGTTCCCGAGCCATATTGTTCAAGGCTAGCTAGCCCCCGTTCTACCACCTTCACCACTTCTGGTGTTCTGGGGGTTCATTGGAGATGACAGTCTCAGAGACCTTCTTGCCCAGGGCTGGCTTTGAATTGAGATCCTCAGATCTCAGCCTCCTGGGTACCTAGGATTATAGGCCCGGCTGGAAGGAAGTACCTTGATGCTGGCAAACTGGTGAGGCTCTCTGTGCAGGGAACAGAAGAGCCCCCTGGATTATTCCAACAATGAGCTCGAAGCCAGGAGCAGTTCAGAGAGGGTAGGTGGGGTCCTGCAAATAAACAGAGGTGGTTGGGGGCAGATTCTGGACACCCCCAGCCCAGCCTGGGGCAGTGGCTCCAGGGAGAACCCAGAGAGGTGGTTTCCAGAGGCTGGGGTGGCTGTGGAGCGGAGCCCCTGGCTCAGTGGAACGTAGCTTGCCAGGAACGTGTGGCTCTGAATAAGGAAGGAAATCATGGAGACGTACCTCAGCTTCTCCTGCCCCCTTTGGCTCTCCCTGCCTGGGCTCACCATGGGACGAATCCCAGCAGGAGGCAGGCTGAGGGAGAGGTTCTGGAGGATACTGCACAGGTACAGCTCTGGGGAGGGGGGGGGGGGACTGGCAACTCACAGAACCACGGAGAACAGGGAGAAGGCACCTGGCCCACTGGGGCCCTCCCTAGGGGCCCCACCAAGATCCCGACTTCAAGAATGACTATAGACAGGTGAGCTTAGCGCAGTACAGGCTGTGGAGATGGGAGGCCAGGAAGCAGGGGCAGGAAGGCCGCTTCAGTCATGAGGGTTGAAGGCCTCTCTGTACTGAGACCCAGGCCTGGCGGGGTGGGGGGTGGGGGGAACCCTGGCCAAGGAGGGGCAGATGCAAAGGCTGTGAGGTAGAAACCAACTTGAGATGTCCAAGGAACAAGCATGGCCCCGGGGATGAGGTTGGTAGATGAGGTTGCAGGAGTGCGCTGGCCCTTGGAATCTGATTTTAGTTCTAGAGGGACCAGAACCTCCAAGAGGAGAGTTACACCGTGAGGAGACAGGACCGTCCCCGCGCCCCCCCTCCCCCCGGACTAATGTGGGAGAAGCATAGGCTAACGGCGTTGTCGAGTAAAGGTTTTATTGGAGAGCATAAGGGTTTTATCCGTCGGGGTCCATATGTTGTCTGACTCCCTTGAATGAGAGAGGCAAAGCCTCTGCCGCAGATCCCGGGATGCCTCGGGGCCCTGCGCTGGCTCAGGAGTCCACAACTTGCAGAGATGACATGTTCTAATCCTGTTGCCATTTTTTCCCACCATGGTGGAAATGACTCCCCATGCATTCGAGGGCCTGCGAGCCTGCCGGCCCAGCCCCCGGCTCCTGACCCCCCCCCCCGCCCCCCGCTCTGTCCATCTGCAGTGTGCATTTCTCACGTCGCCTTCCCGCCCTGGCTTGCATCTTGCACACAATACCAGGGTACGTCCAAGGTTAGCCAGGCATAGTGGATCACTCTTATACTCCTGGCTACCCAGCAAGTGGAGGTCAGGAGGTTCAGCAAGGCCAGGCCTCCCCTATCTCTGTGGAAAAACCTAGTGTGGCTGCATGAATCTGTCATTCTCGCTATTCAGGAGGCCATAAATAGGAGGATCAAGGTCTGAGGCCAGCCCCAGGCCATTCCCCCCACCCCTTCAAATGCAATATATATATATATCACTAAAGCAAAAACCAAAATTCTGGGGTCATACTCAAGTGGTAAAAGACCTGCCTAGCATGTTCAAACACTAGTACTACTGTCATGAAGAAGGAGGAGGAGGGCGGGGAGGGGTGGAAGGGGAGGAGGAGGAAGAAAAGGAGGAAGAAAGAGGAGGGAGGAGGGGGAAGGGAGAGGGGGAGGGGGAGGAGGAGGAGGACACTTTGGCTGGGGAGGTGGACAAGAGGCTCAGCTCCATGACCCTCTCCAGGGGCTGCTTGGGAAACCCCAGATGAACTTGGGGGAGGGGTGGGGGTGGGTTGGGGGAGGCCAGACAGAGACATAGTGAGTCAGGCACAGCCCGGCTCCATCCGCACACGGGGCCCCACCTTCTGACACCCCACAAATCCCTTGTCTCCTGGGAGGAAGCCAGGCCTGTAGCCTGACTTCCTGCCATTATGCCGTTTGTACAGCCTGGAATGGATGTAGGTGTTACCTCTTGCTAAGAATATGCCTTGTCACTTGAAAGGAACCTTTATTATTGTCCTAATTTGTGAAGAATTAGTTGTTGCCTTTTTTCCCCTTTCCCTGGTCCCCTTCCTCCCCACAGCAGGGTCAGGCTGCAGCCAGGTTGTCGATGTTAAATTTAGATCTGAAACTATATCGGGCGTGGGCCGGTGTCTCCAGCTTTCACTTCTTAGAACGGGAAGGGAGGCCCTGCTGGGGACCTGCACACAGCCGAGACGCTGCCCAGAGGGCTCAGGACAACATGGTGCTGGGGGAACTCACGAGGGATGAGGTTCGAGGGAAGGAACCCTGTCTTCCAGCTCTCTGGGTGCCTGCGTGTCAGGGACACACCTGGAGGTGAGAACGTGGTAGGCATGGCCCCCCCTCCCAGACCTGCCACTTTCTGGAGCAGGGAATGAAGCTCAGTTTCCCCCTTGCCTCAGTTTCCCCATCTAAAAGGTGGAGGCGCTATTGATGGTCAGTGATGACTGGTGGAAAGTGAATGGAAACAGAACACATGGTATGTATGGGGGTGGGGGAAGGAGGAGGCTAATGCACGAATAAGCATTTAATATTGCATCTGCTCTTCTTAGCAGGGCTTTCGGCTCCACTCTGAAATCTGAAATGTTCCAAAATCCAAAAAAAAAAAATTGTTTTTTGAGTCTACAGATGGAAAATTCCTACATCATGCAAATTTTGTTTGTTCCCTTCAGGCACAAAATTGTGAGAAGAGGCTACCTACCAATTACCTTTGGTCCTCGGTTATGAGGTGTAAGAAGCAAGTAGATTTCATGCTTCCAAGATAGGATGTAGAAGCAAATCCCCTGAAATCCGGGACAACCTAACCTTAGACCACACTCGTGGCCCCAGGCATTTTACAGTATGTGGAAGGGAGGTCTTACAGATATAAAAGGTCCCCACCCTTGGTTGCCTACTGGTAAATATTTGGTGAGGTCGGGTAAGATTGGAGTGTGGCACCGTGTTTTCCTACATGCTACTACTCTGAGCTACATTAAAATGAGTCCAAACCTGGTCATCGGAAGAAACAAGCTGGGTGGGAGGGAGTATCGGGGGGGGGGGGGGAGGCTTGAATTTTTGCCATATACCAATTAGCCGAGTCATTTCATTGGCTGACATGGTCTCTGGAGTTCAGCTTTAGCCCTGTGGTTAGTTTGGAGGTCTTACCTTAGTGATGGTCTTCGGCTCTGTACCTTCGATTCCTGTTTCTCCAGCCCCCACTTATCCCCAGCCATAGACCCCCTCTGTGCTGAACGGCACAGCTGGGAGGCTGGGATGCCTGGAAGGGATGAAGTGTGAGTCCTCCTGGTGCATCCTGGGAAGCCACATACAGGAAGCAGCAGACTCTGGCTGGGTGCTGAGAGGCAAAGCAAAGCACTTCAGGGAGGAGGAGGGCGGCCTGCTCGTAAGTCTGTTAGTCTGTCAGACCTAGGGTTTGAACTCAGGGCCTGAGCACCGTCCTTGAGCTTTGATGCTAAAGGCTAGCGCTCTACTACCTAAGCCACAGCTCCATACTCCTGGCGCTTTTTTTTTTTTTTTTTTTTTTTTTTTGCTGGGTTCACTGGAGAAAAAGAGTCTCATAGACTCCCACTCAGATCTCAGCCTCCCGAGGAGCCAGGGTGACAGGCGGGAGGGGCCCGCACCTGGCATGGCTCTCAATGCTTTTTGTGACCTGCCAGACCCAAGGTGCAGAGAATGGCCTCTGTTTTAGCCGTAAGAAACTCATTGGTAGAGGAGATAGAAAAAGATGGAGAAGCTCAACGGGCCCCAAAGGGAGCAAGTTCCTTGTCCGCTGCATTTCCATACACCACGAAGAGGGGCCTCGGCTGGAGAGAGAGGTGTCAAGATGGAGACAGAGAACTTGCTGTTCCGGACTCCAGAGTCCAGGTGGAACGAGTGATTCTGAGCACAGGGCCTTCTCCACGACGTGGATTCCTTCACACCGGGAATTCCGCCTGCATTTGCGTGCACTATAATCCACTTAGAAGGCCTCGCGTCTGTGACTGTTTGATGGCACAGATCCGGCTCCGGGGTCTTTGAAATCCTCCAGATGGGCTGGAAATTGACTGTGATGGATGATGGCGCCGAATAGGGGAGAAATAATCCGTTCTCTGCCAGCCCTCCGGGTGACGCACAAACGCCAAGGGCTGGTGTTCTGCCTGTCTCCCTCCTCATCCACTTCCTCTATCCTCCCAGCAGGTGCTCATAACCATTCCGGTCACGCATCCGTGTAAGCAGGGCAGGAAAGGGGGTGCGTGGTGTCCCCCGCGGCCCGTGGCTGGCAAAGGGCGGAGCTTTTTAGTTCACTTCGAAAAGACTCATACACAGGTTGGGTGTGGGCCCCAAATCTCTCTCATCGGCTTTGCAGGTCTGAGATATTCCCGAAGGGGAGGGGCCCCTGCTTGCTCTTGGTTTGGAGTCTGGGTTCTGAGAGTCTGCCACAGCTCC
This sequence comes from Perognathus longimembris pacificus, assembly GCF_023159225.1. NCBI lineage: Eukaryota > Metazoa > Chordata > Mammalia > Rodentia > Heteromyidae > Perognathus > Perognathus longimembris. The sequence goes on from NC_063163.1 coordinate 83,932,720, forward strand.
GTGAGACTTAGGGAGGTTTGTGACATGTACAGAACGAAAGGACCAGAAGTCTTTCATCTCTCCAGGACCCGGGAGGGTAGCCGTGCAGACGACCTGGCTAGAAATGGTGGGATGGTGGAAGCAAGGTGCGTCTAACCTCACATGCCCGTGTAGTACTCAGTGGCTCTCTGGTAGTATTCCACGTATCCCGCAACATGACTGAAAGAGTGCAGGAGGCCCACACCCGGCAAAATATGTCGGCCTTACAAACAAAACATGGATGGGAGCCCACATTTCACGTTTTACTTTGCCCTGAGATTTTCTGAGTGTGGTGTAGGAGGGAATCTTCTAAATCTGCACAGGATTTCTGTCTTCTTCAATACCCCAGGAGACGTGATCCAGGAAATCTCGGGTTTTTGGCTGTCGTCGGGTGAAGAGTGGTTCTTCTAAGTAATGGCCTTGGTTTTGTGTAGACATTTGGGATCTACAATGTTCTGATTGCTCATTTCACATTGGCTGCCAGGGATCTCAGAGGGGCGTTAGAGAGTTCTTTCACCCTGGGCAAAGAAAAAGACATGAGAGGGACTTCAGTTGCCTTCTCTGCTGTTTTGCAGCTTTCTTACTGATGCTGCTTTTTTTGTGTGTGGGGGTGAGGGTGGGGCATTGGGGGCCTGGGGGAAGTGGAGGGTAGGCACGACCAGTTTTATCTCTGGTTGTTTTGTTATGTGTCATTTAGAAGTAGTCTCAAGCTCTTCCAAGATTTCATTGTATTCCATTTTCTTTATGCTACTGTAACAAAATCATCACAAACCCAGTGGCTTAAATCAACAGAAATTTACTACATTACAGATGAGAGCATGAAAATGGGTTTGGGGAGGTTGGGGGGGGGTACTAGTATCAAGATGTCAGGAGATCTACATTTGTTCCGGAAGTTCTAAGGAACAGTAGGTAGATTTCCTGTCTTTCCTGCCTTTTAGAGGCTGCCCGCAGGCCGTAATGCCAGTCCCTACTTCCTGCCACCCTCTGGCTTGCCTGTGGTCTTCCCTTCCCACTTCCCTCTCATCGGGACTCCTGCGCACTCTCCATGTTATGGTGCTTAACTTAATCAGATCAACCAAGTCTCTTTACCACGGGGAGTAAGGTGAGTGTGTGTGCGTGCGCGTGTGTGCACGCACATGCACAGGCGTGTCAGCCACACCAGTCCACCAAGCTCCCACTGATTTTTCACAATAGAAGGCAGTGCCATCCAACTGCCATCTGCACCCCAAGCTGTGTAGGAATCAACCCTCCAGACCATCTGCAGGGAGATGGAGTTCTTGGTTTCTTGCTCCTTTCTTTGCAGGGAAAATGGAAGGTAATAAACGGGCATGGGGTGGACTCAGCCTTTCCTATTGCCTGAACCTCCTGACTCTCCACCTCCTCACCCACCCTTCCCTGCAACTGCATAAAAGGCAAAACTCAGCCCATCTCTTAGCAAGCCCATCTCTCCCAGACGGGAAGGCCCCAAGGTACCTCTTCTGGGGTGGGTTTGAGGTTCGGCTGGCATCCAGTGTTACTGAGCCAGCAGGACATCATTGTTCTCTTTGTGGAAAAGTGGAAAGCATTTGGAAATGGGCTTGTGACAGCTCCGCTCTGACAACAACACCCATCTTGCCTTTCTTCTGCTCTTCCTCACAAGGCTCCAAGAGTCTCTGGGCCTGGCAGGCAGGAAGCTTGGAAACAATTTCTCCTTTTCCACCTAGTGATTTCTTCACAGTCATCCATCCTACCTGGGGCTGGGCACCGGCTGTCCTGGTCCCGCCGAGAACAGTTGACCCCAGGAAGCATTCCTGTGTCTTATCTTGTCCCGAGGAGAATGAAGTCTGGGGACAGAGTCTAGCTTGAATCTCTTGCTTTCATTGTGAGTTGCATTAACCACAGCAGATGGCCTGAACTTACTGATGTTTGTTCTTCTGGGTGAGGGTTGGGGTGAAGGTGCAGGTGCACACACAGGAAAAAAACATTAAGACAACAAAAATATGCTCCTAAACTTGACTCCTGCTCTCAAATCCATACCAAAAAACATGGTCTCGTAGAGGAGGAGGCGCAGGCAGGGGAAGAGTAGGGGTCAGCCAGTTGTTCTACTTTTTTTTTTTTTTTGCCAATCCTGGGGTTTAAATTCAGGGCCTGGGTTCTATCCCTGAGCCTCTCTGTGCTCAAGGCTAGAGCTCTACCACTTGAGCCACAGCACCACTTCCAGCCTTTTCTGAGTAGTTTATTGGAGACAAGAGTCTCATGGACTTTCCTGCAATCCTCAGAACTCAGCCTTCTGAGTAGCTAGGATTACAGGCGTGAGCTACCAGTGCCCGGCTAGCGTCAGCCAGTTCTGCTGTTACTAAGCAGCTCTGGCTGGCTGCAATTTCTCTACCCTCAACTTCCCCATCAGCAAAATGTTTGGCTGTGCGTTGGGATTAAAAGTGAAATGAAGAGTGTCACAGTCCTTGTGGGAAAGTTGACCCAGAAGGCTCCAGTTGGCTGGTCCATGTGGCAGAAAGGCCCAGAAACAGCAAGAGGGGAAGAGTCCTCCTGTTCCCAGAAACCTTCAGGCACAGAGTTGCTTTGCTGTCAGGATGGAGGAGCTGAACAAGAGCTAAACAAAGCCAAATTCATCTTCTACATTTCAACTCTGCCCCGACAGAAGACAAATGACACAAATAACTAAAGGGGAAAAAAAAGAGCTCATGGGAACTTTTTTTTTTTTTTTTTTCCTTTTAGCTTATGACAACTTAGTAGCTGCTTCCCATTGCTCAATATTGTTTTCCTGGCTGGAGCAAATGGGAGTCGATACCTACTTCCTATCGTTCATCATCTATTTTTCTGTTACACCACACGTAAGTGGCCTGCACACACACCGGCACCTACGCATTCATAGCTATATCAATAGGAAAAAAATCAACAATCATCATTTATTTTTAATGGTCATCACCACCGAATCATCAACAGTGCAATACGCCCAAGACAGAGAGGAACACTTAGCGTGGGGCATGCCTGTGGATAATTGATCTCGGTTAACAGCTTCCTCTCCTAATGGTGCTAATTGTGTTAATCAACGGGCTGATTTCATCAGAGGCTTTCCAAGGCCCTTTCTGGAAGCTGCCAGCTCTTTTCTCTGGTGGATCAGTTTTGTTCTCCAGGTGAAACACCCAGTCTCAATTCATCACCATCAGCACAACGGCTTTAGTGCTGACTTAAGGTCCCTTGGATCACCCTGTTCCACTCTCTGAGAATTCATGGGGTGATTCACAGCATGGGTCAGGGCTGGCCCAGGGTCTCCTCAAGGTGGGGCTTGTGGTTTTTTTTTGGGGGGGGGGGCCGTTCCACACAATTCTGTTTCCCCAGTCTCCCAGCTTTGCTCTGAGATGATATACTGAACAGTGAGCCAATAGACACTCCTTTGGAGCAGAGGAAAAATGGTTTCCCTAGAGGTGAGCTACTTTTCAACCTAGGACATCTTGGTGCTTGCGCCCCAGGAAATTTCTGACTTGTAAAACTTTGCTCTAGTTCAGTGACCGGTTTTCTAACCCCACTGCCTCCCCTGCCCTTTTATTCTGGAGCCAGTCCTAGGTCTTTCTTGAATTCAAGGTCTGAGCTTTTGTGCTCACGGCTGGTGCTCTACCACTTGAGCTACCACTCACCTTCCAGCTTTCTGCTGGTTCTTTAGCGATGAGAGTCTCGGGCTGGGAATAAGGCTTAGTGGTAGAGTGCTTGCCTTGCATGCACGAAGCCCTGGGTTCGATAACCTCAGTACCATGTACACAGAAAAAAGCTGGAAGTGGCGCTGTGGCTCAAGTAGTAGAGTGCTAGCCTTAAGCGAAAAAAAAAGCCAGGGACAGTGCTCAGGCCCTGAGTCTAAGCCCCAGGACTGGCAACAAAACAAAAAAATCAGTAGAGATGAGAGTCTCATGGACATTCCTCCCTGGGTTGGCTTTGAACCTTGATCCTCAGAGCTCAGCTTGGTCAGGATCCTGGGGTTCATCCAAAGACTGCTGAAAGCTCACGGGCTTCAATGGGCAGAACCTGCCAGTGAGTGAGTCTTCACTTGGAGCATGGACATGGGGCTCAGAGGGAGCTCGGCAGCCAGCGGGTCTCAGGGTGCCGGCCCTCCTCGCCAACTTCTTGGCTCCATGATCCTAGACTCCTCACAGAGCTCCGTGCCTCAGTTTCCTTGCCCGCAGCGTGAGGCTACACAGAACCCTTTCAGGGTTGCTTATGAGAATGAATGAATCAGTAGCAGCCACACTTTCCTGGGACGGCAAGGTCAGGAGCCATCTGCACATACGCACTGGGCCATTCCACCCGGATGGAGGGCGGGAAGAGCACCGAGTGGATCTGTTACTGCTCTGTCTGCAGTGAAATGCGGGTATGGGATAAATTCAGGGGTGGCTGACACCAGTCACAGCCTTAACCTGGCTTTGGGTATTCCCTTTCTGTCAGGCACTCGTAGGTCACTTGGGTCCCTTTCATTCCTTTAAGTTTTCTGTAGGAGGTGAAATGAGAAGTTGCTCCCCGAGGAGGGCTTTCTCCCGCACCTTCCTGCACCCTTCTCTTGGCCAGAATTCCTACTGAGCATCTGCTGTAGGTCTTTCTTTAAATAGGTCACCTCAACAATGCTTGTTTCTAGCCATTTCCTTTGGTCATTATTGATGTGGGTCATAGTTGCTATTTAGTGACTTGTTTTAGTCTTTGTAAGGCAAAGGTGGTAAGCTAGTTTTCTAGGTGTGTGTGTGTGTGTGTGTGTGTGTGTGTGTGTGTGTGTGTGTTTTAAGGCATCTCTCTGGAACATTACACTGATTCTTCTTTTCATGTGGAAACAAGGGTTTGAACTCAGGCCTCTTGTGCACGTAGCTTTCTTACTCAAGGCTGACAGTCTACCACTTGAGCCACATCTCCACTTCTGGCCTTGTATTTTATTTTGTTTTGCTGGATGATTGGAAGAGTCTCACAGAGTTGTTGGAGGGTTGAACTGCAATCCTATTGAGTAGCTAAGATTCCAGGCGTGAGCCACCAGCACTGGATACCTTAACACATTCTGATCCTGTCCCAGAACATACTAGACATACACATATCTCACAGCTAGTATCTACCCACCTCTAGTATTTATTTCATCAGCTGAGATTAGTTCCCTTCTCACAGGAGCCCCACAGTTACCTAGGAGAATATTGCTCTGCCCTACTTCACACAGGAGAAAAGTCAAGCTTTTGCTTGGTTTTTGTTGGTGGTAGTGGTGGGTTGCTTTTTAAATATTTTTTTTTCAAATCCCAGCCAGGTATTAGTGGCTCATGACTGTAATCCTAGCACTGAGGAGCCTAGATCTGAGGATGGCCATTCAAAGCCAAACTTGGCAGGAAAGTCCATGAAACTTTTATTTCCAATCAACTACCAAAAAACAAAAAACAAAACCCCAAAACAGCTGGAAGTGGCACTGTGGCTCAAGTAGTAGAGTGCTTCCCTTGAGCCAAAAAAGCTCAGGGACAGTGCCCAGGCCCTGATTTCAAGCCCCAGGACACACACACACACACACACACACACACACACACACACACACACACACACATGTGCGTGCACACATACTTCCTCCCAGAGCAAAAGTTCTGGGTTCCCTTTCCCACTGTCCCTTGTCTTTCTAATTTCTTTCTTAGCTATTCTTCATCCTTGGGTCAAATCTGCAAGCCTTCTGAGCCTCTGTCAGCCAGGGAGCTGGGGGCTGGGGCTAACATTGGTAGCACCTTTCTTTACTAATGGGTCCTCAAACTTATCACAGTAATAGAATTGTACCTTGTTCCCTGCCTCTCATCCTACTGTCAGACACATTTCTCTTTTTTTTTTCCTGCCAGAAAAAACTCTTTAAATATCTTTCATCGTCACTTAATAGCTATTTAACCATTTCCCTATTAATGGGCCTTCCAGGTCTTTCAAATATTTTATATTACAAGGAACACATGTCTGACACATTGTTAATGGAGGTGGAATATTTATGCAAATGAGGTTATGGCTTTGTGTTGTCTGTGTCTCCTGTTCGTTTTTTATTTCAGTTAGGTGAACGTAATTGTGGGGTCCAGAATGGATCTTGGAGGCTGTGGCTCTGGGTACCTCATTTGACAACAGTGTTCACTAGCAATTTTTCCAATCCTGGGTACTAGAGGCAGGGAGGTGGGCAGAACAAACAAGAATCCATCTTTGAATTTATCCTTCTATCTGTCCCAAATTGATTTCTCACAGCTGGGATCATGAAGATACTTCATGTGCTTCCCCCCACAACCTCACTTCCACACACACATTGCCTGAGTTTTTATTTCCCAGTATTCAACAATTGTAACGAGGTCTGGAAACATTTGCAGTTTGGACAAAGTCATCTGTGGACCCAGAGAGCTGATACGTCCAAGTGTCAAATCTTCATATCTTTGAGGACTAACTTTGGGATGTGTCATGTAAATTAGAGCAGCAAGTTGGCCTTGCAAAATGCACTCAACTAATAAAGACAGTGATCTTGCACTCTTCAGCTATTTAATGGCATATAATTTGCTTTGTCACAAAGCAAACCCATGTAGGGGGTTGGGTTCAAACCCCACTCGCTGTTTTCCCCACAATGCAATTTGTTATTGTCACTTTTCTGTAGCTTGGACTGTTCTTGACTACATCAGGAATTTCAGCAAGGCACTGGTGGCTCACACCTGTCATCCTTGCAACTCAGGAGGCTGAGATCTGAGGATCACAGTTCAAAGCCAGCCCGGGCAGACTCTCATCTCAAATGAACCACCAGAGAACTGGAAGTGGTGCTGTGACTCAAAGTGATAAAGTTGCAGCCTTGAGTGATAAAGTTTCAGAGACAGTGCTTAAATCCTGAATTCAAGTCCCATAACTGGCATTTGTTTTAAGTCCATAGATCTTCTCATCTCCAATTAACCAGCAGAAAGCTGAAAGTGGAGTTGTGGCTCAAGTGGTAGAGTAGCAGCCTTGAGCAGTAAAGCTAAGGGGCAGTGCCCAAGCTCTGAGTTCAAGCTCTAATGCCAATAAATTTAAAAAAAAAAAAAGGAATTTCATGCAGTCATGAATGTATAACTGGTAGAAGACAGCGTTCTCAGAGTTCACAACCCAGTGCCTGGTACGTGGGGGACTTCAGGCCCTGGGTTGGTATATTCATTCAGAAAGCCGATCGCTCTGTTACAGCAGCATTAATTCTTGTCCGCTCTGAAGGGAGGTTCGTTGGGCTCTCGGAGCTGTGCCATGCCACACGGAGCGCATGGGATGAGCCCTTCCCTGTCCCTTCTCCGTCCTGTCTCCTTGTTTATTCCCTGTGCATCCAGATACCACCCATGGGCCGTCATAGACACAGTTGGCTGTCTGCCTCAGGCCCCTTGCCTACTTGGCAGGGGACAATCTCGGGGCCCCTCTTCCTATTCTGATGGCATTGCTGGGTGCTGGCTGTGTCACCTTTGGTTTTCCTGGACTGCCCGATGGCTCTGTTTCTTCCCTCTTCCTCTTGGCTAGAGAGGACAGGAATTCCTGATGAATTCCCTCCACTGAGGGACGCATGGGTTAATAGCCTCTCGTGCTTCATTTGCCTCCTTTACCTTTGGTCTCCGGTGTTTACAGCACAGGTTTGAACTTGAGGCAGGGGGAGGTCAGGTGAGGAAGAAGGTAATTAAAAGGCTCCCAGCTGCCTGCCGACCTCTGAGGATCAAGTAAGACTTGTCCAGGTGTGGACGGGGCGGGGGGTGGGGGTTGGGGAGGGCTTCACCTAGAATCCTATCTCTACAAGGGAAATACATTCACAGTTAATAAAGATAAGGGTTCTGGAGAAATAAATACCATGAGCTAGGGCGCAGAGTGAGCCCAGCCCAGCCCAGCCCAGCCCAGCAGACATCTGTGACTAATTCTCAGTGGGGAATCCCAGGGGTCAGAGAAGGTTCCAGGCTGACGAGGAAGCGCCAGCCTAGGCAGAAATGGCTTTGAACACCCATTTATTTTGTCTCTGAGTGACTTGACTGCCTATAGGGGAGCTTCTTCTGTCTTGGGGTACACACACACACACACACCTTTTTCTTTCTCTGTGGCTTTGATGAATGTGGGTGGCTGTCACCAATTCACTTGTTCAGTAATCATCATCTCACGCAGCCAGGCTGGGAAGCACCCACCATGTGTGCAGCCTGGGTTGGGCACAGGGGGACAGCACCATGCAGAAGGGCCACCCTCGAAATCCTCGATCGAGAGAGGGAGGAAAGTATCAACGCTGCCAGGAGTGGCCGTGGAATGACCATTCACTCTGTCTACGATTGTTCTTGTATCTGCCCCTCGAACCCTTATACTATCTCTCCAAGGTAGAGAGAGAGAGAACGCTGCGATTCTGTTTAACTGGCAGGGAACAGAGGCACGAGCCATCAAGAAACTTACCCCCAAATGCTCATGGAAATGTACACAGTAGCCCTTGTGTAGGGAAGAGAGCAGGCATTTGACCTTGTGGCTCAGGGAGAGTTACTCAGGAGGGAGCGGGTGGTGGCATTTCGCGGATCCAGTTGTGCCCTCCCTGGAGAATTCACAGCAGGGATCATCCCGGGACCCCTCAGCTGACTGCTCCTAGGGGCTGGCTAGAAATACAGAATCTCAGGCCTCACCCCAGGCCTGCAGTCGGTCCACTCTCATTTTGACAAGGATTCCCCAGCAAATGCACATTTCCTTGTATCTGTCAGCTGTCAGAGCCCATCGGCTTCCCTTGGCTTGTGGCCCTATCCACTTTTCTCCACTTACCGCCCCTTCCTTTCCTTGAAGCCAGCAAGTGCCCTGGTCCAACCTGGCTCATTCACACATCTCCTTAAGGCTGATTCGCTCACTGACATTGGACCCCTCCTGGGAAATCCCCGAGCTTCCTCCTCCTCCTCCTCCGAACTTTGACTTAACCTTATCCACACACGCAAGGCCATGTGTTCACCAGTGCCAGGGACTCCAACCTGGGGGTGGGGGGGGGTGCTGTCTCTGGGGGAGAACAGAGCTCAGCCTATCATTCTTCCTGTCCCTCCTTGAATCCTAGGAGTTGAACTCAGGGCCTCAAAGCTTGCTCAGAAGGTGTTTGAGCCACACTTCCAACCCGCTTTAACATTTGTATTTTCAGATTGGGTCTTGCACTTTTGCCCAAGTCAGCCACAGACCACAACCATTCTACTACTTCCACCTCCTGAGTACCCAGGATTACAGGTGAGAGGTACCACCTCCTGAGTGATGACAGGTGAGAGGTACTACCTCCTGAGTGATTACAGGTGAGAGTACTACGTTTGGTTTCCAGCTGAGGTTTCCTTAGAGCTGGTGTCTATTCTCTGGGTTACACACCAGAGAGGCCTTCCAGGAGACATGATGCCCCCAGGCTCCTCTGTTTCATTGTCCTCCATTCTTCCTGCCTGACTGGGTCGCCTTTCTTTAACTTTTTCCTACCACAAGACATTTGAATAAACTGAAGAGGATCACCAAGCTAGACCATATGATCACAGAATAGCGGAGGATAAACATGGAATCAGATGAGTCCCATCCATTTGGTGAGGAAACAATGCCTTTCATCCTAAGCTCACAAGATGGAAGCTAGGGATGAAACAGGAAGAAGCCTGAAGAAAACAAACGAGGCTTAGTGCCCACTCTCCCCTCCACCAATGCCAAGAGGGCACAGACTGGCCTGTGGGAAATAGATCTTGGTGGGCACCATTTTCTCTAGAGTCCAAAAGGGTGGACTACAATCCTAACCCGATTCAATAAAGAGTGTAGAACTAAAGAGAAACACCAAGACGTTGCTGTCCGCGTGGCATCTCTCGGAGTTTCCAGAACTTTCTTTACATAGGAAACACAGGTAGTGTTGTCAGGCCGAGGTTTCCAAGGAGCCAGATGGGATCCGTGGAGAAGTTCATGCTTATCCCTCTCTCACATCTTGCCCTAATTTGCAAGATCCCTGGCTCTGGAGGGCTGTGTCAGGGAGGGCGTGGGGCCTGTCAGGTCTCCACCCTTTTCCTGCTGATGGGGGTTATTGCACACTGATTAGTATTAATAATTGATTTATATGGCCCCTTTTACAAGCCCGTGAGTGCCCCGGGTACAGTTGGACACACGCATCGCTTCACCCTCACATGATAAGCTGGCACCCGGGGAGGGGGCATGGCGGGAGGTGGCGTTGGCGCCAGCCACTTGGGTGGCGCCAACAACGAGACAAGAACACGACAGTGCCATTCAGATAGGGGCGGGTGAATGCTCTCCTGCGGCCGGCTAGAGGGCTGTCCTGGTCTGGCTTTTAATTAGTCGTTGGGTTCAACCTTGAAGGAGCAGCTTGCTCAGCTTGGGGAACAGCGTGTTTGCATCATGGGGGCATTGGAGCTTTCCCTTTGTAGAGGTTTAAGAAGCGAAGAAAACCCACAGGGAAGGCAGAATAAGAGATTGTCACGGCAGAGGATGAGGTGAATCCCAGCAACATGTAACATGGGGCGGGTTTCCTCAGCAGGATGGTCCAACATCATTCTTTCTAATGGATGAGTAAAATTCCGTTGTGTATACATACACCAGCATTTCTTGATCCACTCTTCCACTGAGGGGCATCTGGGCTGATGAGATCTGAGAAGTTTTTTAGGGGCCTTGCATGCAATACTTTTTGAGGGATTCTACCTGATGAAACTCATTTAAGTTTTGTTTTGTTTTTTAACTTTCTTTTTTGCGGGTCCTGGGACTTGAACTCTGAAACTGGGCGCTGTCCCTGAGCCTCTCTGCGCTTAAGGCTAGTGCTCTACCACTTGGGCCACTGCTTCCAGTTGTTTTTTCTTTTTTTAAAGTTGGAGATAAAGAGTCTCACAGACTTTCCTACTTGGGCTGCCTTCGAACCGTGATCCTCACCCTCCTGAGTAGCTAGGATGACAGGTGTGAGCCACGGGTGCCCAGCTGCATGGGACACTTTTAATTGCTTTAACTTTCTTTGAAGAGTCAGTATCATGCAGTTTAAGAGCCTGAATTCCAGTTCCAGTCCATTTTCTGGAGAACTTGCAGGTGAACATTCGTAAAGAGACAGGGTTGGGATCCTCCTCTGGCCTCAGTTTCCCCGTTTGTAACAGCACCCACTTCTCATGGGGTGACGCCGCGGTGCCAAGCTCACGGTCAGTGCTCTGTCGACGTACGCTGTGTCATGACCAACATGGGCACCAGCATGGCCGTCATCTTCACAAAATAACAAGGCCTCAGCAGAAGAAATGACATGTCATACTTCAAAATAAATTAGGCGACTTTCCAGAAGGGAAGGCTGGGATGCAGGGAGAGGCCTCCAGGCTGTGGAGGGCCCCGTGTCTCCTTCCCAGAGAGGTCAGTGCCGAGGGCGCAGGCGGGCATATCCGGGAGTCAAGGTCCAGCTTGGAAGTGAGTCAGAACACTTGAGTGGCAAAGTAGGAAAGCTCAGTGTCCAGGCAGAATGTACCCGCTCCAGGGGAGCTAGGATGTGGGGTGGACATCTAGAGCTCTGCCATGACATCTGCACGGGGCCTCTCCCAGCTCCGGTCCTCCTGGCCTCTGCCCTCGGGTCCATGTTCCAGGCGCAAAGGGCAGAGCAGTACACTGCCAAGTAAGAGTGTATGAATATGGAGTGTGTGTGTGTGTGTGCGCACGCGTGCGTGCATGTGAACATGTGGATACAGCAGCCTGCCCCACCATCCATGCCAGTTACAAAAACGTCCCAGAGAGAAACCCATTAGATTAAGCTCAGCTCAGCAGTTCCCAGGCTATACCAACTCATTTATCTTCTCCTTTTCTTTTCTTTTTTCTTTAAATTCTCCTAGATGTAACACACCGTCTTCCTAAACATCCTGGGGGAAATACCGACTTAGACCTAGAGAATTTGTAAGAATTGCCACTGCCTGGGTAATAAAAATACATAGATTAAAAACAACAACCCTATTCTACGTGTTTTTAATATGTCCTCCCTGAGCATCTGGGTTCGTTCTTTTTTTTTTTTAATCATGAAAACACCCACCACCAATTCTAAGCGGTGGCTATTGTTCTTGGAGGTGAGGGTCTCAGATTTGGTAGCTGTTCTATTATATTTGCTTAATTAACAATTGTTATTTTTGTGCTGGTCCTGGGGCTTGAACTCAGGGCCTGGGCACTCTCATTTTATTTGTTGGTTGGTTTTGTTTTCTCAAGGCTGGCACTCTAGGCTGGGTACCAGTGGCTCACACCTGTAATCCTTGCTACTCAGGAGGCTGAGATCTGAGGATTGCAGTTTGAAGCCAGCCTGGCAGGGAAGTCCATGAAACTCTTATCTCCAATAAACTACCAAAAGAAAAATGAAGCCAGAAGTGGAGCTGTGGTTCAAGTGGTGGAGGGCTAGCCTTGAGCAAGAGAAGCTCAGGGACAGTGCCCAGGCCCTAACTTTTATAACATAAACCTTAGCTCTACTTTTGGCTTTTCGGTAGTTAATTGCAGATAAGAGTCTCACAGACTTTCCTGCTTGAGCTGGCTTTGAACTGTGATCCTAAGATCTCAGACCCCTTCGTAGCTAGGATTACAGGCATGAGCCACCAGGATCTGGCTCCATTTTAGAACTCAGAAACACTGTGTAGACAGAACTGCACAGTTCCCTAGAAGTGTCACCACCCAATTTTGAAGCGACGCAAAGCCTTTGCCGAAACTGACAGTTTTTGTGGGATGTTGGTGACCCCAGCCATGATTGGAAATCATGTTCCAATACTCATTTCCCCAGAGGAAAAACGACTCACATACTCTCGTCCCTTGTCTCTGAGCCATTAGTGACTTTTCCAGTCAGGCCCATGGGGCTGAGGTTTGGGACACAGGGCCTAGGAGAAGACCAATAAATCATGGCTGATCATAGCTGCAGGGCACATCGCCTCCCCAGCCCGGCCCTCCTCTGAGGTGTTAGGTGTCATGAAACCCCATGTACATGGCCTTCCACAAGAAGAGGAAGATTCACCACGTTACGGACTTCGCCAGAGGTCCCATATCGTGTTAGTTCCAGTCTTGTCTTGAACCACAGTCCTGAGCCTGGAAGTTATCTTCCACAAGCCACCGAGGCAGGGAGAGGCAGAGGGTTGTGTGGCCATTGCTACCACCGACTGCTGGTCCCGAGGAAAAGAAGGGCTTTCCCATGTGGCACGGACATATTAGTAACAGTAGACGCTGATGGCGAAGGCTACCAAGCTCCCACTGAGCCTCAGACACTGCATGGGGCGTTGTTCGTGGGGACACAGCCGAGGCAGGCATCTTGCATTTTGTCAGCTCTGTTTGACAGATGGGGAAACTGAGGCTGAGCCAGAAACAACTTCTCCAGGGCCAACCTAGCATTTTCTGGAACGCTCATCTTGTTAGGCCTCATCTTCCCCCTCATCATTGTCCTCGCTGCGTTTACTACTTTCTGGGGTGGGCTTGGGGGTGAGAGAGGACCCCATTCTCTCCTTCCAGCTGCTCTCGCTCCTCCACCCTGCCTCCTTCCTGACCCCGGATTCTGTGTCCTATCACCCATTGTTTAACACCTCACGTCTTGCCAGTTCCAGATGAAAGCGTTTGCTTTGTACCGCGGACACCACTGGTGGGCTTCGTCCAAAGGTAGCCACTCAAACCCATCCAGCGACAGGAGGCGGGAGCAGGGGGAAACAGATCCGGAAGTTTCATTCACATTTTGCTGTGACCTCGAGGGTTGTGGGGATCTGCCAGGAAGCCGGGTGTGTGTCACCCCGCGCCGGCCCCAGTGGTGGCTTTGAGCCCAGTGTGGCCGCAGAGACAGACTTGCTCAGGCGCTGTTGTCAGGATGGGCCAAGGGCTTTCTGGTGAGAGATTCGCCCACGTGTGGCTGGGGCTGAGGGGCAATGTCACGGTGGGCCCGGGCCCCTGCGGGCAGGCACCATGGTGAGAGAGCATAAGAGCTCAAGGACAGTTCAGAAGACAGCACCACCACACCGAAGGGCCCTGGGTCCCTAGGCACTGGGGACAGAGGGCTGTTGTGGCCCCTGTGTGGGGAAGCAAGCTTTCTCCATGGGTAGCTACTGGGGAAACTGAGGAAATGGCTCTAGTGCCGCGAGGATGTCCACAGCCTCCACATGACTCAGAGTGGGGTGATCTGTGATACCAGGATGGGGGGGAGTGGGGGTGTCCTCCTGTCACCCAGCTGGGGGAGGGCTCTCCTGGACATCGTGTGTATGAAACACTTTGCATGTAGTATAGTTCATGGAATCTGTGTGTGTGTGTGTGTGTGTGTGTGTGTGTGTGTGTGTGTGTGTGTGTGTGTGTTGGAGTTGCTATAGTAGGTCTTAAAAAAATCTACCTGTGAAAGGGTAGGGCAATCAAAGTCTGTACCTCGGAGAGGCTTTTTTATTTTTTATTTTTTGCAAAGATTAAATGAGACGATGCTTTTAAAGCACTTAGCACGGAGGCTATCCAATAATATGGAGCCTGGCTCTTATTGATGCGATTACGGTAAAGACAGAGGGACTGGAGGGGAGGTGGTTTTTAGGAGCTGGTAGCTGGGTGGGGGTCACACAAGCAATGAGACAGGACAGGAGCCAGTGGGACCCACAAGAGCTGCTCCTGGAGACAGGGCTGGGAGATGTTTGCCATGCCCTTTGAGGCATGGAAGGGGGAGGGACGGGAGGGAAGGGTGAGTGGAGAGGGAGGGGAGGAGGGAGGGCAGAACCAGGCTAGGTAGAGCCTGGAAAGGCTCCACTTCCAGCCCTGGGGTCTGGGCCTGTGACCCAGGCGGAACCGGGTCATCCCTCTGGCCAACCAGGTGCGCGTCTGTGGTTTACCATCCCGCGGCCCTCTTGTATCTCAGCAGGGATGTCCAAGAAGCTCAAAGAGTTTTCTGGAAGTTATCTGGACCCCACAGACTTGTGCTGTCTCGTCTATCTCACAGATAAGTGGACAGGATGTGCTACGTGCTAAAACTACTCACCCAAGATCAGAGCATGAGACCGAGGCCCCAGCACGAATCAGATTCTAGATTTCTCCACCATAGGCCCCGCCTGGGCTCCTCCGGGCTCGGGGCCAGAGGCTGCCTTCCTCCCTTCCCAGCACCCTCCCGAAATCTCCTTATTAGATAGATCTCCATCTTTGATGAGGGGACATTTGATTTATAGACACAATATTCTCTTCGGCCGTCCTATTCTTCTGTTCCCAGCTTTCATGATAAAAATGTTCAAACAGAAAACGTTGGAAGACTCATAGTGAATATTTGTCTACCCGGGGGCCTAGACTTGACAGCACATACTTTTTTTCTTTTATTTTATTAGCTGGCGTCCTTTGAACAAAGGGAGGATTCCCCGGCCCCTCCACCTCAATGATAGCCAACCTAAGTGATGTTGTTACAAAGCTCTTTTAAGGATCTGTCAATGATTTTTTTTTTTAATGGCCACAAAAATAAAATATCACGGTATTTCATGATCTTTGTCTGTTTTCTTAGAAAAGAACCCCTCTCCCCCTCTAAAAGGGAAAGAAACAGGACTCGGTGTCTTTTGTGATGTCTTGAGATCCAGAATAAAGAAATACTGAGGTTGGTCCTCTAGTGAAGAATGTACAAGTCCAAGAAAAGGGGCAGAGCCTCACCAGAGGCTGAAACCAATAGGTGCTTTTTGTTTTTATTTTTAATGGGTAAAGCTCAGAGAGGGTGAGTTGGTGGGAGTCACAGAGCAAAGGCCTTTCAGTGATGACATTAGACACACACACACACACACACACACACACACACACAAACACACACACACCCATTACCGGCAGAGTTGGTGGGAAGGTGCTGACATAGACACAGCGTTTTATGGTTTTCTCCCCTCCTGACCATCTATCTTGTAGGCACACGCCCTGTCTGTCTGTATAGGGAGATAGGTACCTGAGCAATGAGCCTTGCTTGTGACTGCTGCCCCCAGAGAAGCTTCCAGAACAATCCCCGGTGGAGTGTCTGGGGAAAGAAAAAGTCCCCTGGGCAAACGGGCCTGACTGTGGGGGTGAACAGCCCACCGGGGTGTCACCTCTGCCAGCGGCTTTGCCCCAGCCAGCTCCTGCGCTGTCCCTGCAGGCAGCTCTGAGATGCAGAGTCACACTCTCTGGACAGGGTGCCCTGGGGGAAATGAATGCACCCCTGCTCGCTTCCCCATGCCCCTGCACTCTCCTCCCCTCGTGCCCTGCCCGCCTCCCTGCACCCTTATCCACCTTCCCACACCCCTGCTTGTTTCCCAGTGCCCCTGATCACCACCCACCCCACGCCCCTGCTCACGTCCATGCATTCCTGACTGCCTCCTCACACCCCTGTCTCCATCTCCTGTGCAAGGTAGACCACCTGCCTGTAGAAAGAACGAAGCCTGCACTAAAGGAAGGAAGCCCAGGGCCCTGCACTATCAGTTTGTCATCTGTGGCCAGTGCAACCCTGGGGGACCTCAGTCTTGATTTTGTTCTTGGCACTAAGCTCATTTCAGGGAGGGGTGGCATATTAACAAGGACGATAACCAAACGGGGCAGGCTCCCACATCCCCTGCTCTGCACCCCCCCCGCCCCCCGCTGGTTTGGGAAGACAGAGCCTCATGTGAAAGGCACCTAGGTAATGGGAGCACCCTGCACCCTGACACTGCTGAGCTGAGCTCTGCCCAGCCCCCCACCCTCAGGGTCCAGCTGTCCCTTCCCGCTGGCTCTGGGGCCAGGCAGGGGCGAGGCGATGGTGAGGCCCCCGGAAGAGAGAAGGGGAAGGAATGGAAGGGGAAAACAGAGGCTATAGGGAGGGACTGGTGAGAGGGGAGAGAGAGGAAGGAGGAGGAGGAGGACAAGAGAGGAGGGGGGAGAGAAAGAAGGTGGGAGAAAAAAGAAGAGGAAGAACAAGGAAGACGAGGATAAGGAGGATAGAGAGAGAGGATCTGACTAGGAGATAAATGAAGATCAGAGAGACAGATGGGAAGCGAAGCCAGCCAGCCCGAGAAGAAGGGGCGGGACAGGCTCCTGGGCAATGCATCTCCCCCCTCCCCCTCCCTCTTCACTCTCCCTTCCCCCTCCCCCCTTATCAGCGGCACGGGGCCTTATTGCAGGTGCCTTGGCGCCACCGAGTCTGTGGCTGAGATGGCCGGGCCGGCAGGAGGGCGGGGTGGAGTCTGTGGCCCGCAAGGCTGGATCAGGGTGCAGGCTTGGGCTTCGCACGCGCCCCTGGCCACCTGTAAGCCCAGGGAGGCCGAGCTGGCATCTACAGCCGCCCTTGAGATCCCGACCACAGTCCGCTTGCCATCAAGAAAAACAGGAACAGTTTGCAAAGATGCTGCATTGGCGGGGCCTGACTCACCTGCCCTTCTGTTCCGGGAGGGGACCAGCCTGGCTTGGCAGGTCAGCTTTGCTGTGGCAGGCCGGGGGCCCTGGGGGAGGGTCTGTACCCCACTTCTCTGCACCCCTCCCCTCCCGAGGACAAGTAGAAATCGCTGCTGCTCGAGCCTGGGGCTGCTGGCTGGGTGGAGAGCGGTGTTGGGACTTCTGATCTGTCACTCAGGGCCTGGCCGTAGTGTCTCCATTGCTGAGGGCTGGGCAGGGTGGACAGAGGAGCAGAGGACAGTCCAGTCCTGCCTACCAGAGGCAGCTACAGACCTGGGCTGGGCTCCTCTTCCACTCTGCCTTCCATCTACATACAATAAACTCGGGGCCATCAGCCTCCAAACCAGGCCTCGCTGCCTCTCCCCAGAGGCCCTGCGTGTGTGTGTGTGTGTGTGTGTGTGTGTGTATGTTCTGTGTTGATTTAGATGCTTATGTTTCAGGTTTGGCCTCCACACAGGAGAGAAAGCTGACGCTGCTGTCCTGAGCCGGAGTTACTTCCCTTAATACAATGGTATCCAGATTCATCAGTGTGTGTCCCTGAAAGTGTATAATTTTAGTCCTTTTAATGGCTAAATAGTATTCCATGATATAGACCACATTTTCTTGATCCCTCCATGTGTTGTGGGTTTTCTGTTGTAGGGCATTGCATGTAGGGCTGTTTCCATAGCTTGACTATTATAAATATCATTTTATTGTCTCTGTGTGTCCATACTGGGGCTTCAAACTCAAGGCCTGGTGGCTGACCCTGAGCTCTTTTCCACTCAAGGCTGGTGCTCTACCACTTGAGCCACAGGTTCCCTCCTGGCTTTCTGGTGGTTAATTGGAAATAAGTATCACATAGACTTTTCTGCCCAGGCTGGCTTCGAACCTCAATCCTCAGATCTCAGCCTCCTGAGTAGCTAGGATGACAGACGTGAGCCCCTGGGGCCCAGCTTCATTTTCAATATTTTCTGAGGCGAGGTTTCACCATGTCACCCAGGCTGGCCTGAAAGTCAACGATCCTCAAGCAGAGTGCTTCCAGAAGCTTCAGAGGCAGCAGCAGTTCCCCGAGGCCTGAGCACTGCCTGCCATATCCCAGGGCCCACCATGGACCATCGGTCCCTCCTTTAATCCCTTCCCCAGCCTCCCCAGCCTCTCCTCTTTCCATCATCATTAGGACCAGGGCATCCTGACCGGCAGGCACACCCACATAAAGCAAAGCAAATCAAACAGAGAGACACACCCCCCCCCCCATACACACATCCTCTCAAGACAGCCAAAGGGAAGGGAAGGTCCCCCTCCCTCCCCAAATTAAGGCAGCGCCCTTGAGCAGAGCAGTCAGAAAGGAAACCTTTTAGCTTCAACCAGGAGCCTTTTCCTGGGAGGAATTTCATCAGAATAATAGTGTCTGTGGATGGGCAGTTTAGGAGAATGGTTCCTTCATGTTCCTTCGTGCCAGGGGGCTGCCACCGCCGCTGGATTGGGCTTCAATCTGAGGCGGGGGTGGGGGTGAGGGTGGGGGGACTGGATCCAAAAGTGGGAGCTTTGAGTGTGATATCTCTGGTTTTGAGGCCAATGAATCCCACAGAACCCTTGCTTTCAGGTTTCCAAAAGGAGGTTTTGGCAGATTAAACTCTGGTGGTGAGAGTCTTTGCTTATTCCCAACACCCAGTTAGTTAATTGCTGGGAAGTGAGGTGCTTACAGGGCTAGCCTCTCATGATGCCCTGGGGCACTATTCCTGTGGGGGAGGCCCCCCCCATTAGCAGTGAGATTGCGAGCTTTGGAAGTCCTGGCTGGGGTCCCTGTGAATCCAGCCACATGAGATCCATCACTGCTGAGTGGTGGTTCTGGGGCCTCCAAGGGAGCTGGTGGGGGGGGGGGTAGGGGGACAGGCCTTAGTGACAGTTTTCCAAGACACGCAGGTGTGGCAAAGCTAGTTTCTGAAGGCCTACTGCGTGTCCCACAAGAGTACAGCGGCAGGCAAAGGGGGAGTGCGTCATGCGTGTGTTTGCGCCGTCGATGCTTTCCTGGCCTAGCTAGGAGTCCTTCTCTTCCTCCACTCAAGAGCTGCCTGAGTCCCTCTCCTGACCCTCTCCCTGTGTGACGCCATCTCTTCTTGGAGGGATGCCACCCCATTGGGGGTTGCTTCTCACCGTGACGGCATCTGTAAAGACCCAATTCCCAAACGAGGTCCTATCAGCAGGCCCCAAGGTTACTGATGACCGGGCCTCTATTTCAAGTCAACCTGCAAGGGCCAGCCAAGCCTAAAAGAACGTGCCGGCGCATGCTGCCCCTGCGCGGAGTTGAGGAGAAGCAATGTGGCTGGAAGGTTCACAGCCAGGAAGACAAAGAGCCAGGAGTCGCACAGATTCCCCTGTCCCCAGCCCCTGCAAGTCTTCAAAACTTATGTGCAGTCTCACAACCGTGAAACAAAACAAACAAACAGCAGCAGCAAAAAATCTCACCTGAGTACACTTTCATTTGTTCCTAAGAAACTCCTTCACGGGAGGCGTGTTTTGGGTTGTAGGCTGGAGGTAAAGACATGAAAACCAACTAGATAAATGAAAATCCGGTCCATCCTGTGATTTGGGTAGTGTCAGGAAATAGGAGGAGAATGGAAAAGGAATAGGCCGGACTCGATCATCAACAGGCGAGGAGGACTGAGGAACAGCAAGGGGCACAGACCTTCCCGTGGGTTGGAGGTTGAGGGGAGAGTGAATTTTGAGACCAGGTTTACAAGGAGTCTGAGCCAGGAGGCAAAGGTGTAGGAAGTCGGGGCTTTTTCATTTGGCCCACAAAGGATGTTTACAGCTGGGCCTAGGTGAGATGTCCTGTCTGCATATCAAAGCAGGTTTCCATATTGAGGTTTTGCCTGGTGTCTGTCTGGGCCTGAGGCAATGGGGTAGGGGTCAGTCCTTCAGGTGGTACCCTGCTTGCAAGCCATGAGAAAAGGATTCTTGCTAAATGTAACAAGTGAATGGCTGAGCATGGTGGTGCACACCTGTGATCCCACCTAAGCGAGGGAGAGACAGAAACACAGCCTGAGGCCAGCCCAGATGAAAGCTAGTGAGACATTATCCCCCGACCCCAAATAATAATCAACTAAGCACATAGGGCTAGGGGCATGGTTCAAGTGAAAGAACACCTGTATAGGAAATAGGAAGCCCCAAGTTCAATTCCCAGTACCCCGCTCCCCTCAAACAAAAGAAATAGGTGGGTAGAGGTAAGAGAACAGGTTTAAAACATAGAGAAGTGTTACCCTTGCTGCTTCTGAGCTTCCGTGAGTTTGGCCACATATAATAACCCATGCATGCTGTAGTTCCTTGTGTGTGTGTGGTGTATGTGCTAGGGCTGGGGCTTGAACTCACTACCTTAGCTTTTTCGCTCAAGGCTAGAGCCACGGCTCCACTTCTGGCTTTTTGCTGGTTATTTGGAGATCAGAGTCTCCCGGAGTTTCTTGCCCCACGGGCTGTGAATTGTGATCCTCAGGCCTCAGCCTGCCAATGGAATGACAGGTGTGAGCCCCTGGCGCCTGCCCATGCTCTCATCCCTGATCAGCAAGATGAGCTTCTGATGCCCAGCTTTCTAACTTCTTGTCCAGAACAAGCCAGCTGGCTTCCCACCACTGGACAGCGAGACCCAGAGGCCCTGGTTAGAGAAGGAAGGACACCCATCTCCACAGAAGACACATAAATGCCTAACAGCTGCCAACCCAGGCCTCACCGGCCCAGACTCCATCCTCACCCACCGACACAGGAGAGAGGCCGTGTGTGTGTGTGTGTGTGTTGATGATTACAGACAAGGTGAACTTTCAGGGCCAGCAAAATTTGGTCCCGGGCATAGTGCAAGGGGAGAAGGTGGGGTGTTGCTATGGAAACAAGAGAGCAGGTAGAGAGCATTGCCATGGAGACCACGGGCGAATGGAGTTCTGGGCTGGATGAGGTTTGGGTGTGTTTTAAAAGTAATTGGTGGAGTAGTTTGAGTGGAAGCAGATAATCGACTTGAGAACTGAAATCCAGTCACCTGTGTTTGCACATTATCTTTTTTTTTTTTTTTGTTTTCCCCAGTGCTAGGGGTCAAACCCAGGGCCTTCCTTGTGCATGTGAGGCCGACTCTACCACTGAGCTACATCTCCAGTCCCGTTTGAAATGATTTTCTTTTAGGGCTTTAAAACACTCCTAAGGCATTCTTGGCTATTCCTCCTATCACAAGGACAATACTAATTTCTTTTCTTTTTCCTTTCTGGCTGGTCCTGAGGCTTGATCTCTAGGCCTGGGTGCTGTCTTGAGCTCCTTATGCTCAAGATTCAAGTGCTCTTACCACTTGAGCCACAGCACCACTTCTGGCCTTTTCTCTGATTAATTGGAAGTAAGAGTCTCACAGACTTTCCTGCCCCGGGCTGGCTTCGAACTGCCATTCTCAGATCTCAGCCTCCTTAGTAGCTGGGATTAGAGGCTTGACCCACTGTTGCCTAGCCGAAGATACTAATTTCTTTTCCCCTTCCGTCTGAGCGAGATCATAAAGGTGTCGGGAAATAAGCATCACACACGGTAGGTGTGGTTTGACTTCCACTGAGTTTAGGGTTGTTTGTTGACAACCAGAGCAGGCCTTGGGTGTGCCAATCAACAGGCAGCATATGGAGTTCAAGCCCCAGCCCGTGGGAGCCGGGAGGTGCTGGAGCTGTGAGCTCCAGCCAAGTAGTGCATTAGGCAGGCTAATCCGGGCTTCTGCGGGAGACACCTGCTAAGAGGTGTCTATTCTCTTCCTCCCCGAGTGTGCTGTCATCCCTAATCTGTCCCTAAGTCTTGCTGTGGCTGCCGGCCTGGGCAATTGTCTACAGGTAGAGCCCTGCCCACTGCGGGGGAGGGGGTGTGTGAGAATGGCCTCAGGGCAGGTGACAAGGAGCAAACAGAGGTGGGGACCAGGAACTGGAGGCTGTGTGAGGTCCCTGGGGAGGGTGGGGCCTGGCGAATCTTTTGTAGCCCCCAGCTTGGTGGGGTGGGGGAGGGATGGGGTGATGTAGGCTGGGGACTGGGGTGTTAGTGTCTTAAGTGAATTTCAGGATTAGAAGGTAAATCTTGGTGAAATCTCAAGTGTGTCATTTACCACATGAATCACCCTGGTGGAGTATTAACATGAAATTTACAGCCTGGGGTGGCAATTAGTGTAATTAAGCAACCTTAAGTTGCTTTGGAGTTAAGGCACCTGGGTATAGGGAGCTACTCGCATGGAAAGGGTAGGGAGCTGGAGGAGGGAAGGCTTGGGGCCTCTGTTCAGGGCTTTCTTCCAAAAGGGTCCATTCATTCATTCATTCTCTCATTTTTGAAATTGAGTCTCACGGTCCAAGCGCTCAAATTCGGGGCCTGGCGTTGGCTCCTTACTTTTTTTTTTTTTTGCTCAGGGCTGGCCCTCTACTACTTGAGGCACAGCTCCATGTTTGGCTTTTTGTTGGTTAGCTGGAAATAGTCTCTTGGATTTGTGTGCCCGGCCTAGCTTCAAACCGCCACCGTCCAATCTCTGCCTCCTCAGTTAGCAAGGATTACAGGCAGGAGCCGCTAGGGATCCCCCGCCAGGCTTGAAATGGGAGAAACCTGGTCAAGCAGTATTTTTAGAGGAAGTTCTTTTGGATTTTCTATCCTAGTTTGCAAATTAAAAAATGTTTTGTTTATTTTGCAAAAGAAAACAAAAACTCCATTTTGCTTTAATGTCAAAAGCAACGTTGGTTCAGTATAGCCAAAGAGGAAAATTTAGTCTGCCTTTAATAAGTACAGATGGGAGTGTCCTAGTGTGATTCACGTGGAAATGTTCCAGAAGGTTCCGCCTCGCAGGTGACAGCGCTGCCTACTCACGACCAGCGAGGCTAGTAAGGGTGTTTCCAGCCTGTCTCAATGGCTAAGCACCCACTAGGACCCCAAGATGCTTTCTGCAAAGCTGTGCATTGTTTTGTTTCTTGTTGGTTCTAGGGTTTGAACTCAGGACCTTGCGCTTGCTAGGCAGGAGCTCTACCACGTAAGCCACACGTGCCCCCTTCTTTTTTGCTCAATTATTATTTTTTGAATAGGGTCTTAACACTTTCCATTAGGCCAGCCGGGACCCCAGGTTTCCTATTTCTACCTCTTGTGGAGCTGGGATCTTGCCCCAACCTTCCCCTCTTCCCCTCAGCTCCAGCTCGGCTCGGAACCTGCCCCGGGGACACCCGGGCGATGTTTGATGAGAGCCCTGGGGTTGAATTTGCTGTGTTCCAGCCCCCTCTTCCCAGATGTCTTCACTGAGTGGTCCCGGTGGCCGGAGCCCCATGAAGGTGCAGCTAGTGTCTCCCGGCTGTGTCCCCGTCCTCCCAGCCCCCTGGCAGGCCCCTCCCCCCCACTGTCGCTGGCCCCCACCAGCCCTCTTGTTCAGGGCAGGCCCTGGAGAAGGGCTTTGTGCTCCAGGTGCTGAGGCCTGCTAGCATCCTAATCTCTGACCTGACTTTGGAGGACTACTCTGGGCTCCACCTTTCCCCACCGCCCACACCGACCCCTTCAACAACGATCTGTTCCAGGGGAGATAGAACTGAGGGGTCCAGTGGAGCCAGGACCCCCATCCACACCAGCCCCCCCACAACAGTGGGTGTGGAGGGGGAGGGGGACCCATCCCCCATTCAGTCTTGCCCATCAGCCCTGCTCACCCATGAGAAAACAATGGGAGTTTGAAGAGGAAGAGAGGACACAATGCAGGCGCTGGGGCCTCCACCCACCTTTGTCAGCCTCAGACCACTGACATTTGGGGCCTGGTGGTTATTTATGGGCAGGACTGTCCCCAAATGTCCTTCTTCCCCCAGGGGTGACAGCTGGCAGGGGAGATGGTTGAGGGGGGGAGAGCAACCATCAAGGTGCTTGTAGATCCTTTTGAGCCAGAGTTTCACGGGCGCAGCCTGGCGCTGGGACGTCCCTGTCTCCCGAGTGCTGCTGGGCTTCCAGGCTTGTGCCTCCACCCCGGGTGAGTGACGCCGGCAAGGTGCACTCCCCGGAGAGGAAGTCAGGTTCTGCATTGGAACCTCTTTGGCGCCCGCAAGTGCCTCGAGCGGACCAGCGGGACCTCGCACGGTCTTCACCGCCTGATGCTCAGGAGGTCTTGTTCCTTCTCCACCCCTGCGGGACTCTCTCCTGTCTCCCAGGCAGACCTGGTCAGGTCACCGCACACACCTGCCTTGTTTGTGGCCTGCGGCACTACCGCTTCCTTAAAATCACTCCCTTTGGACCTCCGGTCCTCCTCCGTCCCCTCTCGCCTACTTCTAGCTGCCTTGCTATTGGCCCAGTACATCCGGTGAACTCCCACCTCAGGGCCCTTGCACATGCCGTAGCCTCTGCCCGAAATGCCCTTCCTTGTGGTTTCTTCTCCCATCACCTGTACTTCTTTTTCTCCCTCTGGGAATATCTCTCTGGGCTACTCCACCCAGTCTCCCGCTCCATCTTTCTTAGTCTCTCTTCCTTGCTCTACTTTTTCTTTTCCCTGCCCAGTGTGTGTGAGGAGCCAGGCACCAGTGGCTCATGTCTGCAATTCCAGAAGCTTGGGAGGCAGAGATAGGAGGCTCCCAGGCCAAGGCCAGTGTAGGCAAAAAGTTACCGAGACCCTATCTCCAAGAAAATGTGGGGTGCCGTGAAGCACACTTGTTGTGCATCTATGTGAGAGGCAGAGGTGGGGAGAATAGCGGGGGAGGGGAGGACCGTCTCAGCCAAGACAAGTGGGGGTCCCTATCTGAAAACTGCAACAAAGGGCTGGGTGCGTGGCTCAAGGGTTAGAGAAGGCCTAGCTTGAGAAAGGCCTGAAGTTCAAACCCTGGAATGGAGGGGTAGGGGTGGGGGAGGGAGGAGGATGAGGTGGGGAAAAGGAAAAGAACGAGGCGGGATCTCCAGAACACTGCCCGAACTTAACATTCAGCTCCTGGTGAACGAGTGATGAGCACACTTCCTACCATCCGGCTACGAAAATCACATCACAGTGGGTGAAAGCCAGAGCCAGGCTCCTCCCCTCCGTTCCCACCAGCCTGGGGAGCTAATGGCCCATCCCAGGGGCCGAGCGCCCTGGCCTGGCCAGAGGAAGACAGGCCTGGAACAGGTGAAGTGTCACAGAATGAAAGAAGTGTGCACCACTTGTGATCTCAGGGGCTCAAGGAGAAGCCCCAGGGAGTGGAGCAGAGGGCAGTGGAGGGGAAGGGAAGGGAGGACTGATTCCGATGTTTGGGATCCCTTTAAAGATAGCTTTGTCTCTTTAATAAACAGGGGAGGAGGAAGCCTAGCTCTGCCATTGTCATCTTGGATCTGGTTGTTTTTTTTTTTTTTTTTTCCACAAAGGTCCAAAGGAAGCAAGGGAAAATCCCCCATCACTGAACTCTATTTATCCTCATTGTTTTCAGCCAGCTCTGTGGGGAGGGGAGGGAGGGTGGGGGTGGGGGATGCTCTGTTTTTTCAATATTCTTTCTGCAAAACAGCAATATCTGCAATATCTGCCTGCCACCCGCAGCCTCCCCAGCTCTTGGAGAATGAAAACCTCCATGAATAGGACTTGGGAAGTGATGGCTTGCCGGGCTGAAGGCACGGTAGACAGCACCACACTGGGTGCATGCGCGTGTGAACATGCACACATGCGTGCAGAGCAGGCACAGGTGGCAGCAGCTGAGAGCTGACCCATGACCTTTCACCCTGAAGGTGCCTGGTGCCCCGCCTGGCTGTCCCTGGCTGCCTTGTCCAGTGTGCTCTGAGGTCCTGGGGTGTCTCCCCAGCTCTGCCCCTCACAAGGAACCCCTTCACTGTGCTTCCACCGTGCCAGGCTCTGTTCCAAGCCCCCAGAGATGGTCCTTTTTCCACCTCTGTCCACATGTGCCAAATGAGAGTCCAAAGACAGGGAGCACTTTCTGGGTAGGGTGCTGGGAAGCAATCGGGCCAAACTCAGAGACTCTACCCAAGCCTGGGAGCCGGGCCTCCACTCTGTCTCCTCCCATCTTTCAAATGCAGATACCACAGCCAGGAGAAGGGAAGGACCCAAGGTCACAGAGCAGATGAAGGGTGAACAGAGACCTAGAACTCACAGATGGGGACCTATAACTCATGGGCAGAGACCTAGAACTCACAGAGAGATACCTAGAACTCACACACTGGGGCCTAGAAAACTCACAGATGAGGACCTAGGACTCACATATGGAGACCTAGAGCCCACAGAGGCCTAAAACTCACAAATGGGGATCTAGAACTCACAGATGGGGCCTAGAACTCAGATGGGGACCTAGAACTCATAGACAGAGACCTAGAACTCACAGACTGGGGCCTAGAACTCACAGACGGGGGCCTAGAAAACTCACAGACAGGGACCTAGGACTCACAGATGGAAACCTAGATCTCACAGAGACCTAGAACTCACAGATGGGGATCTAGAACACACAGGCAGGGACCCAGAACTTAGGCTCCCAGATTAGGCCTCTGGCATCCTTTACCAATTGGATGTTCCTCAGATCTGCTCTTGAGAACATCATGGAGCAGAAACCCTCTCTGTCTCTGTGTCTTTATGTCTCTGTTGGTCTTTCTGTGTCTCTCTCTGTGTGTCTCTCAGTCTCTCCTAACTTCTCCTTCCCCTCTCTGTCTCTGTCTCTGTCTCTGTGTGTGTCTCTCTCTTTGGCTCTCCTCTCTTCTCTTCTCCTTCTCTTTGCCCTCCCCCTCATTCTCCCACTTCTGTCCTCATTTTCTGTCTCTGACACCCTCAGGTCAGGAGAGCCAGCTGAGCTTGAGCTCCCTCCTCATGGCTGTGGCCCGGTGCAGCCAGGCTGCCCTGGTGTTGCGAGCATCTAGAATTCATCCACCAGGCCCGGCTGCTGTGCACATCCCCTGGGGTCGTGCTGAAGGGGCCTCCCTCATCTCCTGATGTTCTAAAGGCTAACCATTCTCCTTGTCTTTCATTAGTGGCATAAAAGGGAAGAACACACATACACACACACACACACACATGCATGCTCGCACATGTGTGTGTGTACATGCACAGTTTGCCCCAGTTACTCAATAAAGACACATCACAAAGATAGTGTTTGTTCATCTCTAGGCCTGGGGCCCTGTTGGTCTTCCTGTAATCGGCAGAGTAGCAATGATGACCTTGAGACCCTTCCTACTTGCCAGCGACCCCATGGCTCCCTGTCTCCCCCTCCTCCTTTCCCTCCTCCCTCCTCTCCTTCTCCCTCCTCTCCTCCTCCTCCTCTCCTTCTCCTCCTCCCCTCCTCCTTCCCCTCTTCCTCCTCCCCCCTCCTTCTCTCTTTCCCCCTCCCCCTTTCTCCCCTCCTCCCCCTCCTTCTCTCCCTCCTCCTCATCTCCTCTTCCTCCCCTCTTCTTTCTCCCCTCTTCCTCCTCCCTCTCCCCCTTCTCCTCTCCCTCCTCCTTCTCCTCTCCCTCCTCCTATTCTCCCTCCTCCTCCTCTTCTTCCTCCTCCTCCTTCTCCTCCCCCTCTCCCTGCACTCCTCCCTCCCTGTCCTCCTCCTCCCAGCCCTTTGGCTGCAGTAGCTTTGGTAGCATTGCAAATCAGCCTCTCTGCACTTCTGAACTCCCCAACCTCAGCAGGATCTCAAGGTAGGAGAAGGCCCCTCACCTGCTGAGGTCACTCCCACCCCATCTCTGGGTGCTCTGGAAAACAACGCTGAGCAATAGGCACCTCCATTCCCACTCTCTACTCCACTCTCACTACAGTGCCGGAATGGAGGCAGAGAGAGAAACTAAGTCATGGGTTCCAGCTGTATTCTGTTTAGTTATTACATGACACTAGGTGCCCCCCGACCAGGTGCTTCAAACCCTATTAACTCAGGTCCTTCTCTCAGCTCAGCTGGCTAGCTGGTAGGTCTTCTCATTAGCATTGTGGATAAGATGGGAACTGCCAGGAGGGGGACTCCATGCGTCACTGAGGCAGCACAGGGAGGAGGGGGCCCGGCTCCGTGCTTCCCCTCCATGGCGGTGACTTTCTGAGGATTCTAGGGAATGGTTTTCAGGGCTGGGTGGCACTGTAGGGCATCCAGCCAAAATAGTAGTGATCAGGAGAGAGATCCAGGAAAGCGGGTGGCTGGTCAGCAGAAGCGTGATCATCATTTTAAGTGGATAAAAAATATGAATATAAGTGTGTGAAGTCTTTTGCAAATGCACGCTCTGTCCTCCATTGATCAAATGGCAAAGTCATTAAAATAACAGGCTCACTACTAGTTAAGAGTGCCCCACCCCCCCCAATACACACCACAGCACACATGTCACACCTCCCTTCCCTGCCTTGGTGGTGTGGGCATAGTTCTGGCAGAGCTGGGAGGGGCGAGTGTCCCCCCCCCACCCCATTCCTCCATAGCATTCTCCTGGGAGCCACAAATTACCACCTCAGGCTTGGGGAGACATTGCCACCCTAAATGAAAAGGTTGGGACGCATCTCAGTGGCAGAGGACTTGCCTTTCATGCCCAAGACCCTAATACTGCAAAGCAACAACAACAGAAATTTTCCTAAATTATATTTGATTTGATTTGATTGATTGATTGTTTGTTTGTTGCGGGGCTTGAACTTGGGGCCTGGGCACTGTCCCTGAGCTTTTTGTGCTCAAGGCTAGTTCTCTACTGCTAGGAACAACAGCTCCACTTCCAGTTTTCTGGTGGTTAATTGGAAATCAGAGTCTGATGGGGATTTTTTCTGCCTGGGCTGTCTTTGAACCACGATCCTCAGTTCTCAGTCTCCTGAGTAGCTAGGATTACAGGTGTGAGCCAACTGGTGCCAGGCCCTAAGTCATTATTTAGAGGAAGATGACAGTGCTAAGGGCCTGAACTTAGAGTGCAGAGGAATGGGTGGGCGAGGAAGTATAATATGGGCCAAGCTGGATAACAATCTGTAACAATCACTCAAACCCCAGTAGATTCATCCAATGGAAACATTCCCATGTCATACTAAAGGCCACATTTAGAGACCTGCCTACATGGATTCATGTGGGCTTGCCCTTCAAATGTCTCCACAAGCCACATTGCCCAGAGATTGGGGCTCTGAAGGAATCCCGGGGAACCTTTCCCAGAGCAATTAGCACCATCCATGACTCTGACTTAAAATACTTGCTGCCTAGCCAGATATACTGCGCATACCTGTAATCCCACCTACTTGGCAGGTGAGGCAGGAGCATTGAGTTTGAGGCCAGCCAGAGTAAGACTGCATCTCACATGCAAGAGGGCTGAGGAAGTGGCTCAAGTGATAAAGCACTTACCTGTAGTCTCCAGAATGGCAGGGAAAAATAGTTTACTCATTCATTTGGTCCATTTATTCATTTGACCCATCCATCCATCCATCCATCCATCCATCCATCCATCCATCCATCCATCCAAGATCCATTCATGTATCACCTATCCATCATCCATTCATCATCCATCTGTACATCCACTCATCCACCTATCATCCATCCATGTATCATCCACCACGTATCATCTATCCATTGTCCATGTATTATTCATTCATCCACCATCCATTTATCATTGATCCATGTATCATCCATCTGTTCATCAACCATCTGTCCATCCATCCCTCCATGCATTCATCCATCTGTCCATCCATCCACCCATCCACCCATCCATCCATCCACCTATCGTCCGTCTGTCCCTCTGCCCATCCATGCATCCCTCCATGCATGCATTTACCCATCCACCCTTCCATCCTTCCACCCATCTTCTTATTCATCCATCCAATGATTCTCCACCTGTTCTCTCTTTTCTGTTCTGCCACTGGTTGCTTCTCCATTGACTTCACCGAGGCTCACGGTGCCCAGTCCTGCTTTAGCGCTGGAAAGGGGCAGCCTTGACTTCTCAGAAGCACCTGGTCTCATGGCAGAGATCAACATATAAGAAGATAATTACTACTTAGTGAGACAGGTGAGAATTAGTGTCTCTTGAGGTCTAGAGCTTAATGCCAAATAAATGTCAGCAGCGTCCTCAGCCGGGTGAGTGACTGGGTTAGCACACGTTCCCGTTCTCTGAGGCAGTGGTGGGGACGCGTGGGACGGAGGGGAGGGGAGGGGCCCAGCGAACGCTCAGCTTTCAAAATATTTACCTCCTTTTGAGACATCTGTTTTCAACCTTGTTGTTCTTTGAGCCATCTCAGCTCTAGGAATCGGAAAACACCCTGAACCTTGACTTCAGAGAACTGTTAAGCCCACCAGAGCAGAGAGCCACAGTGCGACTTTTGAAGTATAGAGGGCATGCATTTACAGACTGAAAAGAAAGAGTTTTAATTTTGAGACAGAGAATAGCACTATATCCTAGGCTGGTCTTCCAATTCATGATCTTCTTCCCTCAGCCTCCAGAGTGCTGGGATTATAGGCATGCACCACCACACTGGGTTTTAAAACCACTTGGTTGAGTAAGGAGAATTAAGTTACAGAAGTGCAGGCCCAGAAAGGCGACTCTTGGTTATGGGAGGTGGCAGATGTGACCCCAACTCCATGCACCCCCCCCATTATAGACTTTAGTTTTGGCTGCAAAGAGACAAGGATCCACTTATACTTAGCATTGTACCCCTCTGTTGTACCTCTTTGATCCTAGAGCAGTGCCGGGCACCTAAGAAGCCCCCCACACACCCTGAAAGTGTGTGGAATGAATAAATAAATGAGTATAGGATAAACCAGCAAACTGTCATTGTTCTCTTTGGGGTGCAAGATGAAAAGTTGTTCTTTTTTTTTTAATGGACTTTTGGGCTTTCACTTTGTTGTAGGAAACACGCAAATGCGTGACTGTAAAACTTTTAAAATGGAAAAACCAAAGTTAACAACTAAATCCCTTCTTAGGTTCAGCTGTTCCACCCCCGGGGAGGGAAATGGATTACACTGTGGAGGTGACAGCTCTGTGTTTATCCAAACGGGTTTTGATGTCCAATTAGGGCCAGGGGCCTTCAGGTCTGAAGCTGGTCCTCTCCCACCGGGGGCCTTTCAGACCTGCTGGAGAAAACAAACAGCGGCTGTGTGTGTTCCTGCCCAGGCTCAGGGCCGCAAAGACCGCCCCCCCCCCCACCTCTTTGCTGGGGGAAGGGCCAGCAGGAGGGAGCTGTGGACAGTCCCTCTGGCTGACCTGGCAGCTCAGCAAAAGGAAGAAAACAAACAAACAAAAAAAAGTCAGCTCAATCTGTTTGTTCAGAGGAAGCTGAAAGCTGGGTTTGACAGCGAGTGAACTCTTAGCTGGGTTGTTGTTTTAATGTGGGCGGGGCGGGGGAGATGAGGAGTAGGGAGGTAAAGGGAGAAGGGGGCCCGGCCTGGAGAAGAGACTTTCTCTAAGTGTGCAGGCAGGGGAGCAGGAAGAGCGAGGGATGTGGGTGGGCTACTGTGAGTGTTTAGATTGTCCAGACTGTGTCTCAATTATTCATTTATTCGCCTGTTCAATCATTCATTAATCAGTTCATGCATCGCCTCTCTCCCTCCTTCCCTCCCTCTTTCCCTCCCTCCTCCCCTCCCTCTCCCTGATCAGGGAATGCATGCTGACTGACTGCGTGATGGACAGATGCTTTTCTGGGAAGGATTGTTATGGAGGTTCTGAGGCCTTCAGCTAGTCGTCATGGATGGCCTTCTCTCTGCAGGAGTCTCTGCCTGACATGCTGCTGCAGGGGGGCGGGGGCGGGGGTAGCAGTCATTCAGCAAACACCCTGAAAGCTTCCCCCACCCACCCACACATACTCCCTTGCTGCTTAGGTGCCCTGCCCAGAGCTGGAGCCAAGGGAATGCTATCCACCCCTCACGCAACTGCTGGTCAAGATGGGGAACCGGTTCCCAGCTGTGGTATTATAAAGAAAATACACAGTGGGATAGAGAAGGGAGAATATAGCATGGCCAGGGAAGGCCTCTCTGAGGGGGAGACATTTCATCTGAATCTAGTAGATGAGAAGAGGTGAGTCTTGTGTAGTTAGAGAAGGAAGCTTCAAGCAGAAAGACTAGAAAGTTCCAAGGACCCACCCTAGCAGAAAGGATTCCAGGGTGGCTTCAGGTTAGACCAATCGATAAGGGGTGGCTACCTTGGAAACAAGCACCAGATGTGAAGATGAGAGACAAGCTTTGCCCTCCTCAACTCATTGGCTGGTGGAGGAGCTAAGGGGTGGGCTCCTGATGAGGAAAAGCAATGTGTCCAAGGCTTGAAAGGAAGAGGCTGGTCAGATCACCAGCATCCGCCAGAGTTCAGGCATCTCTTCTTCCTCATGTGCAGAGCAGGCTGGGCTGGGCTGGGGGACTCTATTGTCAAGATCGAATGAAACAAGTGAGTAAGTGGTCCTTGCTCACAAGGGCGGAGCTGCAGAGCAAAAGCCAGAGCCACTGGAAAGCCAGCAGGATGCTGAGCTGGCTGGGGGCTCAGAGCAGCGCTGGGTGTTTGTCCTGAGGGCGCCTCTCAGGGACGGGAGCAGGGCGGCCACACTGCTGCAGAGCAGAGAGTCCCAGCCCTGATGTCCCCACTACAGGAGGAGTGAGGTGGTGGCCCCTGACGCTGGGCCGAGGGTGTCCATGCGGAGGCCCTGGAGGCCAAGGCCAAGGCTGAGGCTCGGGGATTGCAGGCAGCAGTCACTAAGGCCACCCTTAGCTCTCCAAGTCCCTATGGCCCCAGGAGACACCGAGGATCCCCTCTTGTGGCCCTGTGTGTGAAAAACAGCACACGTACACCAAACTCCTCAGAAGCCAAAGGGAGGCAGTGGAGGCATCTGACAATCGGTGACAATCTGCCTTGCAGGAGCAATTGCTCTCGAGTGCCACAATGCATCTGAGGGAGTAGAGCTAGAAGCTATGCTAAAAATCATCTGCCACACCCACCATCACCACCGTCACCACCACCACCATCACCACCAACACCATCATCACCATCACCACCATCACTACCACCACCATCATCACCACCATCATCATTATCACCACATCATTACCATCAATACCACCCCTTCGTCTCATCTCTACCATCACTACCAATATCATCACCACCATTACCTCCACCACCACCACCATAACCATCACTACCTCCATCACCACCATCATCGCCACCACCACAACTACCAGTATCCCAACCTTCATGACCATCAATGTCACCTCATAGGAGCTGCCGCCACCACACGCAATGCAGCAAGGACAGCACACATACACCAGATGGCCTCCCTTTCCCACCTCCACAGGTGATTCTCCAGCACCCACAGGCTCTGTGCCGGGTGGTAAGGGCTCTCTGTGCCAGAAGCTGCCCGTGAAGCACATACACCAAGGCAGGCACTCCGAGGGGTCCACATGGAGAATGAGAGCCCATCTTCAACTGATGACACACGGACCTGGTCTGATTGTCAGAGAGGTAGAATCTATGATGATCAAATTCAAATTTCCCCTTGGCCAGGAATGGCAGTGAAAATGTACCAGTACACCTCTATCTTTTGCCCATGGCAGACAGCCGTCATCTACCATGGCAGACCTTACAGCCCATCCCAATGGTGGCCCCAGAACAGACCTCAATAAGGGGCTCCTGGCAGCCTAGTGTGTGTCCAGTGGACGGGAGCCAGTGGGGTGGGGGTTGGGGGGAGAAACTCCACTGGCTGGCTTACTTTAGGATTATTATCTTCAAAAGGGTCACCTCCCCTTGGCCAATCCCATTTCACAAAGAAGGAAACTGAGGCAGAAAGAAAAGTACCACCAGAGCCACAGACGCAGTAACTGGAAATGAGTATCTGAATGGGTTAAACTGCTTCCTGGGTGGAATTGGGGAAAACACGTCTCCTTGTCCCTCATCACTTGACTAAATTTTCTTTATTTCCAGTTAGAACCAAAGGATTCGTTCCTTCCCTTCAGTAGCAGTGGGGGGTAAGAAAGTCATCTTTTATGAGACTGAGGGCAGCTGTTGTCCTTCCTTCCCAGCTGTCTCCCCCTGAAATAGGATAGGACAAGAATTCGGAATTTTCAAAACCCAAGGAAAGAACCCTGGAGACAGGGATCTGAGTTTGAATCCCAGCTCATCCATCACGCTCGTCTAGGTAACCCTAGCAACCAGCCTCACCACCAAGTGGGGTGTCCCTGGGATGGAAGCAGTCTCTTCCTCCCCACTAGACTCCTGCTGTAAGATCCGTGAGCTTGTTGGCACAAATCAGACATTTCCAAACACAGCCCCATGGACATTTGTTTGCTGTGGGAAGAATCAGATTCAGGCTAAGACTATGAATATTTGACTCTGAAACCCAACTGTTTCACAGTTGACTCAGATGCCCCTGGCTCACACGTCCTGTCTGTGTTGTCTTATTTGTCCCTGATAGCACTGCCATTTGGAGTCTGCTTCTAGGTGGGTCTGACCAGCTTTGCCACCATGGGGGTGCACAGGACTTCTTCTCAGATCTGCTTGGGGTGGCTGACTAACCAATCAAGCCAACAAGTCCTTCCTTCCCCCCCTTCCCTCCTTTCTTCCAGCTTTCCTCCCTCCCTTTCTCCTCCCTTCTCTCCCTCCCTCCTTCCTTTTCTCCCTCTCTCCTTCCTTCCTTCCTGTATCTATGTATCTATGGCACATGACAAATTGGACTTATGGGCTTAGATAGTGGTTATCAGGAAAACTTTGAAATTGAGTAGCATATTCAAATCCCAGCTCCATCACACATCAACTGTGTTTTTCCTGCAGTTCCTAAAGTGGGAAGCACAGAAGGATTTGGTATCTTCGATCATGTAAAACCTGGAGACAATAAAATAAATCAATCACTGAGATGCTCATTCCTAGTGACAGTTGAATTGTAGATATTACATGAGAAAGAATATATTAACAATCTCCAGGACAGTGTTCAAAAGGTACATGTGTGATGCTGGGCACATCATTGAACATACCTTTTTATTTTTACTTTGTGTGTGTGTGTATGTGTTCTGGGGCTTGAACTTAGGACCTGGGCCCTGTCTCTGAGCTTTTTTTTGTTCAAGGCTAGTGCTCTACCACCTGAGCTATGGCTCTATTTCCAGCATCCACATGATTAAGTGGGGATAAGAGTCTCACAGCTGCAATTTGGAACTGCAATCCTCAAATCTCAGCCTCCTGAGCAGCTGGGATTACAGGCATGAGCCACCAGCACGCTGGGCTAGTTTCACTTTTTTTTTTTTTTTGGCCAGTTCTGGGCCTTGGACTCAGGGCCTGAGCACTGTTCCTGGCTTCTTCCTGCTCAAGGCTAGCACTCTGCCACTTGAGTCACAGTGCCGCTTCTGGCCATTTTCTGTATATGTGGTGCTGGGGAATCGAACCTAGGGCCTCGTGTATCCGAGGCAGGCACTCTTGCCACTAGGCTATATCCCCAGCCCTAGTTTCACTTTTTGATAAGGACAGGAAGTCCAGATCTTCCTACATGTGAAGTGCATGTTTCGAAGCACACACACTGGTAGAGCAGAAAGGACTCTTTCCCTCCACCACAGTCACAGAAGATGGCAACTGCCAGAAAGTAGACATGTGGGCTGAGAACAGAGCTCTCCTTGGGAAAGATGGAAAGCCATCCACTCATTTTCAAGTCATTTCCGAAAAGTGATCTCCCTGAGTGACTGCAGGGTGAGCACCTGCCAAGATGTGAATCCTGGAGGCAGAGGAAGGAAGTCAGGTTCCTGAGGCCTGCAAAGAGAATCCCACGCCACATTTCACACGCCCTCCAAAACAGGATTCTTAGGGGATGTGTTTGTTTCACCGCCTTCAACACTGCACAGAGGACCTTGAGTCAGAAGCTAGAGTGCTATGTGCAGACCCAAGCACTCCTGACATCTCCTAGTGTGCCACTGAGGATGGGTTTCCTTCCACCTCATGTGCTCCCCATTAGATGACATGTCTCCAGCTTGGTGGGTGGAGGTGCGGCTCCCCACGTTCTTCTGTGTGTGTTAATGTTACATGAAGATCATTGGACTACTAGTCTCCTTTGGTTACTTTTACAGGTTTTACTCAACACCTCCTGCTGTGACCTCATAACTGCATATGTGAAAAATATGTATGTCTTCCTGGCACTGGTGGCTTGTACTTGTAATCCCAGCTACCCAGGAGGCTGAGATCTGAGAATAGTGGATCGAATCCAGCCTGGACAGGAAAAGTCCACAAGACTCTTATCTCCAATGAGCCACCAAAAAGCTGGAAGTGGAGCTGTGGCTTAAGTGTTAGAGCACTAGCCTTGAGCAAAAAAATCAACAACAAAGGGCTGGGAATGTAGTCTAGTGGTAGAGTTCTTGCCTCATGTACATGAAGCCCTGTATTTGATTCCTCAGCACCAATATAGGTAAAGCCAGAAAGGACACTGTGGCTCAAGTGGTCGAGTGCTAGCTTTGAGCAAAAAGAAGCCAGAGACAGTGCTCAGGCCCTGAATTCAAGCCCCAGCACTGGCAAAATAACAACAACAACAACAACAACAACAACAATGTAAGGGACAGTTCCTAGGCCCCAGGAAAGAAATGAAGGAAAGAAGGAAGGAAGGAAGGAAGGAAGGAAGGAAGGAAGGAAGGAAGGAAGGAAGGAAAGATGGAAGGAAGGAAGGAAGGAAAGGAGGGAGGGAGGGAGGGAAAGAGAGAGCCATAGAAAAGAAGGAAGGAGAGGAGAGAAGAATGAAGAAAATATGCTTATCTGCATTGTGTGTATGTGTGCACACACACACACACACAACACACACACACACACACACCTGTTCCTGTGTTGCTCCTGGGGGTGGATGGATGGCATGTGGTTTTCCCTGCACTAGATCTGTGTAGATTTTTTCTAGTGGTAAATCACTGAATCCTC
This sequence comes from Perognathus longimembris pacificus, assembly GCF_023159225.1. Classification (NCBI taxonomy): domain Eukaryota; kingdom Metazoa; phylum Chordata; class Mammalia; order Rodentia; family Heteromyidae; genus Perognathus; species Perognathus longimembris. The sequence continues at coordinate 83,969,749 of NC_063163.1, forward strand.
AAATCCCTGTTTCTTGTCTTTTCCTTCCTTCCTTCCTTCCTTCCTTCCTTCCTTCCTTCCTTCCTTCCTTCCTTCCTTCCTTCCTTCCTTTCTTTATTATTTTTTTGGCCAGTCCTGGGGTTTAAACTCAGGGCCTGAGCACTGTCCCCGAGCTTCTTTTGCTTAAGGCTAGCACTCTACCACTTGAGCCACTGCACCACTTCCAGCTTTTTCTGTGTATGTGGTACTGAGGAATCAAACCCAGGGCTTCATGCATGGTAAGCAAGAACTGTACCACTAAGCCATATTCTCAGCCCAAATCCCTGTTTCTTAAACAGAATAGATTCTACTCTGTCCTATAGAAATAAAGAGCTCCAAACCACAGTGGGGCGCCATCCCCCATCTCCTCCCTCATGGCTTGTTTCCTCTGCTTGACTTGAGACCGCATCACTAATTCTCAAGCCAGCTGTGTTTATCAAACACAGCTAGGAAACATGGTAGCCTGTGGTGCAAATATTTGGAAGTAGCCAGATGGCCCCCATCTTGTAGACAGGCACTGGGAGGCCTTGGTCAGCATGCTCAGTGGCCGCTCTGGGGCATTTGTGCTCCTTCGGCTTCCTGAGGAATAAAGCAAAGAGGCAAAACCGAAGACACATGCACACTGACCATCAACTTAACCCGGGCTGTTAGCGGAGGCTCACCAACAGGCGCCATAGTCATACAATAATCATGACCCCATGCTCATGTCATCAGTGGGAAGCAACACGCGTGCCTGGATGATACTTCCACACTCGCAAACGTGTGTGTGAGAGGACCACCCTGCTCCCAGCAAAGGGGGCTAAGCACCCACGTGGCAGGCGCCCCACACCTCTGACTACAGGGGTGCAGACAGCCCAGGAAAGGCACCGTTGCCGAGCTGCAGGAGGAGGAGGAGAGTTGGGGAGCTATTCCTGACCCCTCAACCCCAAATGGCAGAAGTCGACCAGGACCCAAAAGACACACTGCACCTCTTGATGTTTTCAAAATGCCATGTAGGCTTTGAATCTTTCTGCTAGGCTGGATTGTTTTCAGGAAACCTTGGGGAATGTCAATAGTAACAACAACAACAACAACAACAACAATAGCAATAGAAGAAAAGAATTTAGCTCTTGACACCACAAACCACAGTAGTTTGCACGTGTACACACACACACGCTCACACACAGGCATGCACATAGGTGTGACATTTTTTGACACTGTTCTGTTGTGATCAAGGCACCTTTGACCCTTGGAATGGAATCCATGTGGATATGTGACAGCTTTGGCCCGCAGGGCAGCAGCAGTGACACTGCGTGATTTCCAGAATTGGGTCAGAAAGGCCACTCCATGCTTGCCTTCTTTCCAGCTGCGTGGAGCTGGCAGGTAGAAGGTCACCTACACCGCTGCCACCTTGGGGAGGCCACTGCTCAGTGCGCGGCTGACAAAGCTGGCTGACCCAGCCTCCCACACATTCCTTCCCCGGATACCAGGCTCTTGGTTTCTCCAGTCCTGGCTCTGTGAGCCCTTTCACCTGACAGACTCACCTCAGCCGTCTTCTGACTCACAGAATACAGGAACATAAAGGAAAAGAAGGGTGGCTTTCATGGCACTCGGAGTGGAGGTGGCTGGGTAGGCAATGGCAAACCCTCCAAACACTTCGGACAATTGTTACCTGAAACAGAACCCTCAGATGCTACCTCTGTTGGGAGAACGTGTTCTGCATGCGCGCCTTTATGTTTTAGAGATAAGACATCCGGAGCTTGAATAGATCTCTCAGGATGACGCTGCTCACAGGTTGGTAAACCTGACTTTGAACTATGACCTAAGACCCAGGTAATGGCCACCCTTGGACTCGATGACTACGAAGGTGGTATTCGCTTCTTGTGGCCCCTGTGGACATTGGCCTTGACACTGAACCCTGGAAATGGCCATCCTCATGCTCTCCACACTGCTTCCCCTGCCCCCCATCCCCCAAGCAAAACAAGCAAGGTTGTTTTCCCCTAGAAACAATAAAATACCTGCTCCTCCACTCCCCAATATGGGGTTAGGGGAAGCCAGGCTTCCAAGAGAAAATCAGAAGAAAGGAACTTTGAGATTTCTCTCTCTAGGAAGAAAACATCTCCATAAAGGAATAATGCGGAGGTATAAAAATAAATTAAACCTCAACAAAAATGAAGTAAAACACTGAGGTTCCCCTTCTCCCCCAATCTGAGGATGATGCCAAACGATTTCATCCAAGCAGATCAGGAAATGGATAGAACAATCCACTCACCCTCACCTTAAATCCATATATAACTTAAGTGAGCAGAAGCACAAAGCCATAAGAAAAACATGTCTCCAGGGCTCTATTTACCCAGCTGTGTATCTCAGGATCTGGCGCTGACATTTTTAATACGCTCTTCTGTCTTCTATGGGATTCATTCGCAGCAGCCCACAGGGAAGGGGGACACCCAGGAAACAAAACCCGGCCCCACCCCACCTCCCCTCAGCCTCTAACTGGAGGTCTGGAGCATGCTCTGAAAACACTCCCACCGGAGCAGCACGAAAGCCCCTAGGAGTGAAGGAAGCTGGCCTGAGGCCAACCTGAGGTATCTGAGTGGTTGGGTCAAGCAGGGAGGTCTGGTGACGAAGGCTGGAAGCACAGACTCCTAATCCTGGGGCAAACAGCTCCTCAGGGCATGGGGGCACCAACATGGCAACCTTGTTGTGGGGAAGGAAGCCTTTCTGGTTTTCTAGTCTTCTGATGAAATTGGGGTCCACCTGAGAACACACACACACACACACATGCACACATATGTACACACATGTACACGTATATGCACACACATGTTAGCCGAGAGTACTTCGGTGCAATAGTAACATCCACCCAGCCACACCCTGATCAAGATGTAGAACCACCTGATTCCAGAACTTTCCCTCTTGGGTCTTTCCTTTAGTGGATTCATCGCCCCTTTCCTCCAAAGCTGCCTCTTGGACTTGCAACTCCCACATTTAATAGAAGTGCAAATGTGTGCTGTGTATGAAGTTAGCTCCTCTCACTTCATGACATTGTGAGCTCACTGTTTATGAGTTTTGTGGACTTGGTTTCTATGGTGGTCGAGAAAGATGGTTGTGTGTTTGTTGCACACTCTTCCCTACCACACGGCAGTTGGTGGGTAACTCATAACTCATTGGTCACCTGTACTGGTTGTGGGAGTCTTGGTGGTCACCAGTTCACCTTGGGGGTCATTATGATGAGGACTCTGGTCTGTTTCCTGGGATGCATTCATTTTGCTGGGTCCACACCTCGGAACGGAGCCTCCGCTGGGTTAGAGGGTGTGTGCTTGTTCATAGGTGTGTCAAACTGCCTTTGAAAGTGTTTGCACCAAATCAGATCCTGACCAAAGTAAGTCTAGCTGGTCTGCATCCTTGTCTGCTGTTGGTATTGTCTGCTTTTTTTAGCCTGTTTTTATTCTGGCAACTGTAGTAGTAGCTTGTGGGGTGTGTGTGTGTGTGTGTGTGTGTGTGTGTGTGTGTGTGTGTGTGTGTGTGTGTTTGTGTTGTGTGTCCATCTTGAGGGTAGAACTCAGGACCTGATGCTGTCCCTTAGCTTTATTTGCTCAAGGCTAGCACTCTACCATTTGAACCACAGCTCCACTTTTGGCTTTTTGGTGGTTCATTGGAGATAAGAGTCTCAAGGACTTTCCTGCCTGGGCTGGCATTGAACTTTGATCCTCAGATCTCAGCCTCCTGAGTAGCTAGGATTATAGGCGTGAGCCACCGGCTCTGGTCTGATCTTATGCTTGTGATTAGCATCTCTAGGATTGTCACTGAAGGAAATTGCTTATTATATTATCAGAGGTCTAAGAAATGTCTGTTCTTAATTCCTGCCCATTTTCCCATCTGCTCGTCTCTGTTTCTCTGATTAACTGTGTTAGTTGCATATACAGCCTGGAATCAGTCTCTACGAGGTAATGTAAATACCTTTGGCTACTTTTTAACATATATATATATATGTATATATATATTACTATTCATGAATAGAAGTTGTTTCACACACACAAATATTTTCATTTATGGTTGATTTTTGGAGGGGTCTGTGTCGTGCTTCAGAAATCTAAGGTGTGTGTGTGGAGGGGTGTAAATTTTTAGTCTGGGCTAGCCTCAAACCTCCATCTTACCAATTTCTGCCTCCTTGCAGCTAGGATTACCAGCATGAGACATTGCTCCTGGCTGCATGGGGTCCATTTTTGTTTTTTGTTTTGCTTTTGTTAAACTTCCACAAATCAGTGATAATATGTGATATTGGTCTTTCTGTGCCTGGCTTGTTTCACTTATTAAAACGTTCCTCTGGTTGCACTTGTGTTGGTTGGTGTGAGGGACAGGATTTCATCCTTTGTGGTGGATGAATGACACCCCTTGGGGGAAGAAGACTGCATTTTCCTCACCAGTTCATCTGCCCTTAGCAGCTAGGTTGGAGGTCCTGCTTGGGCTGAGACTCTTGCACTTGGACTGGCTGTAGCAGGTAGAGTAATGCCCCCCTACCTCCCTCCACCCCCTGCTCTTAGGTGAGTCCTAGAGTCCTAAAACCAGAGACGACCTTGCCTCAGCTCTGCTCCCTTTGTTGACGTGACTGGCCCCAGGACCTTGGATGTGGAGAGAGGCAGAAGCATCGGAATGGGAGAGTCGATAAGAAACCGGCTCAGGGACAGACTTCAAGATGCTGCGCTGCTGGGTTTGAGGGCAGACGAGCCTTCCAAGCCCGGGAGCCCCGGTGCCTGGACAAGCTGGCACAGCAGTTCCCTCCAGAGCCTCCAGAAGGTCCCAGCCACGCCACACCGCGGCTTTTAATTCAGCAAATCCAATTCTGCACCTATGGTGGAGCTGTGAGAGACCAGGTGTGCAGACCAGGACATCTTGGAAAACAAAAGCCCTTCGCCTGGTTGCACTGCCCTGCTGGGTCTGTCATCTTGCATCGCTGTGACCCAAATGCCGGAGAAAGAAAGCCTTAAAAGGAGGAAGGATTCATTTTGGTTCATGTTCTAGAAGGTTCTGACCTGGGCCATTTGGCTGTGTGCTCCTGGGTCTAGAGTTTGTGCATACCATGGCAGACAGGAAGTAGCCTATGGCTAGACAGGAAGGACAGAGACACCATACCCCTGAGGACCCACCCCCTAAGGACCTGCTTCTCTAGCTGGGCCCACGTCCTAAAAACCTCATAGTGGATTTTCCCCATTAGCCTGCAGGACAAGGCATCCCGGCCACCCTGTGACTTTTAGTCTAAGAATTTCTCAAAACAGCACCCCCAGCTAGAGACCAGTGGCCTAACCCGTGGGGACGTTCCACACTGGAACCACAACCTTCATAACTTGAAGACAAACGCCGGTTGTTTCCTCTGAGGGAGACTGATCAGCACACTGGTGACCATGGAGCCTGAAAATCTAGACACTTACCCTCCACCCCCAAGAATCTTAACATGCTGGAGGGAGAATACGTCTAAGGAGATTTGCAAGGGGCCTCAAGGTTGCCCATCAAGGCGTCATTGTCAAAACGTTTTTTGACCTTTGCTACGCACAGCGCGCTCCTCAGGCCCAGCATCTCCATCTGGAATCCAGGCAGAAAGTGGACACTTGGGGTCCACCCCACGTCCATGAAACCAGCCCCACATCGAAGCGAGGGCCTTGGGAACGCCTGTGGGTATGGAATACGGGGAAGGGCCGTTTTAGGGGGATCCTCCATCTCTCCGCCCTAGAGCGTGTGAGAAGAGCTGTCTTCTCTAGAAATGAAACCCCACTGGCTGTGGATGTGAGCAGACCTGCCACGCACCCCGACGACTGCGCCCCGGACTCCACTGGTGCCAGATGAGGAATTCACACTGTGCAGGCTCCGGGTGGAGCGCAAAGCAGACACCTGTCCCATGCTCTCCAGCAAATATGTACAAAGCAAAGTCCACAGTTGCAGGAGAGAGGCTTCACCTCACAGGGGATCAGGGCTCCTCAAAGGGGACATGCGCAAAGGGATCTTCCTGTTTCTATAGAACGGTCATAAAGTTGAATATACATGGCAGCCTCTGAGACGCGGATTCTATTGAATGGTTTTGTCCTGGAGTTATTACTGAGTCTGTCCCCCCGGCTAGGAGGGCACATGTGGGAGGGACCCTAGTGTGCTCTGGCAGGAGAAGTGGCTGGAAGACTGGGGGTGACAAAGTCCAGGGCATAGCCCACAGCCTTGAATCCAGGCCCCGAGATGCACGGCTGTGAAGTCTGCGTGGGGGAACTCCATCTTTTTCCAGTCTGCTGTTTCTCTCATGGATTTCCCAGAGAGAGGCCTTTGCTCCATGCTGATTTACAGATAAAGAAGCTGAGACCCGCCCCCCCCACCCCCCAACTCCCCGCCGCCAGTGGGATCACCCAGGGCTTGATGGCCACACCGGGCCTCGTGCTGAGAGCCGTCCACGGGCAGTGTTTGAACGCGTGTGGTGAACACGGCCCCCCGAGAGGGAGACTGCGAAAGCAGAACAGCTCCATCCTGATGGAAGGGGGATGCCACAGGGCTCTGCGCTTATACAGGTGCGTACGGACACACGTACACACAGCACACGCGTCACGCCTGGCGAGAGGGGAAGGAGGTTTGTCCTCGAGTGGATAAAGGCTGAAGTGTGTGTGTGGCTTCGTCGGCGTCCCTGTGCACAAGGCTCTCCCTGGGGAAAGCAGGCCAAGGAGCCAGGGGGATTCAGAGCCTTTAGTCCCCTGAGTTTCTCTATCCCTGGAAGCTTCGAGGGAGGCAAGAAGGATCCAGACGGGCCTCTAGCCTTTCCTCTAGCAGGTCCCAAACCCCAGGTCTGAGACTATGCCCGCTAAGAGACAGCAAGAGCCGGACAGCAAGAAGGCCAGAGATAGGCTGCCTGCCCCCCACCAAGCTGGCGTCTCCTGGTTGGCTTACTTTTCCCTGCTCAGCTGCTTCAGCCAGGGAAGGTCTGTTTCCATGGGGTTCTGCCTCCTTGGGCATCACCAGGGAGCTGGCAGGACACTCTGGGAGTTTGTCCTCACAGCTTCCTCTGTCCCTGTGTCAGGTGAGCTGGCTCCTACTGGGCTGCCCTGGAAAACTGCAGTCATAATGACGCTCCCAAATATTTACTGAGCATTGCCTTCCAGCCAGGATCTAGGCTTAGCAAAGCTTCCACCTGCAGGCGCTTCCCAGCCCAGTGGAGTTTTCATCTGGGGGAGACTGAGAAGAAGGAAGGAAGGGAGCGAGGGACAGAGGGAGGGACGGAAGAAGGGAGGAAGAAAGGAAGGAAGGGAGGGAGGGAAGGAAAGGAGAAGGGAGGGAGGGAGGGAAGAAGGAAAGAAGGAAGGGAAAGAAAGAAAGAAGGAAGGAAAGAAAGAAGGAAGGAAGGGAAAGAAAGAAAGAAGGAAAGAAAGAGAGAAAGAAAGAAAGAAGGAGAAAACAGTTGTGGGCTTATTTCTGAGGTGCAATGGGGAGCGGGAGTGTGGGCAACACCCACAGGCTTGCAAGTGCCCACTGAGAAACACGCACTGCAGGAGTTAATCGTGAAGCTGTCGGTCGCTTCCGACAGGCCAGAGTGGGAACACAGCCATCGGGAAAAGCATGCAAGCCATAGGGTCAGCTAGTGAGCTCACACACCAGCCAATCAGCAGCGTGGACATTACTGTCCCCCTTCTCAACTCTGTTCCCTATCTGAAGGATGAGCATGCATGCGTGCTGTGTTCATTTCCAAACCATTCACAAGTTTGCACACATCCTCCTGCCAAGGCCCCCTGTAAGTGGTCAGATTCTAAGGGGGACTTGAGAGTATATGAAACGTTGGAAGGGCAGAGCTGAAATTTGCTTCTCAGTCCATCAGTCTCATTCTAGGATGAGGACAGGATTAGAGGGGCACAAGTAAAGGTATTGGGGACCCCTGGGGGAGACCAGGAGGTGAAAGGGGGTTGCTAAAGAACAGGACGTACTCAAAGTATTTGGGTGGTAGGTTAGGATTTGATGGCAGAAGTGACAGGGGCGGGGCAATGGGAACCCCCTCTTGGGGTGAGGGATGGGTTTGTGGTTGAAGTCTTTAGAGGGAGTCAACCTGGACAGCTCCACGGCTGATGTGGATTTGCGTGTTTTGATCTCACCTCCCTCCCTCCCTCCCTCCCTGCTTCTGGTTACCAAGCACAATTAACACAGAGCGTCAAGATTTCATTAGCAAGCGGAGGGAGAAGGCGGGGCCGTCAAGTTTCTTTGATGCTCACTGTGTCCTTGAAGATGCTGCAAAGTGGGACTCAGGTCCCTGCGTGGCAGAGCTGTGGGCTGCTCTGCAGTTGTCTTCTGTTTGTGTCAAGTCCTGGGTGCTAACTCTTCTTGAAATGCTTAGTAGAATTAATTCACCAGGGAAGCAGTTGGCCTGAGGCTTTAAGTGTTGGAAGTTTTACCTTCTTATTATCCTTGTAAGGCATTGCTCTGCTATCTTCCTGTGTCTTCGTGATTCTATTGTGGGTGGTGGGGTGTGTGTGTGGAGATCTTACATTTCTAGGAACTCATCTATTTCTTCTAGGTTACCTATTTGTTTAACCATATATTTTTTTTTTGCCAGTTCTGGGCCTTGAACTCAGGGCCTGAGCACTGTCCCTGGCTTCTTTTTGCTCAAGGCTAGCACTCTGCCACTTGAGCCACAGCGCCACTTCTCGCCGTTTTCTGTATATGTGGTGCTGGGGAATTGAACCCAGGGCCTCATGTATACAAGGCAAGCATTCTTGCCACTAGGCCATATCCCCAGCCCCTTAACCATATTTTTAAAACCTATAATATGGTCTTTTTATTTCTGTAGCCTCAGTCATAATGTCTAAGATTCCATGCGTTATTCCTTTGAATCTTCTTTTTTCCTAGTTATTCTAGCTAAGCGTTTGTTTTCTTTCGCTTTTCCGAGAATAAAATGTTACTTTGGCTTTTCTATACTATTTGTCATTTATTCCTTTTATCTTTATTTCGTTATTATTAATATTATTGTTATTATTATTTTGCCAGTCCTGGGGCTTGAATTCAGCCCCTGGGCACTGTCCCTGAGCTGCTTTTTGCTCAAGGCTAGCACTCTACCACTTAAGTCACAGCGCCACTTCTGGCTTTTTCTGTTTATGTGGTGTTGAGGAATTGAACCCAGGGCTTCATGCATGCTAGACAAGCACTCTACCACTAAGCCACATTCCCAGCCCCATATTCTTTCCTTTAAAATGCCAGTTCTGGGGCTTGAACTCTGGGCTTGTGTGCTGCCCTTGAGCTTTTTTGCTCAAAGCCACTTGAGCCACAGGTCTACCTCCTGCTTTTTGATGGTTAATTGGAGATCAGAATCTCATAGACTTTCCTGCCAGGACTAGCTTTGAACTGTGATCCTATGATCTCAGTCTCCTGAGTAGCTAGGAGTGCAGATGTGAGCCACTGGTGCCTGGCCATTTATCTATTCTTAATTCCATATGGTTCTGCTCTTTTATTCATTTCTATCTTTTGCTAACTTTGGGCTTAGTTTGCTTTTCTTTTACTAGTTTCTCCAGGTGTGATGTTAACTTGCTTTTGTTTAGATGGGGTCTTTTTCCGTGGAGAAATTAACTTCCTTCTCAGTGTGTTTAGTATGTTGAGCTGCGTCCCATAATCTTAAACTTTGTTTTTTTTTAATCTTAATTTGCATTGATTTAAAAATGATTTTAATTTCTTCTTTGACTCAATGACCATTCCAAGCATCAGTTGTTTGATTTTTCATGCATCTGTGAAGTTTCCTGTTTACTTTTCATTGTGAAGTTTTACTTTCTGCCGTGGTTGAAAAAAAAATAAAAAGCTATTTGGAATAGTTTTGTCTTCTCTGATTTGTGAGGACTTGGTTAACTCACCTTGGAGAAGGAGTGGTGAGCTCGATGAGAAACAAGGTGTGTTCTGCTGCGGCGGTGTGGGACCCCAGCCCGCGCCCGCCGAGTTCATTTGGTCTGTGGGATTGTTCAAGCCTGCTGTTCCTGTCTGTGTGACCTATCTGTTATTGGAAATGGGGCATAGAAGCTTCCTACTATTGTCATGCTGCTGCCCACTTCTCTTTGCAGCCATGTTAATATTTACATACATAGAGAGAGAGAGAGAAAGAGAGAGAGATGGATGGATGGATAGATGATAGATAGATATAATTTTAGGTTGAGTACACACAGCACATAATTGTACGACTTCCTGTTGAGTTTGCTTTCTAACACATTGAGTTTGCTTTTTAACACACTTTTAAACACTATATTTTGTTTGATACAAACACAGCCACTTGGTCTTTTCCATGTAAACTTATGCAGAATTTTTTCCCCTCCTCTTCCCTCCCTTCTCCTCTCCTCCTCTCCCCTCCCTTCCCCTCCCTTCCCTCTCTTCCCTCCCTTCTTTCTTCGCCTTTCCATTCTGTAGATGCATTGCCCCTAAATCTAAGAGAGTCTTAGATTTAGTTGGTTCTTGTTTGTTTTTCACCCAGCCACTCTGTATAATTTGATGCATAGCCCATTTACATTGAAATTAAATATTAATGGGCAAGAACTGATGATTGCCACTTTCTGAGCACTTTTTCAAGTTTGTGCTGCAATTCTCCGTTCTCTTCTTTGGCCCTCTTGCTTCATAGATTGTTTCTGTAGCCATATGGTTTGATTCTTGTCTCCTGACCTTTTTATTTTTTTATTTTTTTGCGTTTATCACAGTGGCTACCATGAAGTTAGCATAAACCACCTACATTGCAGATATCTGTTATAAGCAGAGACCTACTCTCTGATACCAATCTGCTCCCAGCTTAGGAGGGGCCCTGGGTGCTGTCTATTCCCCTAAGAGAGCAGGAGAAGGCTCTTTTTGATATGGACATGGCCTGAGATGGAATCGCTTTAGAAAGACAGACTGATGTGGAGGTGGTAGTGGTGGTGGTGGCGGGGAGGGGAGGCCCCATTGGGAAGGCTACATAACTGCAGGTCCTGAAGGTCTGCCTTAGTGTTAGGATGTCGGAGCTGCTGATTACTGGAAGCTCTGCAACCCGCAACACTTCCCTGAAATGGTCTCTGCTAATTTGTTGTCAAGATTGTTTACTTTTCTGCCCCGCTTTGGACTCTCATTCTCATACCCTAGTCTCTGCTTTATGTATACACGCACATGTACTGGATGTTATGGAGTTGAAGTGGAACAGAAGGAAAGAGTGAGAGAGAGAGAGAGAGAGAGAGAGAGAGAGAGAGAGAGAGAGAGAGCAAGGAGAATAAGTGGCAGGGGGAGAAAGAGAGAATAAATTTTGTTACACATATTTAGGTTATTTGAATGGTTGTTATGGAGACAAAAGCCAGATTGTTGACCTAAAACAGTCAGGCCAGACTTGGGAAGAGAAGAATGGACAGAAGGACCAAGGTAGCCCTCGGCCCAGCCGTCTGCCCAGCCCTTGGCCCAGCTGTAAATCAGAAGGCACAGATTTGGCCCTAAGGATGATGGGGAGAGATGAAGGGACGAGGGCAAGGAATGGAGGTGAGTCAGGGGCCATGGCGGCTGAGTCACTAGAAGAACTGCGTGCTCAGGAGCTGGCAGGAGCCCTCTCCTAGCGACTGCTCCTTCTCCCACAGGGCTGCTGCTGGCTGCCTGGCCTTCAGTCTGTTCTGCACACACAGCTGTTGGAAAGCTGAAGCACCCATGGTGAGCGCCTGTGAGTGTTTAGGAGGAAACCCCTGCAGGCCCGGGCTGGGCTGTGCATGGATTCTTTGGGGATGGGTAGATGAGGGCAGTGCTGGCAACAGAGCTCTTCCCTCCCAGGGTCAGCCTCCATCCGATTTGTCCAATATGGCAGCCGGTGGCCACGCCCCATTTAAATGAGCTGAAACAAACAAGCATTGTCTGCTCAGATTTTGCCTTAAGATGGCCTCAGTGTCTCCTTGTTGGTGTTTTCCCAGGTAGAAGGCATGGGCCCTTGTTCTCCAAGCCTTAGTTTTCTGGTCCGTAAAAGGGAAACAGTAATCTAGCAGCACCATTTCACCTCCCAGCCCCGCGGTGAATTTAAAGAGCGGTGGGGAGATTGACGTTGAAGGCTTAATGGTGTTCTTAAGTTTATGAGAAATCAAAAAGGCATAAAAATCAAACAGGGCACTAAGCATGGTGGTACCTACCTGTGATCTCAACAATCACAAGGCAGTGGTTGAGGAATGGTTGGGGGATCACAGTTGGAGGCCCAAGCCAGGGAACAAGTTACTAGACACCCAATCTCAATAAACTAGCTGCCATCCGTCATACTCGTAATCCCAACTATGCAGGAAGTATAGGTATGAAGATCACAATCCAAAAAGCACAAGATCTTGTCTTAAAAAAAACAACAACTAAGTTCTTTTGATAACTTACACATAATAAAATAAAAAGTCAAAGAGGGCTTAAGTGGTAGAGTACCTGTTCAGTAAGGGCAGAGCCCTGAATTCAAACTCCCAGACTATAAAACCAAACAATAAAAACAAAAGAAAAAAACAAAGAAAAATTAGAACAATGTCCGGGTTTAACAAATATCTTTCATGTGCATGTCTTTCATGTTTCAAGACTGCAAAGAAACTGTCAGAGGTTGGCTTTGACCAACGCAGGAGAGTAATAGCTAGTTTTTGGAATGTGTGTGTTTGTGTGTGCGTGTGCATGCACGCCAGTTTTGGGGCTTGAACTCAGGGCTTGGGCGCTCACTGTTCCTGAGCTCTTTTACTCAAGGCTGACACTCTACCACTTTGAGGCACAGCTCCACTTCTGGCTTTTTGGTGGTTCATTGGAGATAAGAGTCTCACAGACTTTCCTGCCTGGGCTGGCTTCAAATCACGATCCTCAGATCTCAGCCTCCTAAGTAGCTAGGACGACAGGCGTGGGTCACTGGTGCCCGGCAGGTTTGGAATGATTTTTTTTTTTTAAGTGTGATGTTGAGGGAATTTTCAGAGCTATATTCTTAGCCAAACACAGAAGGATGCTTTCTCCCTGAGCCCCGGGGAAGGCTTGGGCATGGCCCTAGATACTAAGCAGAACTTCTGGGAGCTGTGTAAGCAGAGGCCAGGTACCTAGCTGGCGTCACTTCCTTGAGCTGATGTGACCGAAGTGTCCACAGACTGAGCTGCTGGTGCCTCCCCATCCCGCGCCCCCCAAGCTGCCTCTAGGCTTGGCTTGTGGCCTGATCGACTTCACATTTCCACAGGCCCAGAACTCACCAGCAGACATCACCGAGAGACCCAACCTTTGGGGCTACTCGCAGGCCCTGCCCCCCTAAACCTGCAGCAGCTCAGCTGGGGTCACTCCCTTCCCCAGGAAAGTGGCCAGGAAGCCAAGTGAGCAGGGGACCTGGCTGTCTGTCTGCCTGGGGCACATACCTGGCATTCTGCTGGGTTGTCTCCCCTTGCACAGCTGGTCCCCTTGCACCAGGTATGGCAGTCAGGGAAACCAGGCCACGAACCCTGGTCTCTCCCATGTACTGCCGGGGACCACATTGCTCTAGACTCGCCCTTGCCCCTCTTGCTCAGTGGGTTGCAGATGGATGCACCTGTGTCCAAATCCATGGCAAGGCAGGGATGCTGCCATTCCTGGCCTGGCCTGGTCAGTGAATACGGATGTATTTGCATCTGCTGATGGAAGGCCAGGTGCAGCTGCAAGTCCTTCTGGCTATCCGCCTGTGGATACCCACTCACGTCCCGGCCACCCAGGGAGAAAGAAGTTAGTGTTGGCCACACGTTGCAGGGGAGGAGGCACTGAGGCAGAGGGCAGCCTGCATCGTTTCTAAGCCGGGAAGCCGGCATCTCCGAAGACACTGGACTCAGAGCTCACCCCCGACCAGTGCTAGTGAATTCCAGTTGTGATTCATGCCATGTCCAGTCTTCACAGGACATCCTGTGAGCTGTTCACAGCCCACGGGGAATCTAGAAATAACCCCGGGCTTGTCCTTTTCCCACCATAGAAAGTCATAGCTAATCTGAGACCAGGAGATCTGAATAATTCTGTATGCTTATTTATAGCAAGACATAAATAAATCTTGCCTGTCTAGCCCCCCATTCTTCCTCCCTCTCTCCCTCCATCTCTGATCTCTGTCCTTGTCTCTTTCTCTCCTTTTCTCCCCCTCCCTCCCTCCCTCCTTCCCTCCTTCCCTTCCTCCCTCCCTCCCTCCCTCCCTCTCTCTCTCTCTCTCTTTCTCTCTCTCTCTCCCCCCCCACCTCACCCCACCCACCCCAGGGATTCTCAGTAGCTTATTTGCAGTTTCCATCCAGGAAAACAAAAATATTAGCTAAGAAAAACAAGAAATCAAGACATCAATACAGGTTGCTGACAGGACCTTTGATCCAGCAAGGGGGAAAAAAAAATTAAGGGAAGTCACTGAGAGCTGTCTGGTTGGATTTCCATCGAAGCCGATAGAAAGCAGCTCCTGTCCTGGGGCCTCCTGCTGCCCACCCCCCTCCCCAGGACCCGGAGCAGCAGGAACTGACCTCGGCTTTGCCCTGGGTGCAGAGGGAGAAAATGCTCATTAAAACCAGGGCCGGGGAGGGGGGTGTGGGCAGAGGGTCCTGACCTGAGAGGTGGAGGGTGGGGGGAGGGCAGAGCTCCCCCACTCACAGAGCCTTTGGGAGGTGACATCGGTAGCAGCGCACTAGGCACCGAATTCTTGGACCCAAGGGTGTACTTGTGTGCCACGCCATGATTTCCACTTTACAGATGAGAAAACTGAGGCTCTGAGTGCTGGAACAGGCTGCTGGGAGCCTGAAGGGGGCGGGGGCGGGGCCCTGTGAGTCCCCCCCCCCCACCATCCCTTCCCCCCCCCCCCCCCCCCCCGCTTGGGGTAGCTCCTGTGATCTGAAGGTGGGCCACTTCTCATCACCTGGCTGGAGGTGTGGAAACGTGGCTCCTTTGCGGAGCACAGAGCCAGTCATCTGACTGACAGCCATGCCAGCTTGATCTTAAGGACCTTGGGTCATGACAAGAGAAGAGAGAGAGAAAGAAAGAGAGAGGGAAGGAGGGAGGGAGGGAGGGAGACATCACTGAGTTGAGAATGTGGTGGATGCCAGCTCTGTTAACTCGGAGAACTTGGGGAAACAGGATTTCGGGGTTCTCATGGGGGCACCTCACTGGGAGGAAACATCTAGAACCTAGAACCTATGCACACAGCAGCTGAGAAGGAGACGGTTTGGGTCCCAGTGGTTCACTCCCAGGCCACAGCTGCCTAACCTGGGCACCAGTGAGACCAGCTACGCTTGTGCTCTTCCGGTGTATCCCAAGTTCGAGGCCCCCATGAGTGCAAGCAGGACGGCGCCCCTGGGACAGGGTGCCTGGGTCGGGGGGCTCCTGTGTCTGAGGATACTCCCGCTTCCCCTCAGCTGGCAAGCCCTGAGGAAGCTCTGGGTCTGCAGGTCAAACCTGCTCCCTGATTACCCCAGGCAGCCACGTGCAGGGTCCCCCGCCATCTGCAAGCGTTTGAGTGGCCTCAAGGCTATGGGGGATTGGAGTCCTGACCTCTTCCTCCCTCTCCCTTCCTCTTCTGAGCCTCTCGACTTCCTCCTGTGACATCTAAGAGGGCCTGGCTGCCTGGATCGCCCCAGTGCCCAGTTACATTCTGTGAATCTGTAGATATTGCGCCCCCCCCCCCCCGCCCGCCACCTCTACCCGGCCCCCCGCCCCCACCCATGGCCCCAGTGTTCTTCCGTTCTTCTGCATCCTCCTATTTGCTACCAGATGCTGGGGGTTACGGGCGATCGCTCATGGCCCTGGCGTTCACATCTTCCTGTACTTAATCTACCTCCTGTATCCTTCCAGCCACTCCGCCCCACCGCTCCTCGCCCCCCCAACCCCCTCCCCCATCCCCAGCCCATGTGTGCAGTGTACTGAGCACCAACTAACTGATGATGCCTGAACCCACCTAAAGGTGGAAAGGATAGAGCAACTGTCCTCAAGCTGTGGCCTGCACCCCTCCTCCTCTACGTAAACCAGGCAGGCTAGCATCAGTCTGGGCAAAGTGGAGCGACTCCATTCTCTGCTTCTGGATGGGGTTTTTCTGAACCAGGGAGTCCTCTGTGATTGCCCAGGTAGCAGACTCAAAAATTATTCAAACACTTAAACACAGGGGCTGCTCTGTCTTCTGGCAGGGATCTGAGAGGCTATCACAGGACATGGGAGAGTGAGCCCAGACCCGAGGCTTCTAAATTGTTAAGGGGGTGGGAGGGGGCTGTGAGCCAGCATCCCAAAGCACAGCCTGATGGTGAAGCTCCAGAATGTTCTTGAAGAACGTTCATCTGTGGTTGGCTGAAGGGCAGGAAGCTGTAATCTGTGTGCTCGGGAGATCCGACTCTACACTTAGCCACTGGGTGCCAATCTTGTGTCTCTGAACCTCAGTTTCCCCCAGAGAGCTGATGGGAAGATTTACAGGGGTGATAGGTTAGCTTGGAGCTTGTCTCCAGTAAGCTATGTGGTGTTTGTATTCATTAGCTCCATAACTCACCTTTTCCTGACTAGGATGTTGAGATTTGAGGACTGTGGTTCAAAACCAGCCTGGGCAGGAAAGGCTGTGAGATTCTTATCTCCAGTGAGCCACCAGAAAATCAGACATGGTACTATGGGTCAAAGTGGTCGAACACTAGCCTTGAGCAAAAGCAGCTTAAGGAGAGCACCCAGGCCCTGAGTTCAAGCCCCAGGACCAACAAAAAAGTTTTTTTTTTTTTTTGGCCAGTCCTGGGCCTTGGACTCAGGGCCTGAGCACTGTCCCTGGCTTCTTCCCGCTCAAGGCTAGCACTCTGCCACTTGAGCCACAGCGCCGCTTCTGGCCGTTTTCTGTATATGTGGTGCTGGGGAATCGAACCTAGGGCCTCGTGTATCCGAGGCAGGCACTCTTGCTACTAGGCTATATCCCCAGCCCAACAAAAAAGTTTTAAAAAATAAAAAAGGAAAAAAATATATTGGAAAATGAAGATATGAGTCTGTAAGCAGGAAGAAACCCCCAATGTCTTGGACTGTCGGCAGATGGACAAAGGGTTGCAGTGAATTCACAATAGAAAGCCGCATGCTAATGAGAATAAGCGTGCTCTCCAGTGCACACAGATAAACACTGAGCAAAACGCCGAGTAGCCAGGAGGAACTATACATATACACTAAAAAGCCAAGCTAGAGAACTCCATTTGCAGATAGAACAAAACAGGGCAGACTCCTGGCTATTTCTGTGGGTGGAGGGGGCATATGGAAGCTTCTAGATGCAGCGACTGCTTCTTGTGGAGCCATGTGCAGGCTGTGAAAGTTTGTTGGGCTGAACGCGTACAATTTGTGCCTTTTTAGGCATGCATGTTACGCATCAGTCAATGTTTAAAAAAAAAAAAAGCAAAAGGAAGTCAACACATCAACATTTTTTATGTGACAAGAGGAAAAAGTTCCTTTATCTTCCTGGAAAACCCGCCACAGACCTCTCATAAACATTTTCCAAGGCTCTGACGCAAGTAAACAGTCATTCATTTAACGAAGGGATCATTGCCCCCCTCCCCGAACAATTGAGAACAAATGGTAGAGCTCTTTTGTGTGTAGGAGGGGTGCTGGGAAAGTGGGGTGGGGTGACTCCCTACCCCCACCCCCAATCCTCCATTGAAATGTACTTCCTGCTCACAAGGTATCAGCCCTGAAGCTGAAGGGCAGTGGGGACCTCTCAAGGATGGGGGTGAGTTCCCAGTCACCTTCTCCCCCCAAGTCCTGAGTCACCCCCCACCCCCCGCAGGCCTCTGCTCACCTTGCCGCTCCCCACATCTGCCTGTGAGGGTGGCGGGTGATTTACAGCGAGGCTCAGGTCGAGGAGACGGCTGCTGGAGGAAGACCCACTCATGTGTAATTTAGGGGCATTTCTTGAATTCCCCAGGCCATCGGCTTCCTGGCAGAAAATAAATGTGGGTCATCGCTGGGATAGACATTCGCCCACATATGTGTTTTCGTGAAGAGAGACGGACGGTCAGATGGAGTGGCTTTTCCTCCATAAATCATGGGGGAGGTGTGTTTGGAACAGGTCATCTCTCTCCTTGTGAGCTGGGGGGGGCGGGCTGTGGTAGACTCATCTGTGGGTCACTTGGGAAGGAACTGATGGGTTAGGGGTCCAGGTGAGAATTAGCTGGTTGCCAGGGATGAGGCTGTGGAGGCCAAGCATCCTGGTAAAGGCAGGGCAGGGTGGGTAGGTCCCTGCGTTTGTTCAGTGTCCTCACTTTCCGTCTGGCTTTGTGACTTGCTGTCAAGTCCAGGAAGCGGTGCCAGCTTGCCGACTTCTTTCTCAGTCACTGGGGGAAGGAGCGTGATGGGGTCTTGGGTTTGAATCCCACGGTCTGGTGCTATCCTAGGAACTTGAACTCTCTGCTTCTCCCCTGCCTCTTCCACGAAGTTTCTGCCTGATCTAATTCCCAGGGATTTAATGAGATATTAAATGTGATTAAATGAGATTATCCGTCTTCCCCCCGGGGGTGTGGAGCTGATTTTCAACTCACAGTCATTACCATTTTTCTTTTTTAAAACTCATCGCTCTATGTCAATGTTCTTTGACATGCAAGCGACTTTACCCGCCCTCTCCCTCACCTGCAGGAAGATATTTGGCAATGATATTTGGGTGGCATCGATGAAGGGAAGCCATTGGACAGCAGGCCTTTCCTGCCCCAGGTTCCTGCTGGATGGCAGAGTCAGGCACCACATCTCCAACAGGATCAGAAATCAGGCAGACCCACACCCTGGCTTTGCCCCGTCAGAGCTGTGTGCTCTTGGGTGAGCTACCCAGCTTCTCTGGGCCTCAGTGTCCTCTAAAAGTGGGAGCTTGACCTGGAGGACTAAACACTGAGGGAGCACAGGAATGGCTAGTGCAGAGGGGGATGCTGGGAGCACCGGCCATCTTCACCGTCCTCAGCCTGCGCAGGAGAAGCTGATCTCAATGACAGGAGAGGCCATGGTAGGCTCACTTCTTCATCCCTGGCCCCAAAAGGAAAATGGTTCCTCTCCTCTCCTCCCCTCCCCTCCTCTCTCCCCTCCTCCCCTCCTCCTCTACTCCCTTCTCTTCTTCCTTTTCCTTCAGTTTCTTCCTTTCTTCCTCTTTTCCATTTCATTTCTTCTTTTCTTCCTCTCCCTTAGCAAACTCAGGGGGTGGAAGCTCTCCCTGCGGTTAAGCGAGCCTGGCCCCGTTTCTCAGCCAGCGTGGAGGGGAAGGGCCTGCTCCGCTCTGCTCCGCTCGGTCCTTCTCTAGTTATGGATGCTTGGTTCCTGGGCTGGGTGGTGGGGGGCAGGGGAGGAGGGGGTGAACCTTGAAAGGCCCGGAATTGGAGCTCGGCTCCCCAGGGGCCCCTTATCACGTCACGCGGACCCCCGGCTCTCTTCCCTTGGTGGCTGTTGAGAATTGGGGATCAGAAGCCCCTGGGAGGGCTGCTTCTCATCATCTGAACCCCACGCACTCCGTCTCCCCGTAACAGGCAGCTGAGGGCCACATGTGCCCTGCGCCCTCACATCTGAGCACCACGTGCGCGGCACGGAGGAACTCCTGGTGGAGGTCCCTGCCTCGCTTTCCCCTGGAACACCACCCACCCGCCCACTCAGGACTGATGGGCTGGGGAAGGGAGCCTCCTGCGGCGTGGAGTGAGCAGCGTCTCCGGGCCCGCGTTGGTGTGGCCGGGGGGCTCTCCCCGTCTTCTCCATTTAATTCAGATTCCACCCCGGCCCAGGGAGGTGGCGACAAACTGCTCCCACACCGGAGCTGGAGCAGTGGAGACACCGAGAGCTCGGAGGAGCACACAGGGCTTGCCAGAGGGCGCAGACTCACCGTGAGGATGAGCTGGGCTCCAAAGCTGTGCCCTTCACCGGCCAGAGGCACGTTACCAGCTCACCCCACTCTGCCCTGGACCTTCCCAGTTTTAGTCATAAATTGCCCAATCGGGGAGAGACTATGAAACCATCAGGCCCTGAAAAACCGGTATGTGTGGCTCGGGAAGCAATAGGCCAACCTAAAGCCACAGATTCTAAGCCCACATGGCACTGCAATCCGCCCAGTGCTGCCTCATCACTGAGACAACAGTGCGCCTCACCACACTCGGCTCGTTCATTCCGATGAGGTCTCGCTGACCTTTGCCTGGGCTGACGCTGGGCTGTGATCTTTCCAAGAAGCCAGGAGAACCCTCTGTCAGGTTGGGCACCAGTGGCTCAAGCCTGCAACCCAAGCTCCTCGGGAGGTAGTGGTGGGGAGGGCTGGAGTTTGAGGTCAGCTTGGGAAAACCTGTGGGAGACCCTATCATCACCAAAAAAGAATCTGGACTTGGCAACACAGTGTCTGGGGCAGGGAGAATAAGGAAAAGGATAGCGATTCAGGCTCTCCCAGGAATAAACACAAGGCTCTCAGTAGAAAGAAACCCAAAGAGAAAGGCCCAGGAATGTGGCTTAAGCAATAGAGTTGCCGACCTGGTAAGCCCAAGACCCCGAGTTCAGCCCTCAGTGTGGCCAAAAAGAAAGAAACACAGGGAGCCAGGCATTGGTGGTTCATACCTATAATCCTAGCTACTCAGGAGGCTGAGACCTGAGGATCGTGGTTCAAAGCCAGCCCAGGCAAGAAAGTCCATGAGACTCTTACCTCCAATGAACCATAAGAAAACCACAAGTGGTGCTGTGGCTCAAGTGGTAGGGTGTTAGCCTTGAGCTAAAGAGCTCAGGGATGGTGCCTAGGCCCAAAGTTCAAGCCCTTTGACTGACAAAAAGAAAGAGCGAGTGAGCAAGCGAGAGAGAAAGAGAGAGAGAGAGAGAGAGAGAGAGAGAAAGAGGGGTACACAAAGAGAAAGTGCTGTTGGGAATGGGTGCCTTGAGGGGCAAGCTGACTTTCGTGCAAGTTAGTGGTGAGGGGTTATGTGGCCTACACGGCCTCCTTTTATTCCAGGCACCTGACACAGCAAGCCGGTGAGTTGGGTTTTTGTTTTACCGATGCTATAACTAAGGTCAGGAATATGGCAGCACCTGTCAAGTTCACTCACCAAGGAAGAGATGGCTTTTTTGGTTGGGCTGGATGGGGTCCTGGCTGCTGAGCAGGGAACCCGAATTAATGGTTCAGGGTCGCTGCAGGAGAGAGAGAAAAAGGTCCCTCCGCAGGAGGGAGAGAAGAAAATGCAGTGTACAGGGGAACAACTCTGAAGTGGGAGCGGGGCTCAAGGGCACGGAGCAGGCTAGGGAGCACTCTAAGACACCCCTAGACTCATTTCCTCTAGGCCTGAAGAAGGAGGTATGGGAGAGAGAGAAATTTCCAGGATGCAGAGAGCGAGCTACAGTTACAGGAAGAGGCCTATAGACAGGCCATAAGGAGAGACTCAGTCACTGTGGACCTATCTCAGACCGTGGACCACGCAGGGACTTGGGAAAGCAATCCTACCTTCTCTCTTCTCCCTGCTTCCCATGGATGCCCCACACCTCCCGTGGGAGTCAATTGATGCTGACCTTACACAGGACCTTCTGTGCAGACATAGGTGGGGAGCTAGGTTCGGAGCTGGCGGATGCTCAGAGCGGTGGTCTCCCCATCTCTCACCTATACCTTATTTAAATAGAGGATGCTAAACCCACAGCATCCCACGTCCTTTGTTGTTGCGTTCCGGTGTATGCTCTCAAAGCTGTATTTTACTGGAAACAAGACCCTAAGCAGGCTTAACAACAGTTTGCCCACAGAGCGTAAATTCCTACATACATTCTTATGGATCCCGGGGACAGAGCTCTTTGGAAATGATAACTGTGATCAGCGGTTCTAATGGACCTGCCAAGATTCATGAGACAAAAAGCATTTCACGAGTTAGGCACCGGTGACTCACACCTGTCATTCTAGCTCCTCAGAAGGCTGAGACCTGAGGGTCAAGGTTCAGAGCCAGCCCACACAAGAGACAGTCTCTTATTTCCAATTTGCCAGCAAAAAACTAGAGGTGTGGTTCAAGGGACAGAGTGCCAGGCTTGAGCAAAAAAGAAAAGCTAGAGCGTGAAGCCCTGGGTTCAAGCTCTGGAATGATGCGCAAAACAAAAAGTTCCACGAAAGCCTTTATAAGTCTATCATTTCTCCGGTGGATTTTAAAATCCCCTTTTGCTATTGCCACTAATGGTACCAAGAGCAAGTACCAAGGCACCAAGAGCAAGTACTATGATAACCAAGAGCAAGTACCATGCACTAAGAGCAAGTACTCTTAATACCAAGAGCAAGTGCTGTAGAAGGCAGGTGAACAGAAGAGGGCCTTCTTAAGTAAACAAGACTAAGAAGGAGGCACCCCGGGGGGGCTCCTGCAGAAAGCAGAAAAGGAAGGGCTGTGTTATATACCTCAGTGGCAGAACTCTTACCTGGCTGGTGAAAGACCCCGGGTTGCATCCCAGGCCAGAAAACAAAAAGCCACAATACTTCTCCTCTGACAGGAAATCAGAGGCCTAGGAAAACAGGGAGCCCCGGGCATGGAAACACAGGAGCTTCGAGGAGTGTCTCTCTCGGTCAGCATAGAGGGAGAGCCAGGCCTTGACAACGGCACCCACTTGTGATTCCCGAGCTTCTGACTGGGGGTCCTCAGCAGGAAGGTTCTGGCTTCTAATTGCCGGACTGAGGGAGGCGGCGGGGGTAATCAGATCCCAGCGCACACAGGGCTTTATAGATTAAAGCCCAGTTACCTACTAATCCCATCAAAACGTCTTAGGCTTGTGTCACTGCGGCATCTAAACACAGCTGACTGGGATGCCACAAGCTGGGGATCTGGGATCCATCACAGCCTGGCCGTCCGGAAAGCAAATCACCCCAAATGAGAAGATTGGATTTAGTGTGGTCTGCAGATATTTACTACAAAGCCTTGTGCTGGCTCCTTCCCTCCCTAGGGCTTTGCTGGGGGGTGGGGGTGGAAATGCCGGTGACCCCACATACATGCCTTCCTGGGGAGAAAATTCCTCAAATGGAAGTAGATGCTGATTGTGAAATTAATAGGGAACAGCAGACGATGCAAAGGGGGCAATAAAACAAAACAAAACAAAGCTCAGACAAGACAGAATAAGAAGAACATACAAAATCCTTGGTCTTACTAGCAGAGTAATGACTTGTTTTGGAGTGCTCTCTCTAGAGCTTTCTTCTGGGAAATCCTCTGTGCATACTCTCTCTCTCTCTCTCTCTCTCTCTCTCTCTCTTTCTCTCTCTTTCTGTCTCCCCATCTGTCCCCCATATGATCTCTTTAGTTCTTTTACCTGTTTCTCCCTCCCACTTCTCCTAGTTCCCATGGCTGACCGTGGCTAATCCACCACTCTCCTTGCCTTTATTCGCTTGGGTTTTTGTCACATTTTGAAGTTGCCATATATGTAACGGGGAAGCTGGTTAGAGTGAGAAAAGCAGCCTCAAAAAATGTTTGTCATTGGGTGCCAGTACCTACTGCCTGTAATCCTAGATACTCACAAGGCTGAGTGAGATCTGGAAGACTGTGGTTTGAAGCCAGCCTGTGCAAGAAAGTCCACGAGACTCTTAGCTCCTGTAATAACCAGTGAATGCCAGAAGTAGAGGAGTGACCCAAGTGGTAGAGCATCAGCCTTGAGCAAAAGGGCTAAAGGACAGCACCCAGCCCTGAGTTCATATCCCATACTGGCCCGCGCGTGTGCACACACACACACACACGAACGCATGCATGCACGTGCACACGTGCACACACACACAGTGTTTGTCTGTACTGGCTGCTATAGGAACCTGAAAAGTTGTGTTTAAGACAGCAGAGAAATTTACTCGACAAGAATATCAATTTGTCTAGGAAAAACTCAGAAATAATAGCAATGTTAAAGCATAATGTAAAAAAGCATCATTAGTAATAATGTAACTGTCATATCTCTTTCTACATTCCCTCTTCCATCTCTTTAAATGTGTCTTGATCACTTCCTCCCACAGATTTGACGTGAGCATGGTTATTAAAACTGGGCCAATGACATGATTAGTCAGAGACACAAATACTTCCACTTTGAGGAAGAAATTCTTGGCTAGCATTGTGCATTCAGTCTTGGGAACTCTCATATATCCGACCCTAACTCACACCTCACCAAAATAGCCACTGGTACCTTGCTTTCAGATCTGCATTGCTTCTGAACCATTGGGAAGTGACTACAGCTTGGCAATATTGACTGTCTCATTTAGTCAAGTTTGTTGTTGTTTTTTTCTGTAATCTGTCCTTTTACATAGAAATGTTTAGTGATACTCTACAGGAGGGAAATAGATATTGTATGGGTTTATTTTCTCCCTAGGCATGTAATGAACATTGTTGCTACTGAAAGTAAGTCTTTTTACAGTTTCCCCTTTTCATTTTAACCATGGGTGCTGTTGAAGAAATGTGTCAATTTCTGAGTGTTTTAGTTGGTATTAGGTAATATAAAGGAACTTTTTATTGGGGTTTCGTGTTTTCCAGTGCTCATCTTGGTGCCTTCTAATCATAACTTTCCCTCTTTTTGTTATCTATTTCATTTCTGTTTTTATGAATCCTCCTGTGCTCTAGACTCCCCAGCAAAAAGTTAGACTTTACCAGTGAGAGTGATCGCCATTGACATCTTAGAATTCCAATATCATTAAATAAGCACTAGAATCACTCTGAAAAAAAAATCTACCTTTCTATTTCAAATGTTCTGTAAGAATTTTTAGTGAATGGGCCTGACAGCTCTCCCAAGGCCTTTTCTGAGGCTTCCTCTATGTTTTATGTTGGGGTTACAAATGAGCTGTTTTATATTGCATCCCCGGCATGCATTGTCCTTGAGTGTGAAGAACCTTTCTCTTATTATGCTATTTAAATTCCCTAGTAAGAATTTCTGCGCTTATTGTTCTGGGTGAGATGGGTTCACAGCAGGCAGCTAGGGCTGGAAGCTGTCAACAGGAAGAAGGAATTTGCTCTTATACCTATGTTCTGGAATGAACACAGAATGGGAATTACTGATTTCTTCCCCATTAAAAGCTGGTGCTTGCCTGGTGACATGGCTCAAGTGGTAGAATACCCATCACAAGTGGAAAAGCCGATGCCTCAAAATGGTCTCTGCATCTCTTTGTGTGTGTGTGTGTGTGTGTGTGTGTGTGTGTGTGTGTGTGTGTATGTGCTGGTCTTGGGTCTTGAACTCAGGACCTGGGCACTGTCCCTGAGCACTTTCTTTGCTCAAGGCTAGCACTCTACCGCTTGAGCCACAGCTCCACTTCTAGCTTTTTGGTGGTTAACTGGAGATAAGAATCCCATATATAGCCTTTCCTACCTGGGCTGGCTTTGAACCATGATCCTCAGATCTCAGCCTCCTGAGTAGCTAGGATTACAGGCATGAGCCAATGATGCCTGGCCCTGATTCCTTTTTTTTTTTTTTTAAGTTTTAAAAAGTGGAGATTATGGTTTTTTTTTGTTTTTGTTTTTTTGTTTTTTTGGCCAGTCCTGGGCCTTGGACTCAGGGCCTGAGCACTGTCCCTGGCTTCTTCCCGCTCAAGGCTAGCACTCCGCCACTTGAGCCACAGCGCCGCTTCTGGCCGTTTTTCTGTATATGTGGTGCTGGGGAATCGAACCTAGGGCCTCGTGTATCTGAGGCAGGCACTCTTGCCACTAGGCTATATCCCCAGCCCGAGATTATGTTTTAAAATATTGACTTCTGTGACATTTAACAAAAATTCTTGCCTTCTAATCCTTCAGTCAATCTAGTTGTTTTGTTCCCTCAAGTACTGATCATTTTGTTAGGATATAAACTTGAAGTGTGTGTGTGTGTGTGTGTGTGTGTGTGTGTGTGTCTTTGCTTTAAAGATAGTGCTCATATAAAGACAGTGCTCACAGGAATGGCGTGTAAAATCCATGAGGAACTGCCACATCTCAATAGTAAAACCACCAAGCAACTGGATTCAAAAATGGCGAAGGGATGAAAGAGACACTGCTCTCAAGGAGAATGGCCAGTGGTTTATGCGACGTTTCTCAGCGTTGCTAACCAGCAGGGACAGGCTGCTCCTGGCCACAGCTAGCATCACCTACAGCGGGAAATGTGGTGGCCGCTAGGTTGAAATGAGAAGGTAACGAGTACTGATGAGGAGCGGGGGAGAAACCAGAGCCCTTGGGCGCTGTGGGTGGAAGCAAGTTCTGCAGGCACTGTGGAAAGCAGCATGGAAAAGAGTGCATTCCTTGGTGTATACTCAAAGGAATCCAAACCAAGGCCTCAGAGAGTTCTGCACACTTACAATGTCGAGAGGCTCGAGACAAGCAGCCAACATACCATCCATTGGTGGTTGAGGGGGAGGGGAGGGAGGGATGTGGGAGGGAGGGAAGGAGGGAGGGAGAATAAGCAGCCATGGGAGAGTATTCTGAACGAACTTGGAAGACATTATGTGAAATGAAATAATCCAGACTCAACAAGCCCCTTACCCCATGATTCTGCTTTTATAAGGACTCTAACACAGCCAGCCTCTTATAAACCCAACCCATGGCTGCCAGGAAGAAGGCTAGATTAGAGAGGCACTGGTCCAAGGTTGCAAGCTGAGCGAGTCCTGGAGCTCTGCGGATAGGATGGTTCATTTGTTGAGCAGCAAGGCCACTCAGTACTATTACACATGTGTGTTTCTATTTTTCTCTCTTTCTTCTACAGTTGCCCTCATTCTACAAGCGTTTATTGGGTCATTAGTATGCGCCGAACCTTAGACTAGGTTCAGGGGAGCCGGACAAAGTAGCAAATAGGGAGGCAGAGGCTTGGAGAGTTAAATTAAGTCCAGCGTCTCAGGTAGGGAGTCTGTCTAGGTGTGTCCGACAGAGCACGAAGACTTGGGGGCTTGAAGCCACGCCACACGACCCTGCAGAGGGAAGCAATTGGTGCCTGTATGCTGACTGAACAAGTGATAGTATTCACAGACTTCCAGGGAGGCAGACACCTCAGCACCTTCCTATCATTGAAAGGCTGTTCTGAGAAGAGATGAAATCGACCCCGTTGCCCACAGGAAGCCGGGACATTTAGCCAGGGCGGGAAGACCTTTACATCATGGTGTGCACACTTGAGGCCCTCTAGATTGAAAGAGACAGGCACCCTGGATTTTCCTGGGACCTCACCTCCCGCTCCGGGCATCAAGGCAAATTCGACTGCAAAGGGGACTCGGCCGCCACCTTCCACACAAGCCTTCCATTAGGTGCGTGTCAACAGAGATTAGCTCAGCCCCCACCACACCGCCATTTGCCATTTGCTAGGCCACCTATTTCAGCCTGGTAATCTAATCTGTGTTTGCAGCAATATCTCTTGCAGGTTTTAAATGCATTAAAGTTGCCGGGGGATGTGGGCCATTGTAGGCGGCCACAGCTTCTCCCTTTCTGACAAGGCTGACCCCCACTCCAAACCCCTGGTCCCCAAGAGACGCCAGAGGTCAGAACCTTGTGGGGATGGA
Source organism: Perognathus longimembris pacificus (assembly GCF_023159225.1). Taxonomy (NCBI): domain Eukaryota; kingdom Metazoa; phylum Chordata; class Mammalia; order Rodentia; family Heteromyidae; genus Perognathus; species Perognathus longimembris. Next base: position 83,997,086 of record NC_063163.1, read on the forward strand.
AGGGAGCCGAACGCTAACAGAGAGAGACAGCGGGGATTGGAAACACGTTCTCCAGGGCCCCTGGCGCTTTAGAAACCGGAGAAGAACACGAGGCGACAAGTTAAAGCTTTCATTGCCTGGGAGATTTTTTTTTTTCCTCTCCATGTTTCAACAAGAATTTGATAAAGATATTGGTGGGGATGGAGGGCGAGGAGGAAGCAGCACAGCCCCAGAACAGATGGTGAGAGTGTGCAGGCAGGGCCAGGCCGGCATCTTGCCTCACAGAGAGAGGGAGGAGGTGCGGTGGTGGCGGTGGCGGGGGGGGGGGGGCAGTTTTCTTTTTCTGTCTTTTCTTTTTTTAGGTAAATACTCGTTTTATCAGAAAGAAATCTTATATTTCCTTTTTCCCTTTCCTTTTGAAAACCTCGCTCAATGTGGAGGAAGTCAAGTGCTATTTTGTCCTTACTTCAGGCTGCCGGAGTCTATAGAAAACCGCTTTCCCAATCAGGACATGACTAGTGGCTAGGCAGGATGTTATCCCCGTACCCTAGCCCCCACCCATCCATTCATCCATCCATCTGTCTCATCTATCCATCCACCCATCCTTCCTTCCTTCCTTCTCCTTCCTTCCTTCCTTTTCCTTCCTTCCTTCCTTCCTTCCTTCCTTCCTTCCTTCCTTCCTTCCTTCCTTCCTTCCTTCCTTCCTTCTCCTCCTCCTCCTCCTCCTCCTCCTCCTCCTCCTCCTCCTCCTCCTCCTCCTCCTCCTCCTCCTCCTCCTCCTCCTCCTCCTCCTCCTCCTCCTCCTTCTTCTTCTTTTTTTTTTTTGGCCAGTCCTGGGCCTTGGACTCAGGGCCTGAGCACTGTCCCTGGCTTCTTTTTGCTCAAGGCTAGCACTCTGCCACTTGAGCCACAGCGCCACTTCTGGCTATTTTCTGTATATGAGTTGCTGGGGAATTGAACCTAGGGCTTCATTTATTCGAGGCAAGCACTCTTGCCACTAGGCAATATCCCCAGCCCTTCCTTCCTTTCTTCCATCCTTTCCATCCATTCATCTATTCATCCATCCATCCATCTGTCTGTTCCATCCATCCATCTATCCCATCCATTCACCCTTCCATCCATTCGTCTCACTCATCTATCCATCCACCCATCCATCCTTCTATCCTTGCATCTATCTATCCATCCATCCATCTATCTCTCTGTCCCATCCATTCATTCATCAATCCTCCATTCCATCTACCACTCCATCCATTCATCTGTCCATTCATCCATCCGATCCATTTGTCCCTGCAGATTCAAGGCTCACAGATTTTTGCCCTTATTTAGAGCTTCTTACACACCATCATCTTCAAATTTGATAACCATTTTGGTATCAGTAGCTCATGCTGCAATCCTAGTTATCCAGGAAACTGAGATCTGAGGAACATAGTTCAAAGCCAGCCCACGAAGAAAAATCTGTGAGATTCTTAGCTCCAGTTAACCACCAAAAATATTCTAGAAGTGAAACTGTGGCTCAAGTGGTAGAGTGCCAACCTTGTGTGAAAAAGCTAAAGGAGTCCATCCTTTAGATTTGTAGCTCAGGCCCAGGTATTGGCATACTACAAAAATGGTGCCCAAGTGTTTGACTTTCAAAATGTTTTAGTTGAGTATACAGTCAGGAAGGAGTGTGGGCGCACACTGAGCACATCTTGGCCCATGTGGAGTGGATAGGGCCTCCCTACACCTGTGCCCCTCTCTCCCACCTCCCCTGCCAACCCTTACCTGGATTTCCCATACCATACATTAACTCCAGCACTTCTTCACTTACTTGAGCATAGTGTGTGTGTGTGTGTGTGTGTGTGTGTGTGTGTAATTAGAAGTGGAATTACTGAGTTGTTTTTAATTTAAAATGTTTGTACAAATAGATAACACATGATTAATAAGTTCCCATGAAGCTCATACCCCAATTCACTTACTTTTTTTTTTTTTTTTTAAACTCAACCTGAAGGCAAGAGAAACATGGAGAAGGACTTTAGCCACACATGTGAGGCCAAGGGTTAAGTGACCTTTTATACAAAAGGGCACCCATGGAATGAGCAAAATTCAAATTCAAAAGGAAAGCAAAATGGTCCTAACACGTGGCCTAATAAATCAATCAAGAGAAAGAAAAGTTCGCAAATGAATGTTTTTTAAATATATGTATCTCCACACACATTAGTTACCAAAGAAACACAAGCCCTAATTGTAGTAAGCTGTTTTGCTCACAAATTTGTAATTAAAATCTATTTACCATTGTGGTAAAGTGGACATTACGGTGACATGGGTGGGCGTGGAAGTCGATCCAAGCTTAATGGCAACATTTCTGAAACTAAATCAAAGCCCTTAAAAGCATTCAGATTCTTCGCAGGGTGATTCCTCTTTCAGGCTTTTCTTTTTCCCCTAAAGAAGCCAATATGCAGAAATATTTTGCTTCTTATTCACTATTCTGTTAGAAATAATCACAAAATGAATACAGCCATTATGGAGAACAGGAAAGAAAGTTCCATAAAAAAATATTAATAAGAATACAGCCAGGATGACATGCCGAAATCTCACTCACTCCTGGGTATACATCCAAAAGAAATGAAATTATGTCATTTATGACACCGTGGATGAACTCAGAAGCATCTTCATCATCATCATCTCCATCATCATCGCCGTCATCGTCATCGCCAGTCACCATGGCTTGCGCGATCCTACTTCTTGCACGATCCAACTTTCTTAGGAAAGCCCTGAGCCACACTCAAAATCTGCATAAACTAAGAGAGCCGCTTGGCATAATTTACAGTTGCAAAGCTCTGGGTATACCTTCAGCGTGCATGCTTGGAAATGGTCATTAAAAAAATCAGAGTTCATTGTTGAAGGAGCCAAGGTTTACATCCAAAGGAGAAAAAGATTTTGGCTAGACAGGAATCAGAAACATGCATGTGCGCGCGCATGCGCGCACACACACACACACACACACACACACACACACACACACACACACACACACACACACACACACACACCCTGGGCTCCTGCGGGCCTCCTAGCTTGGGGTAGGGTGGTTTGATTAACATTGTCACAGTCTGGCTGCTGAGGTTGGCCGGGTGGGGGGGGGGTGGCGGGGGAATGGGGGGGATGCTTTGGGAAGGAGATGGGGAGGGGATGAATGGTGTGTGTGTGTGTGTGTGTGTGATGGGGACCGGGGACATCTCTCGTAAGATGATAACCCACTAATAGAACCCAAGGAATCAATTAAGCATAATGAAGAAGGAGTGGATCACGTGATTGCTATTATTCATATTATTTTTATCTTTAAAAAGACAAGGGCTGGCATCTAATTAGAGAGGAGGAGGTTTGGTCTCTCTCTGGCTTTCTCCCTTCCAGCACAGCACAGGAGGCAACCGAGCCATTTCATCACGCGGATCGCGGATCCTTTCACGCTCGGGCGGGCAGGTGATGAAGCTCTCGGCTGAGGTGAGGACGGCGTGTTCTCCACCCCGTGGGTGAGTGTGTGAGTGGATGGAGACGGCTCCGCGGATGCCCGGGCTGCAGGGAGCCCCTCTGCTCATCTGGCGGGGGGCTTGTTAGTCTAATGACCCAGCGGATCATCAGGAGTCATTAGTGTTAGCGCTGTGGCTGCGCCTGCCCTCTGCTCAGTGTCCTGCTCGTGGGGTGTGTGTGTGTGTGTGTGTGTGTGTGTGTGTGTGTGTGTGTGTGCACGTGTATGCTCACATGCGTGCGAGTGAGCGGGAACTTTCCACTTCCCTCACCTGCAGGTTGCTTTCCTCTCTGCTTCCCAAGACAACAGGTGGCTGTGGCCCCTTCCTGCTTTCACCGATTCACACAAGCGAAGAGAGCCCGGAAGCTTTCTAGTGAAGCCCATCTTTGTCTGAAAGTCCGACCCAGAGCCTCCTGTTCCCACCCGCGTTCTTGTCCTCCTTCCCCTGTGGACACTCAGACTTCCTGCACATTTCCCAGACAAGGAGCCGACCTACCTCAGGTCCTTTGCACTGGCCATCCCTGTTCCCGAAACGCCCTTTACCAGGAGAGCGGCATGAGATACGCCCCTCCAACTCCAGCTGTCTGTTCAAATGTCACCCCTGTTTGATTGAGGCCTGTTTGATTATCCTTCATGTATGTGCATGTGTGCACGTGTGTGTATGTGTGTGTGTGTGTGCACATGTGTCATTTAGGACTGACCAACAGGCAGCTGATGTGAAGTCAGGTGTAACTTGGAAAAACTAACTATCTGCATTCAACAATCCAGTGTGGACATTTTCTTTTCAGGTTAACTCCCTTAGGTCTTTTTTAACTTATAAATCAGTTAATTAATTTTTTATTGACTATAATTTTAGTGAAGTACACATATAAAAATCCAACAGTCTCAGGTCTTGCCAAATGTATATATCTATGACCCATACCTGACACACTAAAGAACATTTGCTAATTTTTTTTCTTGACATCAACTAGTTTCATAAGAGGATTTCCTTTTAACAAATCCATGTACACATATATGACCTCTTCATCACAAGCGATCTTTTAAACTGTGAAAAAATAAGATGGGCATCAGTGCTCACGCCTGTCATCTTAGCTACGCAGAAGGCTAAGATCTGAGGATCCTGGTTTGAGGCCAGGTTGGCAGGAGCATTTTGAGACCCTTTTGGTTAGTGGTGGTGGAGCTTGAACTCCAGACCTGGGCTCTGTCCTTTATGCTCAAGGCTAGAGCTCTATCAGTTTGAGCCACAGCGCCACTCCTAGTTTTCTGGTGGTTCATTGGAGAAAAGAATCTCACAGACTTTCCTCCCCAGGCTGGCTTTGAACCGTAATCCTCAGATCCCAGCCTCCTGAGTAGGTAGCTAGGATGACAGGCATGAGCCATCAGCTCTAGCTCCCATGAGACTCTGATCTCCAATGAACCACCAAAAAGCCAGAATTGGCCCTGTGGCTCAAGTGGTTGAGTGCTAGCCTTGAGCACAAAGAGCTCAGGGACAGTGCCCAGGCCCTGAGTTCAAGGCCCAGGACAGGCACTAAAAAATAGGAGTGAAGTTGTGCAGCCCTCAGGAGTTCCCCAGCTCTCTAATTAATGGCGTCAAAAATGCTCCCGTCAGGAGGGAGCCGGGCCTCGCTCGTGTTTCTCTGCCTGAGTGGTTGCCATGATTGGATTAATGGCTAGAGTCCTGTGTGGGGCTCTGCCTGGGAGCCAGAGTGGAGAGGGACACAATTTCTCCTTCTATTCACACACACACACACACACACACACACACTATAAAGAGGGATTTCCTTCCTCTCAGATGTATGGTTTAATTAGAAAATCTTCCTCCTGGCTCTCCCTTCCCCCTTTCTTTTCCACACTGCCTCTGAAAACCCAAACCCTCAAATCAGCTCTCTGTGGGGTGGGGTGGGGAGGGAGGAGGGAGACGGAGGGAGGGGAGGGGAGGAGAGGAGAGGGAAGAGAGAGAAAAGGAGAGTGTTCCCTCAGCTTGACCCTTCATGGCAAAGGAAGACAGATAAAATCTAAAACTAAAGAAACGAAAACCAAAATTCCAGTCAGTCTCTAAGGCGCCATACTGTGGGAAGGCCCCAGGAAGGCCACTTCATGATCTGACTAATAAATGAAATTAATCACGTCTGTAAAAGAATACAACAACAGCCAACCAACAACCCAGCCACACAAGCAGCTCCAAGTCCACTGAGCTGTCTCCTCCTCCTCCTCCTCCTCCTCCTCCTCCTCCTCCTTCTTCTTCTTCCTCTTCGTCTTCCTCTTCCCCCTCCTCTTCTTTTCCTTCTCCTCCTCCTCCTCTTCTCCTCTTCCCCTCCCCCTCCCCTTCTCTTCCTCCCCTCCTCTTCTTCTTCTTCTTTCCTCCTCTTCCTCCTCCTCCTCTTCTCCTTCTCCTCCTCCTCTTTTCCTCCTCCTCCTCCTCCTCCTCCTCCTCCTCCTCCTGTCTCTCTTTCCCCCTCTCTCTTTCATCTTATTGCAGGTCCTGGGACTTGAACGCAGGTCCTGGCCACTGTCCCTGAGCCTCTTTGTGCTCAAGGCTAGCGCTCTACCACTTGAGCCTGAGAGACACATCTGGCTCTTCTGACTGGTTTATTGGAGATGGGAGTCTCACAGACTTTCCTGCTTGGGCTGGCCTGGAACCTTCATCCTCAGATTTCAGCCTCCTGAGTAGCAAGGATTACAGGTGTAACCCACTGGCACCATACTCTGCTCCATTTTTCTAAACTGGGGATTCCTTGATGGCTAAGATTCTGTCTGATTAACTTAGTCACCCCAAGAACCTTCCAGAATAGCAAATAAGGATTGTGTAGTGAGTGGGGGCAGGGCGGGGAGGGGGCTGAATCAAGGAACGAGTGAATGGAGAATTCCCTCTCCATTTTCCTCCCTGTCTTCTCCCACGTGCACTGGTGATAAAGAACTAAGCATTTCACCGTGTGAGGCCTTGCGAAACAGCCCTGCCATGAAGCGGGAGCCGTGGGCCGCATGGTGCAGCCCGGACAGCTGGGGAGTCGCTCCCTGCTGAGGCTCCATGACTCTCCTTTTCTGGAAGAGCCCGGTCGAACCCGTCCAGACGGTTAAATGAGATAGAGTATCCCAAAGCCGGACGCGGGGACCAGCGGTGGATGACTTCGGTGGGTCTCAGCGCCGTGAGTCCTCTTGTCTGTCAGGTGCGGCCGTGGCCGTTGGTCTCACCGCCCCTCTGCCCCCAAGCAGCTCGGCATCGTGGAGAGCCCGCTGGCTCCCCTTGAGACTCCCTGGAAGAGGGGAAGGGCCCCTGATTTTCTGGATGTGTTCTGTTTCTCACTCGGTGCCCGCCAGCCTGTATGGTGCTTTCCGTTCCCTGCTGACTCATGGGAGGCTGCGTGACAGCGAGGTGTTTATCCTGATGCCACTGGGGGTGCACAGAACATAGCACCAGAGAGAGAAGGAGGGAGGGGGAGAGAGAAGCAAACCCAAGCTTGGCCATGATTCACCAGGTTCACTTGGGAGCAGGCGGAACATCCTTTCTACTGCAAGGAACCAGACATAGAGCTCCCTTCTATAGTCCCCTCCCTCCTCCCCTCCCTTTGCCCTTTCCTCCCTCCCTGCCTTCCTTCCACCTTCCTTCCCGTCCCGTGATCCATTTAAGCAAACGTTATTTGATTTATGATGATGATGATGATTTAACTGATTATTCCCTTTTGAAACGGGGGCCCTCCTAGGCCCAGGCTGACTTGGAACGCAAGCTCTTCCTTCCTTCCCCAGCCTCCCGAGTGTGTGTGGGCTGGGATTACAGGTGTCCACTGCCACGCTCAGCTCTCATTATCGGTGTTTCTCATGCTCACGAGGTTGGGAGACCCCTCTTCCCCAGGAAGTTTCATCTCCACCTAGTAGATGGGTGCTGAGATGAACCTCCATGGTGTATGGCTATGCCGCTGTGTGACCAACCATGGCAGCTGCCCCCTGAGCAGCTGTGGAGCGTGAGGGCCTGTGGCCAGGTGCCGAGGCCGTGAACGACACCCCGAGAGCCCCTCCCTTCCTCTGTCTTGTCCAGGGCAGTTTTCACTGCCTCCAACGGTGGAGCTGAGGCTACCACAGGACCCGCAGGCCGGCGGAGAACGCTGGAGAACAACTTTGCTGAGCCCTGTCTTGGAGACCAGCTCCGTCCAGTCTCCGCCCTGAAGATGCCCTGCCCGCTCTGCCATGTTCAAAACTATCTCAAGGCAAATGCAGTCCTGATTCTGAAAACCAGAAGGGCGGGGTGTCCCTGGAGCCCCAGGAAGGCAGAACCACTCAGGGCGGCACGGAGGAGCCAGGAGGCCTGAGAGTTTGGGCCAGGCCCTGCACTCTGCTTAATTCCCTTCCTATAGAGCAAGGATTGCTGGCACCTCCAAGGGAAAGCACCGCTGCTCCCTGCTGCCCCTGTGGCTTTCTGGGCACAGCCGGGGCCCTGGCCCTCCCTGGGCTGACTGGTTCCTCTCACCATGGCAATGGCCCAGGAATCTCCTCAGCCAGGTGCCTGCCTCCTGCAGCCAGGACAGTGGACACAGGGGCCTCTGAACTGCTCCCCCAGGTCCCACTGGGGAAGGGGTGTCCAGGGGCGTGGTCTCTGAGGCAGAGCTCCCGAGAGGCCTTGCAGTGCTGGAGGACGCCAGGAGCAGGGAGCACCAGGGCTGGGGTGGCGGAGCTGGTTCAGGCAGGGGAAAGAGGACCCAGGAGCCAAGGAAGGGGTGAGGGAGGAGGGAGGAGGGAGGAAGGAGGAGGGGAAAGGAGGAAGGGTGAGGGAGGGGTGAGGGAGAAGGGCTGAGGGAGGAGGGCAAGGGAGGGAGGAGGGAGGGAGGGGTGAGGGAGGGGTGAGGGAGGAGGGGTGAGGGAGGAAGGGAGGCCTTTGGGGGAAGTGTTCTACCCCCCCATGGTGTTCTCCTTTACCTGGAACTGGGGGCTTTAGCTCCTGAATGGTTGCCATAACTCAGCTAGGGTCAGCATACAGGAAATACAGGCCTGACTGGCACAATGCGGCTGGAAAATTTCCAGGTATGCACAGTGTGTCAGTAGGTCCACCTTCACAGGAGGCTCGCCTGAGTCCAGGTACCCAGGCCAGAACCTACCCATTTCTGTGTGTCCCCTTCTCTGCTCTAAGTTCTCTTTGCTCTTCTCCATCCTGGTCTATGCTCTACCTGTTCCTCCTCCCTCTTCCTCCTCCTCTTCCCCTTCCTCCTCCCCAGTCCCCCTCCTCTCTGAACTTTCCTTGTCAGTGGGGTGGCCTCCAGTCCTGCATGGTCAGCAGTACTGGGGCTATGTTAGAAATTTCAGAAATAAATGCGCATTCCATAGGCCTGCTGTATCAGCAAGGGGTGGGGGGCAGCGATCTGTGCTTTAATAGAAGAGGGGAGGATCTGATGTAGGCTGAAGTTTGAGAATCACTGTCTTAGAGGAAAATGCCAATTTACTAAAAAAGAAAAAAAAAAGAAAGAAAAAAGTGTGTGTATCTTTGAATGCTGATCCAAATAAGCCTTCCTTTCTAAACATGTAAAATCCTTCTGCACCCATTAACTAATTAGGATGTCGGACCACCAGCCTGGCTAAAATGCCTTCAGAAACAACACAAGCAATTACTTTCAAGTTCTCTGATTACTATCACCATGCTAAATCCCCCCAGCCAACCTGCCTCTTTCCTGTCCTTGCCCTCCCTCCCTCACTCTCTCGCTCGCCCTGGCTGGCTTCCTCTTTTCTTTGCTTGCTTTAAAGGATTACCCACGGGCATCCTGGAACCCTGTTATTCAGCAGATCACAGCCTGGATGAGCCTTTCCTATGGGCACCTCTCAGACCCTAATAGGGATGGAAATAGAAAGAAAAAAAAAACACTGTCAAATAGAGGTGAGGGTTGCTGACCTGGTGGACATGGTTACCAGTTGGCATACTCAGAAGCCAGGCACAAGGGAATGTTCTTTAAGTGGGTAGCCAGAGGGTCCACGTCAGCAGGGTGTCCTGAGCTTCGCTGGGGACTGCAGTCTCCAGCACTGAGCAGTACCCTTGGGGCAAAGCTGACTCCCAGCTGTTCTCCAAAGGCACATTGGGCCACCTGAGCAGCACCAAGGAGCTATGGCTGTGTGGCTCTCAGGACAGTGTACTGACCACAGGAGAGCTGTACACAGGGGCCAGCATGTTCAGTAGCTCCTGGCTGCCCCACACGGCTCTTGGTTGGTGTTTTAGTGGGTGATGGACAGTCTCCCATGATACTGAGCATGGTAAGATCTCACACAAAGCACAACAAAGCCATCTGCTTGCTGTTTCTCAGATACATGGAGCTTACCCCTGAGATCCTAGCTCATTCCATCTGGAAAAGGGCCTGGGAATCTAGATTTTTTTTAATTTTTACTTTCATTAAGCTCATGGGAGTTTGGGATGCATACTGGGGGTTGAGAACTGCAGGTTTATGTGAATCCATGCATGGCATTTGTGTAACGGTATATTCTGAGAAATATAGAAATCAGCATATGTCTGTGAACCTGAAACAAGCATAATCAAAGGCAGCCCAAGTCTTTTTGTTTGTTTGTTTTTGCCAGTCCTGGGGCTTGAACTCAGAGCCTGAGCACTGTCCCTGGCTTTTTTTTTTTTTTCTCAAGGCTAGCACTCTGCCACTTGAGCCACTTCTGGCTTTTCTCTATATATGTGGTGCTGAGGAATCAAACCCAGGGCTTCGTGTATATGAGGCGAGCACTTTACCACTAGGCCATATTCCCAGCCCCTCCAAAGTCTTTTTATAACATCACCCTTGCAGCCCTCAGGAGCAAAAGGACTGTGGTTGAAGCCTGAGGGTGGTGACACAGTGGTGTGGGATAGTGAAGAAACAAAGAGGAGGGAGAGAGACAGAAAGGGAGCCAGGGATGAGGGGGGAGAGAGACAGACAGAGGAGGAGAGACAGAGAGGAAACAAAGCAGAAACAAGAGAAAGTCTATGGCCATACCACCCTGAACGTGCCCCATCTTGTCTGATCTCAGAAACAAGAGAAAGACAGAATAGGAAACAGAGAGAGGGAGAGACAGAAGGGAGGGAGGGAGAGACAGAGGGGAGGGAGAGACAGAGGAGGGGAAAGAAGAGAGGGAAAATGATAAAGACATACAGAGAGACATAGACACACACAGATACAGAGACAGAAAAATAGATCTGCCAATAGATTTCTTTTCCTATAAGTCTAAGACACAAAATCAGCATTTATCGTTTGGCTCAATGACAAGGATAAAGGAACAATTTAAGAAAAATATCTAGAAGGTTGGTTGCCTCCCTCCCTCCCATTAAAATTGAAAATAGTTTTATTGAGTCCCACAGGTTGTTTGTAAATCATTGAGACAGTCTATCTTGTCAATTTTCAAGGTACATTCAGTGGCGGCAACTTCTCCCCAGGGAGGCCTCCGAGTCAAGTTCCCTTGCACAGAACACGCCCAAGAAAGGCCACACAGGCTGAAAAGCGGACATGAGATCTGAAGCCGGTGGAAGTCAGTGGTTTCCTCACTGATTTTTCTTTTGGAGGAAGAAACGGAAGCTTTCTCCTGAGAACAAGAGTTGGAAATGTATAACCTTTCTGGAAGCTTCTCACAAAAACTCAATGAGAAAAACAACACTATTCTTCCCTTCTCACCCAAGGTGCCATGACACAAGAATATTTGACCTGTTGTAACACAGTGGTAAACATCAAAGTTAATGTGACAGAATATCTCAGACTACATCCGAGTGAGCGGAGATTACTAGGAATTGCATGCAAACATTCTCTTTCATCTTTGGAATTTCCTTTAACCTGCATTATTTTATATGATGTCTTCGGATTCTGGTATTTGGTAGAGTTCATGCCTGGGCCACTGTCGCTTCCCCTACCCCCAACTACAGTGCCAGAAATAATTAGACTTACTGTGTGCCCTGCTTTTGTTCTCGCAAAAATAAGTTAAGTAGGGCAGAATTGTCCAACAAAATTAAAATTAATTGGCAAAAGTAGAAAACAATAATGAGCTCGGCGCCAGCTGGTAGCTCAGGCCAGGACACCTAACTGCTCAAGAGACTGAGGCATGGTGGATAGTGGTTCAAAGCCAGCCTGAGCAAAGAAAGGCTGTGAGACTCTTATCTCCAATGGCTTCTCTGGGATGTCAACAGATGGCAAATTGCAGAGCTGGCTGAGATTGGAATGGGTGTGCCTACATCCTGCACCTATTTTTTTTTTTTAATCTAGGGAAAGAAAGACTCTTAGATTGGGTTTTTCTTACTGCAAATGCTCCCCTGTAGCCTTGTAAATCAGAGCCTGTATTTGCTTAAAACCCAAACAATGCAGAAATGTAATACATGTAATAAGTATGCCTCTGTTTTCTAGTAAGAAGTCCTCACAACTGACTTACCTAAAGAATTGATTAACTATTACATCTACTAGACACTTGTCATATATTTTGATACTTATCTATTTGAAGATTTTGTACAATAAGAAGAGAGTTTTAATTATTTTTTTTAAAGAAAGATCTGGGCCACATGTATTGGTGGATACCTGCCACTCTGGAGCATAGAGAGGAAGGAACCTGGAATAAAAGTTCTCAAAGATTGCACGTTATAGGCTATTTACATATTTAAAGTATTGTAGCTAATTTCTCTGTTTTTATGTTTGGTAGCACACAATAAATATTCTTACACTTAATTTTTTTTTTTTTGGTCCATCATAGGGCTTGAACTCAGGGCCTGGGAGCTGTCCCTGAACTCCTTTGCTCAAGGCTAGTACTCTACCATTTGAGCTACTGCACCATTTCTGGTTTTTAATTGGAGATAAGAGTCTCATGGACAGGGCTGGCTTCAAACCACAGTCCTCTGATCTCAGCCTCCTGAGCAGTTAGGATGACAGGTATGAGACTCCGGTGCCTGGCAGAACTCACATTTTTAAAGGGCTTTGATAATACAGATTTCCAACCCCCAAATTTTCCAGAAAGGGGGTCATATCTCTTTATAGCTACCTCAGGAGTTGGCGTGTATTAACTCTGGGAGACAGGCAGGGTCCTCTTCTCCCTTTTCATCAGAGCAACTCCAGGCTTCTCACGGAAGAGTCTCATTATGTGTGTTTGCTGAATGTGGCCTGGATGGAATCAGAACCCTCCCCCCTTTCTCCTCCTGTCCCAGTCCCTGGGTCATTTATTCCAGACCAGCTGTCACTGTTTCTCAGCTCAAGGTTTGCTGAGGTTCTTGGTAAACATTTCTGTGTGCCTCCATGCGCCTCCATATGTAAATAGTGTGCTCTCTAATGGTCATTTGTAATGTCTACCTGTAATCAAAGTCCAGACCCAGAGGTGTTCACTTCACTGGATTCTAACCACAAGATTTCCCCCCATTCCAGATTTCTAAATTCCTACTTTTCTCCATTTCAAATACTTAGCCTGAGCCTACTTTTATGTTTTCTTTGGCAAGAACTCACCATGTATATATGCGTGTATGTATGTATAATATACAACAATTATATAATATAAATTAATGATATATTATAATATATAAATTATATTATATAATTTACATAATATATCATATAAATGAATATTTTATATACATTATATGATATATGGTGTAAACTGTATTATAATATATTACACATTATAATATCTTATATAATAATATGTAATATAAATATATATATATTTTTTTAACCTCTTGTGAGTTTAGTCCATAAATGAACTGGAGTTACTGCCCCTATTACAATACGACACTGTGCCTTTGGTCAGCTCTTAACGGGTGGGAAAATCCCATTAAGCATTTGTGAAATATGTCTTAGATACAGGAATTTAAATCTAATGAGTGGATAAATCCTTCTCTACTCAAATGAAAGTCTTCAGTTTTCCTGCATCTGTTCCGTTTCTCCTTCACCAAGACATCCTGAGCCAACACTGACCAGAGATCGCTTTTCTGTGGGTGGTTTGACGGCACCTTTCTGAGAATGGGCATAGTGGCCTGGTGGATGGGGTAGCAAGCCATGATTCTAGGAATGTACTGGAATTCTTGCTCTGTGAGATCGAAGGCGTGGTGTTGTGGCGGCTGGCTCAGGACATATCTGCTCATAGTCCAATACGATCGTCTGAGGCTCTGAGTCCACTTACTTGCTCTGAACAGTGCGTATCCCCAAAGTGTGAATTCTTGTCCAGTGTTGAGGTAAACATTGGGCACCAGTAGATTCTATTGAAATTGCTCATTCTTTCTTGAGTACTGGTGTGTGTGTGTGTATGTGTGTGTGTGTCCACCCTGGGGCTTGAACTCAGGACCTCTCACTCTCCATTGTCTTTTTCACTCAAGGCTGGTGCTCCACCACTTGATCCACGCTTCCACTTCTGGCCTTTTGCTGATTAATTGGAGATGGAGACTCATGGTCTTTCCGGTCCAGGCTGTCGTTGAACTCGGATCCTCAGATGATCTCAGCCTCCTGAGTAGCTGGGATGACATGTGTGAGCCACCCACACCCAGCCTTTTCTAAGTCTCCCTAAATACCGTGTTAGGTGAGTGCATTTGTCAGGAAACATGCGAGCCTACGAGGTGGACTGATGCATGCTCATATTTGTGGCTAAGCTTTTCCTTACAGTTTGCTGCAAAATCGGTCATGTGAGTTCAAAATCAGGAATTTGCTTTTCATTTCCAAGTTTTCTTTATCTCTACTGGGGGTGGAACCCATGGCCTTGAACTTGCAAGCTCTGAGTAACAGCTCAGCTCCTTAAAGTTTGCTTGTTGAGACAAGAGGAATTTCTGTACAATCAGACATAACCATGAGCACAGGAAAGGCACCCACGTGCCTTGTTGCTGGCTATACTCAAGGGGGAGGCCTAGTCTCACCAGATGGCCACTTGGAGCCAGCTACATAAAGCCACATCATCCTTTCTCTTCCCTCACTTCTGCTGACATTCCCCGCTCTTCTGTCTCCCATGTGGGGACCAGTGCACCCCGGCATCAGGGGAGAGGGCACCATTCACACTGAGCAGTGCCTTCAGCCATCCTACCTACGCACGCCTTGTAGATGGGGATGGAAATGGCCAGGGGACACACCCGGGCCTGCCGTCATCTGGGGGTATGATAGTACCCCGAAACTCACGTGGGGCTCAGGGCACCCCAACTCTTGTCTTCTTATTCAAGTGGTAGACATCACACACTTGAATTAATTCACTTGCCTGATCCCTCCCTCCCTTCCTTTTCTCTCTTTCTCCATCTTTCCCTCCTCCTTTCCTTCCTTCCTTCTTCCCTGTCCCTCTTACCTTCCCTCCCTCTTTTTTTTTGACATTTTATTTTACTCTTTTTTTAAAATTAAATTTTATTGACAAGGTGATGTACAGAGGGGGTACAGTTACATAATAAGGTAGTGAGTACATTTCTTGTCATATTTGTTACACCCTCCTTCATTTTTCTTTCCCTCTCTTCTTTCTTTTCTTCCTTCCCATACCTTCCCTACCTCTCTCTCCCAACCTCCATTCTTCCCTCCCTCTCTCCTTCCCTCCCTCCCTCTCTCCTTTCCTCCCTCCCTCCTCCCAATCCTTCCTTCTGACATAGCCCTCCCGGGCTGCCTGTCCCCCTGCCCCTTTGCCGCTCTATTGGGAAGGAAGGCAGAGCCCAGCTTAGGGGCCATGGGTCCCGCACAGCACATGACTGGCCTGGCCTGCAGACATCACTTGGGAAGCTGCTTTCCCTAGGATGTTAAGACCGCCTTTTCTTTGGAGAGAAGGGAGTAATCCACAGAGAAAAATGACACAGGGCCACCACCACGCACAGCGACGGTGCTGAATCAAGTGCGTGCTTGTCTCCTCCTCCTTTTACGAGGTAGAGGACGGATGCCCAGAAACGATGAGTTGCTAAGACTGGGATGGCCCCCGAGTACCAAATCGTGCCATGAAGAGCAAAGCGGAAGTGAGGCTGCGTTCACCACCGGTGACTAAGAAAGCCTCCTGCATGTTTCCGTGTGAGACCTCGGGGCTCCCTCCCTCAGTCAGAGCTCCCCTGCCAACAGCTCCATTTCGAAGGCTGGGCCTGTCTCCTGAAAGCTTATCATGAGTGGGAGGATTTGCAGACTTTATTTGGGGGGAGGAGGTGGGGGTGGGAGGGGGTGACGTTGCAGGATTTTGCTTGTTGAGTTCCATCCCCACATCTGTAACACTGGGGATAAGAAAACCATAGGCCTAAATAGATGATTCACTTCATTTTTCCTAATATGAGGTCAGTCGATGAAGAAGCAAGCATGGGTTCTTTTTTTAAGCCAAAAGTGAGCAAGCAAGCACACTGTGGTTTTTCACGTGTCACTTCCAAGTGCCCATTTAGACATTTGCCCAGGTCATGCTCCAGGAGGAATGAGTTCCGGGGGGTGCGGGGGTGAGACCAAGGTGCGCTGAGCAAACACTCTGGATGGGTCTTTCTTGAGAGACCACCTGTGACCTGCTCATCCAGGGGTGGTGGATGAACCCCCTGTCGTCGTGAGCCTGTGTCCCATCTCCCCTTCGGCTGGTGCGAAGAGAGATTCAAGACGGTGTGAAAGGAACATAGCAGTGAGATGACAGCCATCTTTGGGGACTTGGAAAGGGAGGGGAAAAAAGAGAGCAAAGAGCAAGCTCTGTGTGTGTGTGTGTGTGTGTGTGTGTGTGTGTGTGTGTGTGTGTTCTTCAGGAAACCCACCCTGAGCCAAGCCCTTGTGTTCTTAAACCCATCTGACCAATGGGTGGCCAGAACTGACTATGATCGAAACTTGAGATGTGCAGATTGCTTTGGACAAGGGACAAAATACCCCCCCCCCAAAAAAAACACCATTTGCCACTTGGGGCTGGTGGCACACACCTGTAATCTCAGCTATTCAGAAGGTTGAGATCTGAGGATCGAGGCTCAAAGCCAGCCGGGGCCAGGAAAATCTGTGAGACTCTTATCTCCAACAAACCACCGGAAAACCAGAAGTGGAGCTGTGGCTCAAAGTGGTAGAGCGCTGCCAGCCTTGAGCTGAAGAGCTCAGAGACAGTGCCCAGGCCCTGAGTTCAAGACCGAGGACTGGTGTACACACACACACACACACACACACACACACACACACACACTTATTTGCCATCACAGGAGGAGGTAGAGGAAAGGAACAGGAGTCTGGGGATGAGAAGAAGGAGGGCAGTAGAGAGGACAGAACAACTGTCTTATGTTGGGAACGAAGAGGCCAACCCTGAGGAATGGATACCCTGTGCCTCCCCTTCCTCCTGCCAACTTCAGTCCTCACCAGGAGTTGCCCTCAACCCCTCCTTTCCACCGGGGCTGTATGCTTTTCCTGCCCACAAGTGTTAGAGAGAACAGAGAGAGAGCAGGTTATGTCCTGTGGTCAGCACCGGTCCAGGCGCAGGCTGGTGAGAGGCCCCGGCCTTCCGCCCCAGTGGTGGTCTTGGAATCTGGATGGAAACACTCCAGGTGGCAAAGCCTGACTTTCTGGAAGCTCTTTGTATTACCCACGCGGCTCCTCCATCACTCAGCCTCCTTCGAAGTGAATGAACTCCTAGTTCCCAGAGTGCAGGCTTTATGGTACAGCCTCTCCCTGCCCTGCCCTCCCTCTGAACCCAGGGCCTCAAGCATTTTTTTTTTTAATGCTTTGGAGGCTGTTGACAGAGGGGTGGATTGACAGCTCTTGATTGGGGAGGCCTCCCTCTTCACTTGAAGACAGGTAGAGACAGTGGCAACTGAAGTTACCCCTCCCCCAACAAAAAAAGACCCAGCCTGGCCTCTCCCTTGCTGGGGACACCCACCCACCCTCAGCAGACTGGGGCTGAGTTTTCAGACCACCTCTCCTGGGTTTCAGACTTTGCTGTACATTGTAACCGAGCCCACGTCAGCTGGAATCCTCGGGTATGGAGTCCGGGCAGTAGGGATTTCTGTCTGCGTGGGTCTCCTGAGCCGCTACGGTCCAGAACCAAAGGCAGGGGTGGAGAAATCTCCCCTGAGCACTTGTGAGTGAGATCTCTCTGGGTGAGGATTCTGAGGACGCCAACAGCTGCTTCCTGCCGCCTTGGCTGGCTGAGATTCCACGCGTGTGTCCCCTGGTATGAGGTGGATGGCACCCTGCTGGTCTGGGAACAAACTTTGAGAGTCCCAGGGCCATGGCTCTCAGACTTACTACCTAGCTGTATGGTAGAATTTTCCAGAATGCTTGCCAAAACGTGCACTCTAGCACCCTTTGGGATCAGGTTTGAGTCGATCAGAAGGAAGGGAACAGCGAGGAATCAAGAGTTTTCCTTGTTTCCCAGCTGTGGCCTTTGCAGTGGGTCCAGACACCATATTTTGAAGTGCCCTGGTCTCTGTTGCTTAGATAATCTGCTCCCAGGGCTTCCAGAACCTTCCAGAACCTCCTCCTGTGGCTGCCTTCCTAGTAGCAGAGAACCCCAGTTCCACAAGTTTTGCTCAGACCACAGGAAGCCAAACCTGCCCTGCTTTCCCACACCCCTTACAGTCTACTGCGAGAGAAAACACTAGAACCCCAGTGCTGGCTCGTGCGATTCACCTTCCTCCGTCTTCACTTCTGTCTACCATTCCTCTCCTCCAGGGGCCTCCACCCCGCATGTTTCTTCCACAAGACCCTCTTTGGTGGTTTCTACGCATAAACGAACGCCTGAATTGGCCCTTTCAAACTCTCCTTTCCTATCAGCTAAGAGTCTCCAGTGCCACCATTGGCCTGGGGCCCTGAGGGCCCACGGGAGCGGAGACCCCTCAAGTCCTCCGCTGGGCAAAGCAAGAAGATGGCCTGTGTTCTGTGGAGTCTCTAATATTTCAGGGAAATGGAGGACACCCCATAGCATGCCCATTCTCATCTGACTCCTCCGATCTTTGTTAAGACTGGAATGAGTCCCCCCTATCCCCCCCATGGAGAAATCCATCTCCCACCCCCCACCCGGCCTGCAGGAGGTTCCCTGGTCACCCTGGTCCACAGTGGTTTCTTCCTGTCATCCAGCCAAGTCACAGGTATTTCCCAGATATTTATGACAGGAGAAAAGTGAGTTCACAATCGTGCCTGGGCTGACAGATGGGGACAGAAAACCGCTTCCCGGCCCGGCCCCTCGGCCAGGCCTGGCCTCTTGGCTCCATGCGTGGACAGGATCTCCTGTTGTTAGAGTTGCCTGCGTGTTGTGGGGCCAGCAAAGATGCTTCTGCTCTGAACAAGTAACCTTTGATTCCCTCCCCTGCCTCCGCTCTTTCCTGTCCGTGAGAAGCTTGCTGCTGTGAGCTGGCCAACAAACATCGTGCGGAGAAGGTCACCCCAACCTGCATGAACTTCTTCCCTCCCCATGAAAGAGCGGGGTGTCACCAGCATGGAATGTGGTCCAGGCTGGGCTCGGCACTGGGCTCCGGCTCCCACGTCCCCAGGCCTGACCCCAGTCAGCTGCTTGATTATCAGACGACGAGAGGCTGACCCCGCGGGAGGGGCCCAGTCATCCCCACGTGGGCGCCGTGTGGTGTGTGTGTGTGTGTGTGTGTGTGTGTGTGTGTGTGTGTGTGTGTCCAGGGCAGGGGCAGCAGGCTTTCTGCTTCCACAGGCTGCAGGGGGCTTTGCTCTGCCTGACTTTCACACTCACACTTCCTCTAGCTGTCAGGAGACTCGAGCAGCTGATTGGAGACACAAAGCCATGGCACCCATGGCTCATATTGGGGGAGATACCAGCAGCTGAAGAGGCCCCGTGAGGCAGATCCAGAGCTGGAGTGAGGGGTGCCACAGAGGGCTTTCAACACAGTGTTCCTCATTCTATACCTCACACCCCGGGGGGGGGGGGGGTCACTTCTCAGGACAGATAGCTATGTCGGGCTCAGGCACAAGGCACGATTATCTCTATAGTGATAAAATTATGGATAACATCGTCCACCATCTTACCAGTGCTGTGTGCTCTGATGACATACATAAGTCACCACCAGTAGCCAGCTGGTCATTTTTTATACGTAAACTTCTGTATCAAATGCCACAAGAGCTACATTTTCCCCTTGCCTACTCCTTGAGACCAGCTACTTGAGACGTCTTAAACCTAAACCTGCCACATCCATCCTGGCCTCAGGTCCTTTGCATATGCCTATCTCAAGGCTTTCGTATGGGAACAACGTTTGCATCCTCCTCAGAAGGCTCTCCTCACACCTAATTTAGTTACTCTTCCCTCCACCATTCTAGAATGTCATATGCTATAATTACTGCTGCCTAAAAAGTCATCTAGTGCTGTTTAGGTTGTTGTCGTAGTTTCTATCTTTATGGATCAACTCTGGGCCATAAGTCCTGCGCAAGCAGAGGCCTTGTATTTTTGTCCCATGTTTCTGGGAATTGTGTACCTAAAACACAGCAATGAATAATTGTTGGAGCTGAGTGTGGTAGCTCCCCACTATAATTCTAGCTACTCTGGAGGTGGGGGCAGGAGGGTTGGGGAGTTCAAAGCCACCCTAGACAAAGTGAGATTCTACCTTCAAAGTGACATGAAAACCAAGGGGTGGTGGGCCTGACTTAAGGGCAGAGCTCCTGCCTAGAGCATGAAAGGCCCTTGGTTAGCATGAGAGGCCCTTGGTTAACATGAAAGGTCCTTTGTTAATTTTGTAAATGATGATGGTGATGATGATGACTGATTGGGGTAAAATGAGAAAACAGAATAGCAAAGTGTTTCAGACAAGAACTTCAGGTTCAGATCCTGGCTTCTGAAGGTATCAGCTATAACTCTTTACAAGTTAACTCTGCCCCTCTGAGATTTGATTTCGGTTGCTTAAAAAAAAAAAAAAATCAGGCTGGGGATATAGCCTAGTGGCAAGAGTGCCTGCCTCGGATACACGAGGCCCTAGGTTCGATTCCCCAGCACCACATATACAGAAAACGGCCAGAAGCGGTGCTGTGGCTCAAGTGGCGAAGTGCTAGCCTTGAGCGGGAAGAAGCCAGGGACAGTGCTCAGGCCCTGAGTCCAAGGCCCAGGACTGGCCAAAAAAAAAAAAAAAAAATCAGTGCAAGGCTGGGCCTTTGGGCTCACACCTGTAATCCCAGCTACTCAGGAGGCTGGAGATCTGAGAATCCTGGTTCAAAGTCAGCACAGGCAGATACAGTTGAGAAACTCTTATCTCTAGTTAACGGGGGTGGGGTGGGGGAGCCGGGGGCAGAAGTGGAAATGTTGGGTTGGCTCACAGAGTGGAGCCTTGAGGGGGAGCAGGGAAGCCAAGCAAAAAAGAACGTGTCCCAGTACCAGGCTTGCCCTCCCCACGAAAAAAAAATCAGTGCATGGCCTGGCTTTGAAGGCCTTTGTCCATGTTAGAGAAGGTTTAGGACCACGGGACCGGGAGGCTGAGCCACTGGGAGACTCCTGAGCTGAGTCGCCAAGGCAGAGTGTCTGCCACCCGCCCTTCAGCAGGGACTCAAACTTCATCTCCTCCAACTCCGGGGTTAGAGGAAGCAGAGCTAGAAATGAGAGGTGTCTGGGGCTGAGAACTCCTGTGTTGAGTAGCGTCCACACACGGTCACGGCCTTGACTGACTGAAGGCCACATTCTGTTCTCATCTGGACCCAAGATTATCTTCCACCAAGGGGCAGTCTTGGCTGCAGGCAGGGTTTGTCAACTCCGTGATGTTGGGGCAAACCCTTCTCAGACCTCACCACCATTTTATGTCTTCCTTCAGAATCCCTTCCTCCCACAATTTTATATTTTCTGAGAAGCAGACATCAGCTCCCAAAGGAGAAGCGAGTCACAAAGTGGAGCCGGCAGGGCATAGAGTCTGTGAGGACACAGAGCCCTCCCTTCTGGGGCCAGCCAAGCCACCCTGCCTGCCAGGTCCTAAGGTAAGGAAGGTCTCACAACTCCATCTGCAATTGCCTTCGGGATCATTCTGTGGGGGACCCATCTGGTAATGGTGGTGGTGGTGGGTCTCCATCCCTCCTCTCATCCCCCCTTTTCTCTTTCTCCTTTGTTATACATGAGATTTGTTCGATTGCCTTACAGGGTCAAACGACAGTCATCTACACACTTCATTTTTAACTGGTTCTTCTGCACCATTAGTCACAGCTCCTCCTCAAATTTTTATGAGAGGAGCAACAAGTGGCCCAATCAATCTTTTCTTTCTTCCTTCCTGTTTCCTCCTTCCTTCCCATGTTTCCTCCTTCCCTTCTTCCTTCCTTCCTTGCCCCTCCTCTTCCCTCCCTCCCTTCCTCCCTTCCTTCCTTGCCCCCTCCCTCCTTCCCTCCCTCCCTCCCTTCCTTGCTTCTGAGACAGGGTTTTCATTTTAGCTTCATAGGGACGATCCTCCTATCTTAGCCTCTGCAGTGTTGGAGCTACAGGTGTGTGCCAGAACATCAGGCTATCATCACCTTGTTGGGTTTATTAAAAATAGTATATAGATTATTATTTGGAAAATTTAACCCCTAATGACATGCTTTTGAAGGCAGCTTGCAGGTCTTACTGATGATATGAGTAAAAAGTTCTACAAACTTACTGAGGGCATAAAACAAGCCCGATGTAATACAAAGATCTAAGTAAAAACTCATCTGCTGTAGGGATGGCCAAGAAATGTCACCTAAATGTCTATCTGGACAGATTAGTGATGTCTGAGTGGACACAGAGCCTGCTCAGGATGATTGGGAAGGAATGAGAGGATATATTAGTGATGTCTGCTGGGGGCAGTGCAATGGAGAGTTGGAACTGTGGACCAGATCTGTTCCTCCTTCCTACAGTAAAATCCCCTTGTTTCCCAGATAGACAGACTGAGCTACATATAAATGTTACTGGACCAAGAGGAGCTAACAGTCCACAAATTAACTCCAGCCCAGTTGCCTTTCCTAACACGTTATTACATTCAGTTCAGCCAGGACAGATAAATAAGATGATAAAGAAAGAAAAAAAGATTGTGCCTATGATCACAACATGAATGGTTTCTACTGGATGTAATAAACAATGTGATTTATTCAAAGCCACCCCCATTTTTAGTTTTGCAAGTATCTCAAATGCTTGAATTATTTTCACAGGCCACTCTGTTCTGCCTCTTTTTTTTACAAGCCCTGGAAAGTTTTTGAATT